>NC_083286.1:17672897-18016724 GCF_963506605.1 Zootoca vivipara
TTTAAAGTTCTTGTCTTATTGGATCCTGAATCTCCTGGTTAGTTTTGCCATATACTTCTTCTTAATTGTATTTCAATTCAACAATTACTTTGATAAAATACATATTTTGTTATGTGCAAATGGCTTTAGATACCTATTAGGTCCATAAATTACCATATAGCATACATTCAACACAAAAAACAGTGACCATTTGTTGTCGACAATGGACAGCTGGACATATAAAGGGCCCCATTACCTTCAGTAGCTTAAGGCCTCTTCAGAACTAAATCCGGCCCTGGCTACAGTACATTCAAATGAAGGAAAGCAACTGCACGTCAACCTAAGCAAGTTGCGCTTCTTTTTTTCTGGTTATTTGGCGGTAACTTTTGATAGAATACAGATAGTTGAACAAACTCTGTTGCATTACATTCTTCATTAAATTATCTTTCCACTAATACATAATTTTATGGTACTACTCCCCCCAAAAATAAAAAATAATAATCAAACCTCAGAGATACACTTTTTCCAAAAGGTTTCCACAATTTTCACTAGAGTAACTGTCTATAAATCTGAATCGCTAGTTTGTTGACCCTTCTATGCAGGTAGAAATAAAATGAATAACTTTGGCACCTAAAAAGTCCCAGAACTTCCCAGGATACGGGAAGTGAGAGTGGAGAGAGAAAAGAGAACCTGGCAGAAAGTGAAATTACCCTAAAACTAAAAAGGGGATTGTGTGCTGTAGTTAGTTAGGAGAAAAATTCAACTTCAGGTAGCTTTTAAGTAAAACAAATAACTCATGCTGTCATAACTGCACTTTTTTTTGTGTGTGTGTCCTTCACTGAACCCTGTCTGAGATTACTTCTTTTTAAAAATCATCTGCTCATAAGACTCTTTGGAGCAGAGTTATGAAAGCAGTATTATACGATTTTCTATATTTCAGAAATTACTCTCATTCCTTAATTACAGCCTCGCAGATTGTAATAATCTCAAGGAGGGCCTCTCCGGTTGTGCTCATGATATTATTAGACACATTCATTCATTTCTCACAAATAAAATTTCCCCGAGCATAATGCGGCTCATTATTATCTGATGTTTTTGTGATTATAAGTCAGTTTATTCAGGCCTTCCATCATACTTCTAAGCTTAATTAATGGCCCTATATTAAAATCTAAGGTAATCAAAAAGGCTGCAGGACATGCCTGTGTCACTCTTGCATTTTTACTCTTCCCGCCGCCCCCCTAAACACACACATTTTAAAATAGCTGCTGGATTGGGGCCACACACAAGGAGATCATTCATTTCCCGAAACTGCTTTCTGCTCCTAATGGCACATTTTGGGGTGAAAACAGCAGCCCTGGCGCGGAATTTGGGTAGGGAAATGTGCAGGGAAAAGGATAATCTCCTTTTCTCTGCATTGGCTCCAGTTCAGACAGCCTCCTTCTGAGGCAAGTGTGACCATGATATGTTTGAAGTCATGTCTAGTGTTATGTACTGAGCTTGGTTCCCAGAACAATAGGCAGGTAGAATCCTAGAATGCAACAACTTGATTGGTCTGCAGGAGCAGCCCAATCAGGCTCCAGGAGGAAAGCAGAATCAGCCAATCAGACAGGACCCATTGTGTAAAGAATGTACAGTATATAAAGCCTGGGATTTGAGGGAAATTTTCAGTTTCACTCTTTTACGAGCTGCGATAAAGAGCATGAAATCACTATGTGACTCCGAGTATATTTCATCTAGGTTGGTCTCGAATGTTTCAAAGAGGAACTCCAGTTGCCACAGAAGAGGCTACAACATAGAGAGCTGTTGCCTCTTTGATGGTGACAGAAGCCCTGACCCCGCAGCAATTGTGGCTGGAAAGAGAGCCTACCGAAGAAAAACAATGCATTGCTCAGCATTTGGGTTGTTCTGTTGCGAGATGCTTTTAATGGGGGGGGGGGGCACAGTGTACAAATCAAAGTAATTAATTTTAAAAAATGCAGAAAAAGCAAGATTGTTTAATACGAAAAAGGCAGGGCTTTGAAACAAAGGGACAATCTATTTCTACTGATTTTTAGAAATTTAATGCCTTGCCTTACCATCACCATCACCATCATCACATATGCAATACTCAATGAAGATGCGGTTACAGGTAGGTAGCCGTGTTAGTCTGGATCGAAGTAAAATAAAAAAAATTCCTTCAGTAGCACCTTAAAGACCAACTAAGTTTTTATTTTGGTATGAGCTTTCGTGTGCATGCACACTTCTTCAGATACAGTGAAATGGAAGTTTCCAGGCACTTATGTAGAGAAGGGGTGGGGAGGGGTGGGGATGGGGAGGGGGGATCACTCAGAAGGGTGGTGGAAATGGGTGATTGACTGACTGATAGCTGTTGATGACCGCAAACGACTGCAATTGGTTTTGCATGAAAAAGCAAGGGTAGAGATGGCTGAAGATCGCTTATCATGTATAATGAGATAAGAATCAGATATCTCTGTTCAAACCAGGTCCCTCCATGGTTTTGAGCTTGGTGATAAGTTGCAATTCAGCAACTTCTCTTTCCAGTCTATTTCTGAAATTCTCTCAATGAAGATGCAATATGGTATTTGTCTTCAGTTACCCTTTCAGGCTATGCTGTGTTGGTATAGCACACATTTTAGACCAATGCACATGGTAGATATACAGTATCATGGATTGGCATGTTCTCCCCCTCCCGGGTGATCGTTAGGGAGCTTTATAAGCATTCTCCAGCCCGAACATCACAGCGACTGGTGTCAGACAAACACCAGCACACTTCACAGATAGGCAGAGGTTTGCACAGTTGCGTAACAGACTCAGTAGCACAGCATTTGGCTAATCTACTTTATTTACATATAAATACACACTCAGAGCTCTTCATCATGGCTCCCTCTCTCTCTCTAGCATCACACAGCAAAGAGGAAGAACAAAGGAACAACAGTCCCACTTAGGAACACAGTAAGACAAACATCCTGTCTACGTCATTTCCACTCTGGAATGAAAACACATACAGTCATATGATACACAATAAACCTATGACTGCACACGGGGAATGAATCTCCCAACAGTGGCACCCGCCCTGTGGAACACACTCCCATCAGATGTCAAGGAAATAAACAACTATCTGACTTTTAGAGGACATCTGAAGGCAGTCCTGTTTTAATGTTTGATGTTTTATCGTGTTTTTAATATTCTGTTGGGAGCTGCCCAGAGTGTCTGGGGAAACCCAGCCAGATGGGTGGGGTATAAATAAAATTATTATTATTATTATTATTATTATTATTATTATTATTATTATTATTATTATTTAGTGGAAATTAATATGATTTTGGAATGCAGAAATAAGAAAAATCATCAAATCATCAAATTTAGCATGCGGAGGGCCACTTTATCTAAATTATATAATTCAGTATTTGAATGATTTGTATTAATGATTTTATTATATATTGGTATTGTAATAATGAAGCTTTTGCTGGACTGTAATTGAAAACTAATAAATATATATATATATAGTGCTTCCCCCCCCAAAAAAAAATGTTTAGAGGTACTCTCATTTTCCTACTCATATTGAAATACTGCCCCTCAATGAGGCCAAACTTAGATTCACAAAATGTTTAGGGGTATGCATACCCCTGGGCCCCCCCGAAAAAAGCCTGTGTGTGTGTGTGTGTGTGTGTGTGTGTGTGTGTGTGTGAGAGAGAGAGAGAGAGAGAGAGAGAGAGAGAGAGAGAGAGAGAGAGAGAGAGAGAGAGAGAGATTGGCAGACTTTGGATTCTCGAATTGAGTGGCGCCCTGTGCAACATTGGGGTTGCCATATTCTAAAGAGAAAAAACCCTGGCACATTCCAGGTACCTCCCCACATCGTGCCACAATCTTGTCCCTCCCCCCTCTCTGCCGCTGACCTCTTTCTTGCCTACCTGCTCACCCCCTCCTTCCCCCTCCTTTCTCACCTTTGCTGTCTTTGGCTTCCAGCTCATGAAATGCTACATCTCCAGATGATGGGAGGCTGAGCAGCCCCAGGAAGTTTGCACCAGGCTTGGCGGCTGAAGGAACCAGCACGAGGCCGAGTGCAGCCACAGGAAGGCCGTGCAAGGCCTGGTGGCCACTGGAAACAGCACAAAGCCAAGCACCAAAAACATCTGGCCCCCCAAAAGAGGACATGGCACACCTGCGAAAATCTGGACATATGGCAACTCTATGTATCACTAAAATTTGGCACCTCTTGCATTCAGTTCTAAAGCGTTGCTTGGTGCCTCCTGCAACATGGTGCCCAGGGCAACTCACCAGTTGTGCTACCCTAAAACCACTTCTCCCCTTTTCTAGGAATTATTCTAGTTTTGAACTAACCCACCATTTGTTGCAAACTGAAATACACAAAGAGTGCTTCATGAGTCCAATGGCGCCGAGGACCCAGAGATATAGCTTCTTTTGTTCATAGAATTAAATTCTATTACAGAAGGCCAAAGCTGCTTTTAGACAGATGCTGGCAAATTCAGGTTACACAGTTAATGTGGATTTGATGCTCGCACACAACAAATTCCCAAACTATCTGGACTTTTTGCAGTAAGGAAAGTTACAGGCAATGTGCTGCAAAGTGAGAGATAATAACTGCTTGATGTGATGCCATAACCTCCCCACAAACAAAACAAAACAAAACAAAACAAAACAAAAACAGAAGTAATGCTTGATAAGCAAGTCATCTGGAAGTGATCCAAATTTCATATTAGATTTTAGGACAGCAAATATACAATAAAGATGAACTGAGCATCAGAGGATGAGAGACATAACTTTGAAACATGAGATTCTCAAGGAGTGCTAACCAGGGAGGGCAAAAACTGAACAAGACAAAGTCTTAGTAGCAAGATGTAGTAACAGCTTGATGGGAATGTATAATCATCACACAAGAAAATGTTATCTTTGGACACAAGAGGATAGCTGTCACATTTGATAAAGTGGAACAGTAATTTTATAGCTTTAAAGCTGATTATAATTCTTTGATAGTTAATGACAGGGGTGGGAAACGATCTTCTGTTTCTTCAACAGCATGAGTTCCGTCACATGACAATGCCATGACATTTTGTGTAGCGGTGGTCAGAATGATGATTGAGAGACACAGTAGTGGATGTTGGTGCTTCGTGTTTTCCTCTTAGATTTCTTTTTCTATTGCCGCAGTCATAGACCTGTGTTACTGACTCCTTCACCTCTTCTGCTAATTACACCTCAGAGTCAGAAAACGAGACCAAACATCAGAGGGAAATACATTTGTGTGTCGTGGCCCATACCAGATAAGGAAGAAGCACACACCTGACAGCACTTTTTGGAAAGAGAAACACTTACAGCAGCTTCCACGGTGCTCCGATACAAACACACACAGCAGTGGTCCACAGGTATGAGCCCTATAGATCAGTTGTAGCAGCAGGGCTTACATACTCTTCTCTGATGGGTTGCGTGCCTGTAACCTGAGACTTCTCCTGCATGGAAGTTACCACCGCTCTTACCTTTCCAAGCCCCTCCTGGTTATAGGAGACATTGGGAAATCGACTGACCCATCTCTTGCCTGACCCATCCCTTCTTTCTCCTGTGCACCTTCCTCTGCCTTGGGTTGCCCGAACTCTTCGTCCGTCCATAGCTCCTGCTTTGTGTGCAGTGTCACATACCATAAATCACTCTCCTGGTCCCCTGCCTTCGCCACTGTCAGTAGGCTGCCAGGAATAGCTAGGCAAGGAGAGTTCTTACCAAAGTCTTTTATTCAATATTCACTGAGAGAGGCTTAGAGTAATGACGTTGCTTGGAGTAATCTCCATCCCCCTTCTCTCCTCAATCGTCAACAGCACCACCCACCTTATGGTGGCCGCTTATGGCCATTTGTCTCCTAGCCCTTTGCTCTCCCACTTTCAATGCTTGCCGGGTTCTGGGATAAGGGGGTGGGTCTGGAATGCTTTCTAGGGGTAACATGTCAGCCAGCTGCTCTGGCTCTGCTTCCCCCTCCTCCTCTCCCATTATTTCCCAGCTCTGCCCTTCATCTACCTCTGAACTGTGACCTTCCTCAAACCACTGTTGTAACCTGTCTTCCTCTTCTCTGGAAGGTTCAGGAGGGGGGGGGCGGTCTCCACCATTCCTCCTCAGTCTAGTCCCTAACAACCACACATTCTTCGGAGCCCTGCCAATCCAAGATACTGTGTATCTACCATGTGCATTGGTCTAAAATGTGTGCTATACCAACATAGCATAGCCTGAAAGGGTAACTGAAGACAAATACCGTATTGCATCTTCGTTGAGTATTGCATATGTGATGATGGTGATGGTAATAATAATAATAATAATAATAATAATAATAATGCTGTAAGCAAAATAAATCTGTAGGCACTTGGCATTTCCTGTTTAAATTCCGTAGGATCATTGGATTACAAAAGTCTCATTCAGTCCTCAACTGATTACCCCTGAAGGAATTACCCCTGAAGGAACCCCTGAAGGGTTGCCTCTCCAAATTCCAGTTTATAAGATAAATTCAAAATCATCTCTCCTTGGAAAGGTGGGTAGATAGGAACAAAAGAGAACTCAATGTAGACAAATTAAAAATGTGGTACAAAGGAAAGAAGATCAAATTCCCAAATTTATTGTATACTTATGTGATTACTGAGTATGTAGCAGCAGCTGATGAAAAAGATCACACACACACACACACACATATATATACATATACATATATATATATAGAGAGAGAGAGATATTTAGTGGCTAGCAACCTAAACATTTTAGACGTGTTCTGGCTTAATTATTTTTGAAGCAACATTAACAGCACAATAGTTTTTCAGTGGCAGGGGCTGGTGGCAGCGGCAGCGGTGGAGGGACGATGAGCAATGCGCAAAAGGGCTCCGGAGAGGGGCTGCTTAAAATGGCAGCCACTCAAGAGCTGCTGCTGCTGCTGCTGGCACCAACAAAACCCAGCCCCCTTCCTCCTCTAGGCAGGGCAGGGAGAAGCCAGGAGGAGGGAGGGAGGAGGTGCCGGCGCCGTGGGAGGGAGAGGGAAAGAACGTGCCTGCTGGCGAACCACATAGCAATTCCTGGACTGTCTGTGGGCTGGGTCCAGAAGGCAATTGGGCCTGATCCAGCCCACAGGCCTTAGTTTGCCAACCCATGATATGGGCCATTGGCTGAGGCATCAGACCTCTTCTTACAGAGGAAGAATGAGATAGCTTCAGGAGGTGGGTAAGCATAAAATGAGGTTGGGGGCTACATATGGCCCCTGGACCACAGATTGCTCACATGTGATTTCAAATATTCTTTTGCATTGTGGGGCAATATCAGAAACAGCTTGATTTCATCACTGCTAGTAACACTAATGCAGTATGTTTCAGCCTGATAATCTGTCCCTAAATGAGACTCAAGTATGATGTTTATGCATTATTCAGTGTTCAAACAGTATAACAGAATTATGGCATTAATAAATGATGCTAATTTGTTAATGTACTTAACAGCTTTAAAAAATGAAGTCAGCTAAGGAGATGGAATGCATTTTCCAGCAGCGTAATGGTTGCTGTACTATAATTAAGAGGTCTCAAGGACCGTAGAAACAGCCATATACAGGTCATTGTTGATTAGCTAGAGGAAACATTTCCAGAATAACCATGCCACTTGGTAGTAATGTTAATTTAACAGTTTGTTTTGTTCATGGCACAGTGTCACTGTTCGTAAGATGCACCTATGTTCTAAAGTTATGTTGAGTAGCAGATCGATCTGCTAAATATTTTGGAAAGCTCTTTGTTAGTGTGTTCTCTATGTGTTTGGACACCACTTAAGATATCGTAATGAGATTTGAATGATTGCTTCCTGATATCAAGGAGGGTTTTTTTTGTTGATGTTTGGATGCAATTGGATGCCATTTTGAATCAAGATGGCGGACTGCAACTTTCAAAACGGCACTGTTTCTTTGGTTTCTTAGAATTCCAGAGCAACATTGGATATGAGGCTGCTAGTATATGTGAACAGCACAGTAAAATACTGGTTCTGTTTATTAATCCTTTTGCTGTCCATACTTCAGTAATTTCCTCACGTGAAGCCTTCAGCCAGACTTCCCAAACCACCTTGTAGTCCCCCTTGCCCTTATATACTTAACAGAAGAGCTTGGGAAATCTTTTGCACCTGAGGACCCCATGTGAGGGGACCCAGTGGATTGAGAATTGCATGCAGGTGGTGTCCAGGTCTGCTGTGTGGGAATGTTGTGGATACTAGGAGAGAATATATTGATTAAATATTATTCTTCCTCACTTATGCTAGTGAGTCAGTAGCAGAGTACATTCCCCAGTATATAGCAGGAAGCTAGTTGGTAGATTTCATTTGAATCTCTTTACTTAAGCAATCCCATCTGGCTTTGTCCAGATCGGGTTTGATCCTGGTAAATGTCCTTTGTTTCCCTCTTAAAAAGAATAAAGACACAGCAGACTTTTTTTTAAAAAAGTAATGATAAGACGTTTACTCACATTCAGTTCACAGTAGGTTCCCTGAAGGCAGACTTTAGCTTGTAGTTACAGAAGAGAGTTTGAGTTCATCCCATATGGGAATGAGCCCATGTGCTGCTGGCTGAGAGCCAGCACACAGCAAAATACATCTACATCCCACATGCTTGGATGGGGGTTCCCCCTCTCCATTTTGTTTCACTCATATGCACAGATAAGCACAAACTGATGCACACAGCCTGCTCCATTGCATACAAGCACCCCTCCCCTGCTCCCATCACATCAGATGGCTGCAATGCATCTTCCTTTATATCCCGTCGATTACACCAGAGAACAGCTACGAGGCACCCTGAGCACTGATCAGCCAGGCAGTGGGGAGCATGGGAGGCCACCCAGTGGGATAACCCATTGCATGCCTCTCACCCACCCCACTGCCCAGTTTGTTACCAAAGGGAGCGCTCCAATAAGAGGGCTTCTTAGCTATTCCTGGAGCTAACCAACGACAATGCGGGGAGCAAAAAAACAAACGCAGTTTGCCAACCTAGATTTTTTTTAAAAAGGAACTGAGCATGTGCAGCCCCATATTTTAAACTCACTAAATCATAGCGTGGCCGTGATTACAAGGACGGGGATTTGCTTTCGCTGCCCTGATTCAAAAGACCACCCTTTATTAGTGATCCAATGGCCACCTGGGGAAAACCCGAATGTCTATTTGCTCCGATTGAGCACTAAAGAGCAGCTTTCCCTGAAGGAGGACAAGAGGAAGAGTGGATAAGCCCTTACTTGGAAATAAGCAATCTTTTTTTGTAGAAAATGATAAACTATTTTAAAGTAAAGATAATAAGATGAGCATATCTAAGCATCCGCATGCCTGACTGACCACCCTGTGGCTATAACAGACTTTTACAAAGGAAAAAAAAGGCCCATTTGGCCAGCAGGCCCTGTATGATGCTGCCCCCATCGTCTGCTGCTCTCTGGGTGGTCATATGTGAGCTTATTGGGCTGTGAGGCCCTGAATCTCAGCCTCAAGATACACCACTAGCAGCACCACTAACTGAGAGTTTTGTGCACGCATCAGGTCAGCTGCTATGTTATCCAACCTTGGAAGTTGAACAGAATCCATTCCGGAAGTCCGTTCAACTTCCAAAACATTTGGAAACCAAAGTGTGGCTTCTGATTGGCTGCAGGATGTTCCTGAAGCCAATTGGAAGCCATGGAAGCCGTGTCAGATGTTCAGGTTCCAAAGAACGTTCACAAACCGCACTTCTGGGTTTGCGGCGTTCAGGAGCCAAAACGTTTGACTTGCGAGGCATTCAGGATCCAAGGTACGACTGTACTGAATATCTGGAGGGCTATTTGGAATCTGTATAATACACAAGTCAGGAATGCAAGATTGAGAGGATGGAAGCTTCCCCCTTTGATTCTAATGTCCGTGACATTACAGAAAATTGTTGGTCAGGAGGAATTCCGGGATTTATATGCAGAGTGAGTATCTACTCCTTTTCTCCAAAGTGGATCAGTCGGTTCAAAGAACCTGTCCAGGCTTATGTTTCAGAAATGTCTATCAGAGAGAACAGCATTAAACCCAGAAGGGGTGGTGCTAAAGAGCATTTAACAGTATCTTTTCTCACATCCTGCATAAACGTTTAAGCCCTGTTATGCACCAGCTGGAGAGTTGCCAACCTGTACCAAACATCTCCGTAGGGCCTTTTTCGGTAGCCTCATATGCAACATGACATGACTAAATGAGAAAATGCTGTGTGCAACCTTCTCCCAGTGACAAAGGCAGCAATTAGCTCAATCCACCACTAACATCGGCACAAAAGGTGTCGGGTGGAGGAATGTTATATGAAACTAGATAAACTGGATTTGTGAGTGCTATCCTGAGGAAATGACACCAAATATTCAGAATGGGTCTCCATGTGCCAAGCCATTTCTCACTTGGGCAGGTCCAGCGGTGTGAAGCACTAAGTAGCAATTTTCCCCTGGGGATAGATGTGAAAAGCACAAATTGAATAGGCTTTCTCTCTCCCTCAAAAAATCTGAGGGTTTAGACCAGTGGGTTAGAGTTAGCTGGGATGTGAGCTGGAGTGCAAGGCTATGGCTACAGCAGAAGCAGGGACCTTTTGGGGTACCATTGCTGTGAACAGGGCCGGCCCTACGGCAAGGCTGGGTGGCGCAGGGTGCCTGACCGCCAGGGGGCCGCCGGGCCGCCAGGGGGGTGCGCGTGGCTGTGCCTGCGGCAGCCGCGCAACACCCGCCAGACAGCCACGCTGGGATACGGGGTGGGGTGGGGGGTCGGAGGGATCTTTGCACCACAGCAACAGGGCACCAGATATGCTTAAGACGGCCCTGGCTGTGAACCCCTCCATCTAGGCTAAGGTTGTGTGTGTGTGTGTGTGTACACACACACACACACACATGTCTCAGCAGTGGCAGAGCTTCATGTTCCGCCACCGGGGGCGGAGAGCAGGCGCGCTGCCCCCAGTGACGTGGCGTGCATTCTGGAGTGACGTGGCGCATGTTCCGGGGCGGGGCGTGCTGCACGCAGGGGCAGGGCGCGCGTTTGGGGGGCAGGGCGGGCAGCTGCGATGGTGCCCCTGGGATCGCGTTGCTCGGGGCGCACTGCCCCCACCACCCCTATCTTCCTACGCCCCTGCATCTCAGGGACATGGGTGGTGCTGTGGTCTAAACCACCAAGCCTCTTGAGCCTGCCAATCAGAAGGTCGGCGGTTCGAATCTGTGCAATGGGGTGAGCTCCCGTTGCTCCATCCCAGCTCCTGCCAACCTAGCAGTTTGAAAGCATGCCAGTGCAAGTAGATAAATAGGTACTGCTGCGGCTGGAAGGTAAATGGCGTTTCCGTGCGCTCTGGTTTCCGTCACGGTGTTCTGTTGCTCCAGAAGCGGTTTAGTCACGCTGGCCACATGACTCAGAAAGCTTTCTGTGGACAAACGCCGTCTCCTTCGACTTGAAAGCGAGATGAGCGCTGCACCTCATAGTCGCCTTTGACTGGACCTAACCATCCAGGGGTCTTGTACCTTTTACCTTTACCTTTGTATATATGTGTAAATAAACCTTATATCATAAAGACACTACAGGCTTTGCGGTGCCTCATTGTCCAAAAGGAAACATAGACCTTGATTGGTGCGCCTGGTACCCCTGAAATCTCACACCACTTGAAAATTAGGGTGGCGTGTAATGATACATACTGTGCTAGAGGAACCATTGGTTTGACTCTGCATCTCCTATGTTTACTAAATAGTTCCTTTTGACTCAAAACCAGAACAAGGCTTTCTCTTTTGAAAATTTGCATCCATCCCCAGTGAGAGAAACCTCAAACACCTTCCTTACCACACACGCACACAATTTTCATTTTTGTTTAGAACGCTTTGGCTATACTTTTCCATATAAGTTCCCCAAGGCAAGTGCCTGATTAGATGGTCTAGAAATAATAACTGAGAACTTGTGTATGAGGCAATGTTATTAATATAGTGTTACTGCTTTTGGAAGGGGTGTATAATTGCCCTTTGCCTTGCTGGATCTCCACTAAGATATATATGCTAAATTTTAATGTGTCTTGCCTTTGTCACATTTCAACACCAGCACATCAGAAAAGAGGCTAATCCTGATTTGGACCTTCAGGGACCCATTTATCACCATGTATAATTCATTTTCTGTAAGTAAATGTCACAAGCCTCAAGAGTTTGGCTTGTCCTAAGGTGGGTCTCGCAAAATGATGTCATTAATTACTTGCTACTCATGTCCTGCTGGGCATCTCTGCATGGTCCTCTTTGGCATGTGAGTGATAAGCAGTTGTCAGGACACCTCTAATTAATGGTAATAAGCAGAACTTTCCACATTAAAACTTCAACAGCTCGTTGCCCTGAGCACAGGCTAATT
The DNA here is from genome assembly GCF_963506605.1 of Zootoca vivipara. Taxonomy (NCBI): domain Eukaryota; kingdom Metazoa; phylum Chordata; class Lepidosauria; order Squamata; family Lacertidae; genus Zootoca; species Zootoca vivipara. Next base: position 17,685,228 of record NC_083286.1, read on the forward strand.
TGTATTTTCGAGTAACAGGGTGGCACAGAATAATTTAGCATCCGATGCTTCTAGTTTCTCTTATTTGGGTTTCGTCCATGCCTTTCTAAATGATCAAACACACGACTTGTCATTCATTCGTTCAGTGGCAGAAGTGCAGACATGTGACCTTGGTGTGCACATTCGATCTGGAAAGCGCTAAAGGTGGCAGCAGGCTGTCATTTGGCAACTAGCATTATTTCCTAGCCACTCAAATGATTCAAACTGTTGAGTCTGTAAAAAATAAATAAATGCCCAGTTGCACAAGTTTGGGGTAGTGTCCTTTAATGTTACACGTCCTATTTTGCTTGTCTTGCTCGTACTGCTGCGAACTATTGAATGCAATGGAGTGGGAGGAAACCTGAACAATGGCACTCCATGCTGCAACATTTTGTTGCAGGCCCCGACATTTTCATAGCAAACAAATTATCTGAGTGTCTTTCCTAAAGAACACAAAGGGACACCATCTGCACATAAGTGAGAAATAGAACTCAGCTCTGGGAAACTCCAGGGTTTGCAATGAGTCCCTCCCTCATTAAAATATGAAAAAAATAAAAATAAAAATTCTATGGCAGGGAGTAAAACAAAAATCCTCAAAAAGGATTAAACCTGGGTTTAACTAATGGGTACAGGATAATCTCTGGAGAACTCTATAATAAATATTGCAAATATGGCAATTTTTCTACTCTTGAGAGGCAGATGACAAATAATATATGAGATTTCCATTTTCCTGCTAAATGTCACTTTATTCTCTTCCCAATTACTGCTATGCGAGAGATCCAAAAATTGAGTAGCACATCTCCCGGATGTCTGAAGGTGCCAAAGTTGCGCGAAACAATTTGAAAGGAAACAACCCATAAGTGGAATTAGTCAACAAAAACAGATCTGCATGCAGCAAATGTAGCATTGTAATTGCATGTGTCAAAGGAACAAAAATGTGCCTTCACACACAATTAAGCACTTGGTTGTAGGCACTATTCTCCCTGCAAAAAAACCACCTCTGATTAATTTAATTATCCGAAAAGCTCAATTTTTGTTTGCTCTTCTAAAGCAATGTTTTTCATCCTAGTGCTTGCAAGAAGAAAGCCAGACCAGACAAACTATCAAACTTTACCATCTAGATACAGACGGAAAACAATTAGCGATACATGGATTTAAGGCTGGCAATATCAGGATCTTCCCAGGAAGATATCTGGGCTGTTTTAGCAGAAAGGCAGAAACCTGGCAGAGCCCCAACCTTTCTGGCAGAAAGCACAGATCTAGCAGCAAGCAGATCTGATTCACACTTCTCACGCAAGACCCAAATCACCCAAAACTTTGTGAATGGGGCCTTTTTAGATCTTCACTCAGAAAACAGCAGGCAATGCAGATTTGGAATATTGCCAGATTCTTCCCAACCTGATGTTCTCACCTGGGAGGCAGGGAGAATTGAAATTGCTGAAGCCACTGATCATTAGGTTGAGAAAAACTTCGGGTGTCTCCTGACTGCAGCAGCAATTCAAGTACATATTATGAAATTTTGGTATGTGCATTTTAAAGTGGATTAAATTACCCTAGTGCAACAAATCCACATTTAAAAAGAAGTGGATTACATTGCATTATGCATTAATGCATCCCTTTCCTTTTAATGAGATTGGAGCACATGATGTGTTATTTTATGGTTTTTAAGATTATGAGAATGTTTGAAATATATGCTGTGGCAAATAAACGATTTAAAAAATAAAAATAAAAAAGAAGTGGGTTTTTTTGTTGTTGGTTGGGGCATTTCTAAATAGTTACTATCCCCTTTTTGGTTTTTTTGCATCTGTCGACAAATTCATGATTCCTGAAAATTCTAAATAGCCCTGATACTATTTTGGAGCATTATGTTTTGGCTGATTTTTTCTCTGGACCAATAAGTGGGTTTTAAATTAAGTTCTGCTGTAGCATTTAATCATACTTTTGTAGAGTGGTTTTAGGGATCAATGTACTTGCGTGAGAGGTAAAAGAAACTTGTCCGAATTCATGTTGTGGAAATATGGCTTCCCATAGGAACTGGTGTGAGAAACTTTACAGCAATCATGAATCATATTGTGTTTTCCAGGGCAGAAGGCAATGGATTTGCCAGCATAATACAAGGTGTGCTTTGCTCAAAAGGGATGAAACCATATTCATGTGCACACTTCTTCTTCTTCTTCTTCTTCTTCTTCTTCTTCTTCTTCTTCTTCTTCTTCTTCTTCTTCTTCTTCTTCTTCTTCTTCTTCTCTTCTTCTTCTTCTTCTTCTTCTTCTTCTTCTTCTTCTTCTTCTTCTTCTTCTTCTTCTTCTTCTTCTTCTTCTTCTTCTTCTTCTTCTTCTTCTTCTTTATATGCTGCTTTATACCTGGGGGTCTCAGGGCAGTTCACAGAATAAAATAAAAATAAAAACCCACAAAATACATAATTAAAATAAAAACAACCCAATAGCCCTGCCTTCCAAAAGAACACATTTTACAAGGGCATAAGATGTAAATTAGATCAACCCAAGGCCTGGTTAAAAAGGATCATTTTTGCCTAAGACCTAAAGGTGTATAATGAAGGCGCCAGGCGAACTTCCCTGGGGAGAGCATTCTACAGATAGGGAGCCACTGCAGAAAAGGCCTTGTTCTCATGTTGCCACCCTCCGGACCTCTGAAGGAGGAGGCAGACAAAGAAGGGCCGCAGAAGATGATCTCAGGGTACATTTCATTTTTTCACCTGAATCTCATAGCTCTCCTGCAGCTGCCTCTGATTAGTTATCATTTAATTCTTGCGGGAAATAATTAGACGCACTTCCGGACATGCGAAGAAGCGACTTCCGATGCCGCTGTGCCCATTTTCAAAATGTCTGCAGCGCCAGATGTCGCTTCTACACACTTCCGGACATGCATAGAAGCGACTTCTGGCGCTGCGGACATTTAGGAAATGGGCAGAGCGGCAAAATGCCGCAGGCCGGGTCGTCCTCTTATATACCTCTAATATATGCGGACTTTTTGGAAATGGGCAGAGCGGTGCCAGAAGTCGCTTCCACGCACTTCCGGAGATGCGTAGAAGCGACGTCCGATGTCGCTGTGCCCATTTCCAAAATGTCCACAGCACCAGATGTCGCTTCTACGCACATCCGGACATGCATAGAAGCAACTTCTGGCACTGCGGACATTTAGGAAATGGGCAGAGCGGCAAAATGCCACAGGCCTGAGCAGGCTGGGTTGTCCTCTTATATACCTCTAATATATGTGGACATTTTGGAAATGGGCAGAGCGGGAAGAGGCAGTCAATGAGGCCACAGAGATTCTCGACTCTCGATGGGGAGAGGAAAGTTTGGGCCAGCCAGCGGCTGAGGGGCGGCTGTTCCCTATAAGCCCTCCCCCTTACAAATATTTTCTTGAATTACAAAAGAACGTGCAATGTCTATCATACATTTAAACCTGGGCAGGCCGACGGCCTGGGTGGGCCGGCTGTGCCTGAAGGCGAGATAGGAATGCTGTGGCTGGGGGCACTTTCAGCTCACAGGCCTGAGACTCACCACCTCTGTATTAAAACAGTGGCTCATTTCAACTAAATAAAAAATGCCGCAACCAAAAAAATAAAAAGATCTTGTTAGTATGTAGAGTAAGTGCACTGTGTGTTCTGCCACAAGAGGAAATCTGGAAATAAATCTATCCTTGCTTTTGACATCCTTGTAATGAGAGTCATTTTCAAAATGTGTTTAATATCTGTTGTTTATAATATGTGAGCTGCATGCATGATTAAGAATTATGCTACCGGGTTATGCAAGAAATTAGTGCATAATGTACTGTAATGATAAATGACCTTGTCTGAAATGATGTACTACTTTAGTATAGGGTATGGGAACTGTGTCATAAAAGAGAACATGAATCTTTGTGAAATAAAACTACTAGATGCGTAAGCATTGTGTGGTGGTTTTGCCAGGTCCACAAAACAAGCACTGTAATTCGCTATATGATGATTTCACACGGTCGGTTCTGCTTTATGATTTGTAGGAGACATCTGCCACAAGGATGGCATTTCCCATGGGAATAACATATAGATTGGATCACTATACTGCTTTTTAATGTATGTACGCACTGACCTAGGTAGTACATAAATCAGTTTAAACCAGGCATCCCCAAACCGCTGCCCTCCAGATGTTTTGGCCTACAACTCCCATGATCCCTAGCTAACAGGACCAGTGGTTGGGGGAGATGGGAATTGTAGTCCAAAACATCTGGAGGGCCGAAGTTTGGGGGTGCCTGGTTTAAACTGTACTAAAAGGTAAAGGTAAAGGACCCCTGGATGGTTAAGTCCAGTCAAAGGCGACCATGGGGTTGTGGCGCTCATCTCGCTTTCAGGCCGAGGGAGCTGGCGTTTGTCCACAGACAGCTTTCCAGGTCATGTGGCCAGCATGACTAAACCACTTCTGGAGCAACAGAACACTGTGACAGAAACCAGAGCGCATGGAAACGCTGTTTACCTTCCCACCACAGCAGTATTTCTTTATCTACTTGTGCTGGTGTGCTTTCAAACTGCTAGGTTGGCAGGAGCTGGGACAGAGCAACGGGAGCTCACCCCATCGTGTGTACTAGTGCAACCCAGAAAAAAAGCAACAAACAAGAGCACTCCGCTTCTCTCCTGCTGAGAGGAGCTAACCTGGGATCGTGGTTTGTTTATCACTCTAAAAAACCTATGACCTGTAATCGAGGTTTGTTCTTAGCTTACTGCTCATGGTTTGTTTGGAGAGAAACAAACCTTGAGCCTGGGTTCAGACACCACACAAACTTAGCCCCCAGCAGCACAGCAGCAGGAAAGGGGGAGGGCTGAAGCACTTGCAATTTCAGCAGCGTACATGAGCATGCTGCACATTCACCTTTAAACCCTGGTTTATTTTAAACATGTTTAAAAGAGACATGTGAAAGAGACCATTGGGTAGTATTGTTGGATCAATCCATCAACCTCTGATGGATGATTTAGAAGGATTTCTTTCACTCTCTGTGTGTGACAGTATCCATGCTCAGCAGAGTTATATCTCAACGCAGCTCCTTCCTTGGAAGCATCTTCAGGGTTAAAGGTACACACAGTAGGCAATAAACACTCATGGATGCCATAAAGATTCTGTCAAGTGTAGAAGTTTGGGGAACACTGGGTTGAGGGGAATACAATTGGCATGCATGGTTTTTGTTGTGCAAATAGCAACCTTGGGGGAGCTTGGAGCCATGGGGAGAGGAGGTGCAGAGGGAGAGCTTAACCCTTTCTCTCCCTGTGCTCCTGGCAAAGATAATCTCTCTAAAGCTGCCACTTGGATTTAAACTGAAGTTCCCAGTAGTGCAAAGGGAGGCTTTCCTTGAAATGCAAATAGCATTTTTAGAGAGGAGATACAGTATGTATTATGGTAGCACTCTAGCAGGGAGAGAAAGACTTCCTGAAGGCTGCAATTTACATAACAGAAAACATGCATGCCAATGTCTAGGCATGTCTGGTTTGACCTTGAAATATTCAGGCCTTGAGACTTTTCCCTGAGCTTTTTTTTTCTTCCCAAAATGGGCCATTTCTCCATGATTCCCCCCCCCCCATATTTGCAGACCCTTCAAGTGTCCCTACTTTCCAGGGACAGACCCGTATTTACAGAAGCCATCCCAGTTTCTGATTTCATCCTGAAATGTCCCGCTTTGTTGTAGGGCGTCCCTACTTTCATTGGATAAATGTTGGAGTGTACTCTTACGTGTTTGCCGTCTTATCTGGATTGCCTAGCACATCTTGTATCTCCATAGAAACACCTTCCTTTTATAAATTCCCTAACTTCCCTCTTTTCCTCCCTTTCCTTTTATTATTTATACCCCGCCCATCTGGCTGGGTTTCTCCAGTCACTCTCAGTGGCTTACAGCATATATTAAAAGACAACAAAATTGCAGCTAATAGTAATATTTTACGGGATGGCAGACAGAATTAGATGCTTACGAATTTCTCCTCAGATTTTGTGGCTCTAAATTCTCTCACCTTGTATTTCACTGATGCATTGCCACACTTACATCCTGGCCTCATATTTTCAGTTCCCATATTTTTTTTTTTAAAAAAAACCAAACAAAACACCCCCACATCTGTTTATTGGTTATCTCACCAGCCCAAAGTTCTGGGAAGCAGTTGCAAAGGAACCCTACAATGAAAATTATAATGTGAAGGGATTTGTCTTTCTGCCTGCTTATATCTGACACATCAATGGATGCCATGCATTGAAAATGCTGAGCCACTTGTGGGAATACTTTTTCAGAAGTTGCCCATAGCCAGTTAGCGATTTTTAGAACTACGTTCAGGTGTGCTATTATATACTTTTAAATGTTATGCTTGGCAGTAAAAAAACAACAACTCCACCGCTTTCTCTTTTGGATGAATCAGGGAAACGATTGCTGTATTTCAGCATACTACTTAATGTCACTTTAATTGCAATAAATGTCTTGTAAGCATCTGGTTATGTTAATATATATAATCATGCGCATTTGCATTTTGATTCTGTCTCTAGACAACACAGTAATGTTATCATTAAAATCACTGGCACATGCCTATTGATTTACAGATTTCCCACTAGCAATGTGGTTTAAAATATCCTATCCATTCCATTCTTTTCTGCTGAATCTGTGCAGATGTGTTACTTTTACTGTATCAATGAGTCTTTGATGAGCACTGCTTCTCAGGGAAGCATGCTCATTTGACATCTTTGCAACAGAACCTCTGCATGCTTACTCAGAATAAACCCCAGTGTCACAGCTAAGTGTTCACAGGTTTGCGGACTGTATCAATAAAATACTAAGAACTGATTACTGTATCTATTTTGTTCATTATGGATTTTGTATTTGACACACAAATAAATATCCACAATGTTACATTATAAAAAGAAACAGACCCCTGTGGAGATCACAGTAAGGGATGCTGTGAATATCTATGATTTTCAGTCTCTGAAGCAAAATATTAGTTAAAAAGAAAGGTAAAGGTACCCCTGACCATTAGGTCCAGTCGTGGACGACTCTGGGGTTGCAGTGCTCATCTCTGTCTATAGGCCGAGGGAGCCAGTGTTTGTCCGCAGACAGCTTCCGGGTTATGTGGCCAGCATGACCAAGTCGCTTCTGGCGAACCAGAGCAGCACACAAAAATGCCGTTTACCTTCCCACCAGAGTGGTACCTATTTATCTACTTGCACTTGACGTGCTTTCGAACTGCTAGGTGGGCAGGAGCTGGGACCGAACAACAGGAGCTCACCCCGTTGTGGGGATTCGAACCCCCAACCTTCCGATTGGCAAGCCCTAGGCTCTGTGGTTTAGACCACAGTGCCACCTGCGTCCCCAAAATATTAGTTAGTGTGGATCAATGGGAAAAAAGAAACAGTAACTTGTTTAGCAGTTAGAAAGTCTGCAAGTACAGTCGTACCCTGGTTTTCGAACAGCTTAGTTCTCAAACATTTTGGCTCCCAAATGCTGTAAACCCAGAAGTAACAGTTCCAGTTTGCAAACTGTTTTTGGAAGCCAAACGTCCAACGTGGCTTCCGATTGGCTGCAGGAGCTTCCTGCAGCCAGTCGGAAGCCGCACCTTGGTTTCTGAATGTTTTGGAAGTCGAACGGACTTCCAGAACAGATTCCGTTCAAGAACCAATGTACGACTGTACAACAGCCTTGTCTGTTCCGAAGAACCACATTGCTGCATTTGCTGATAAGTGTCCTCAACATGTGACGACACATTGTTCACCAAGGTGGAAGCATTCATGGAAACAAATGGGACAGTTTTTCACATCCTTATCTGCAATATAAATGATGAGAGGTTAGTAGGAAAATGAATGGGATTAATAGAGTAAACGGGATTAAATTTACAGGCAAGCTGCATGTGATTGTGAATTATGTCAGTCGTGTACAATTAAATGAGACAGCAAGTAGAGATGTCAGCTGGTATTGCAAGGGCCACTGGGAGCAACATTTGCAAAGCTTAAGTTGTGCTACTCTGAAGGAGGACAAACTTCCCCACTAAATGTAAAGAGACATCCTTCAAATGATTGTTCCCTTCAGGGAACCTTTCCCTGATGTATATCTCCTCTAAGAGCTGCTTTCATAAGATAACTGCTAAAGCCAACATCAGAGTAGAACCAGATGAAACATGCCCCTATTATGAAGAAATACCTTCACCTTTGTAGGACAAATGTTCTCATAAATTATGCTCATTACAGATTAATGTTCCATAACATTTGTGGCTTTTCACTGAGCTTCTAAAATGATATGTTATGTTGTAGCTACTATGGTATACTTGCAGGAAATTACAGAGCTTTTCTCAATGTATGCCTATTACTTGTGAGCAAAAACTCATGTCCCGTTTTTCTGAGATCTTGCAGGATAGGAGAAGGTGGTTTTTGGAATGGATGCAAGCTTAATCATTATTCCCTTTATTTCCACTCGCCTAAGACAGTAAACAAAAATTTTCTTAAGGCGGCATCCAGGGTATATTTTGCAAAATAACAGCTGTTAGTGGCAGTGACACATAGTTATAGAAATTATGGAAAACCCTAAATTCAGAGGTATTCTACCCTTAACAAATACTTGCAAAATTGTAACATGTTGTACGGAATATAATTGGGATGAAGTTTGAACCAACCTTCCCCAATTTGGCACCCTTCAAATGTTCTGAACTACAACACTATTCTGTCCCATCCTTCACAACCAATGGTCAGGGACGCTTGGGGTTGTGGTCCAAAATATCTGGAGGTACCGGGTTGTGGAAGGATGATATAAACAGCAGCCTCCCTCCTTCATGACTAATGGTCAGTATTCAAGGAACAGCCAATTTGGTGGCATACTGTTAAGTATGATCTGCCGCCACTGAGTAGGAAGGAAGAGGATGGGGCAATGTGTGGTGTCAGCAGAAATATGGTGGTTGCTAGGTCAGCACATGGCTGCTGGCTGGCCCACAGTCTTCATTGCAATCCTTTACCTTTTTTTAAAGTAATTTTTATTTGATTTTACAAATATAGAATTATAACAATCCAAATTGCATATCCATATTTAGAGATTTCTTCGTATCTCTGGACTTCCCACCTTCCCCTTCATGGATCCTATTGTACACCTTCTCAACTGCATATTATTTCATAATCCATATTTTTCTATCTCTCCATATTGTCCATAGTGTTTGTTACATTACAAGTGTTATTAGATTAGAATCCTGCTAATAGTCCAACAGCTTGGTTTGCCATTTCTCTCTGGTAAGGACTTTGTCTTCTTTCCATCTCTGGGCTAGTAGCATCCGTGCGACTGTTGTTGTATACATAAAAAGTCTTTTCTGTTCCTTTGGGACCTACAATTCCTAATAAAAAAAGCTGCTTCTTCTTCTTCTTCTTCTTCTTCTTCTTCTTCTTCTTCTTCTTCTTCTTCTTCTTCTTCTTCTTCTTCTTCTTCTTCTTTACAAAGGTTATTTTAAACATTTTTTCAAATTCATTATATGTCATTTCCCACATTGTAACCCTTTCCCAAAGCTAAGAGCTCCAGACAAATGATGAAGACCACAAAACACTGCTCTCACACATGTTACAGAGTCGTTATGGCATCCCATCCTCAAAGCTAAACTCTCCAATCATAGCTCAGAGAGTTAGCCTCCTTTTTCTTCCTCTCTCCCACTGCCTTCAGTGTGTCAACATAGCCATCGGGCAAAAGGAAAGAGGAGGCTCCCGGCAGAGGGAAGGCCTCGGAGAGGCAAAAGAGCCACGCAGCACCCAGCCACCTCACTGCATACCCTCCAACGTGACATGGCCCCAAACTGGGATTCCATCTTCCTGGTCCGCACTCCCAGAAGATGGCAACACATCCCATGAGAGAATGTGGACCCAGAAAGAGCGCTTTTTCGGGTGTAGCATTTTGGGACGCCATGTGAGATTGCGGACTTGAGAAAGTGCTTTTTCGGTGTGATATCTTTCTTTTTAATCAGTTCAATCCTTCCTGGTTTTTAAACAATACATCCATTCCCCTTGAAACACCAAAACACCAAAGCATTACAAGCAAACCACTACCAATACAAAAATAGGACAATATAACTTGAAAGAGAAAAAAAGAAAGTAACTTTCTTCTCTGTTTAGGGACTTCCGACCTCCTCTGTGTGGGTCCTTTATTTCTTTATTGACTGCATCTGTTTTTCAGTAAACTTAACCAATATTAAATGTTGTTTGAATTCTTTTTGACTTGTGTTATTATGCGAGTTAGTCAAAGCATATTAGATGTGGGTCTGATGTGGGTACAATGTTCTTTTAAATATACTGTATACTCAAATAATTTAATCTGCCACTCCTCTTTAGTTGGTATTTTCTCCTTTCCACCCTTTGGCTATCAGCATTCTCGCTGCTGTTGATGCATACATAAAAATCCTCCTTCTTTCTATTGGAATGTCTGGTGCCATAATACCTAAGAGGAAGGTTTCAGGGTTTTTGGTAAACGTTAATGTAAACATTTTTTAAAAGTTCATTATAAATAACTTCCCAAAAGCTTTTTAAAAATCTTTTCACAGCTCCACCATATGTGGTTTATTGTTCCCTCTAGTTCTTTACACCTCCAGCAAAGATTTGAATTGGTTTTATACATTTTTTTTCTCTTGGAGTGATATCTTGACCTGGAAATGAGCCAGAGCACGGTGCCCCAAATGGCCATTGTGCTCTCATGGGCTGGGGGGGGGCATAATGTCCCGGTTTCTCTGGGACAGTTGACGTGTATGTCACTTTGCCCGGTGAAAAGGTGCTGAGGTGGCAGGAGGGGCAGAGGAGTTGGGGCAGTAGCAGTGGCAAAATATACTGAGCGGGTCCTGGGTGGTAAACTAATACTTTCTCTGTTTGAGAGGGTCCTGGAGCTTGCAAAGTGGGAGACATTGCTGCCTCCAATTGAGGCAGAAAGAGGAAGCAGAAACACTCTCGCCTTTGTGCAAAGGGTTTCTTCACCAATGTCTAGAGCCATAGCTGCCAAGTCTCCCGTTTTCCCCGGGAAACCCCCGTTTTTCCAGCTGTCCCCAGCCAAAAAACCCGGATTTTTAAGTTGTATTAACTTAACTTCTGGTGCGGCAGCCATTTTGGAACTGGGCACAGCAGCATCAAAAGTCACTTCTGAGCATGCTCCGCCCAGTTCCAAAATGGCCGCCCCTCTACTTCCGGTATGCTAATTTTGGTCCAGTCCCTTATTTTTCAGAGAGGAACTTGGCAGGTATGGTCTAGAGCTGGTGTGGCTTCAGCCTGGATTCCAGAGGATATGGAGCTCTGTCATATTCTTACACACCTGAGTAGCTTGTCTATATGAAATAGCCATCAGCTGGGCTTCCAGGATGCAGGTCATATTTCATGTTCTGTGTTATTTAGGAGTGGACCAGAAGGTGCCACAATTCTCCTGCCATTTTATTGATTTACCTACTCAATGATAGAATTATCAGAGATTGGCATGAGGCATCCCTTCCTTCTCCCCTTTATCATGGAGCTTGCTACCATCATTTCCCATTATTTTAACAGTCTATCAGGTTTGTTGCCATTTTTTGTCAAGAGTTTTGTGGCAATTTTCCTTTCTCAACATTTCATTCCTGCCTGAGAAGCAGGGACATAGATATTCCATATTTCTTTTCTCCAAACAGATTCCCTGTAGTGCTGCATTCAGCTCCCCCCTGCCTTGTGGTTGCTGCTTTTATCTTTTGTTCTAATTGGCTAATCTTTTCCATTCTTTTAGGTCTGCTGATAAGCCTATCTCCCTACTTCGGATGACAACTTTGGCTGACTCCCAAGAAGCACTGGTACCAACTCTGCCAAAGTCATCTGGGAAAAAAAATTCTATGTGTCTTTTTCATCTGCTTCCGTTTCTGTGAATTTTGTAAGAAAGTATTATCCATCCAAATGCTTCTTTAGCTTTATGATTCATAAGATATGCACCCTGGGCTGTGCAGGACTGTGTCTGATAATTGTCAATTTTTATATATTTTTATGGCTGGTTCTCTTATACCAGAGATGAGGAACAGGCAACCTTCCAGATGTTGTCAGACTTCAGCTCACATCAGCTCAAGCCGGCATGGCCAATGGTCAAGGATGATGGCAGCTGTCATTTATCAACCTCTGGAGGGCTTCGTGTTTCTAAACTCTGTTTTATGGCTATAGATCTTTGTGGAATGTAGCCTTATTAGCTGATAAGGGTCCTTAAGTTGCGCCCAGGCAGGGACAGAGACAGTCAACAAGACACCGAGGGTTGAATCCAGAGAAATAATTTAATCTTAAATTTAAGAGACTCTTGGTGATCAGCTCACGACAAGAGTAAAGAAATACAAATTTGCAAACATTCTTATACACTTCTTGGGCTCCTTCCCCCTCCTCTGTAAATGTGCACATGCAAGGGGGTCATGGGTTACAAATCCATATAAGGAAGATCCGTATCCTGTCATAAACACATGCTGACTCAGCAATGCTACCCCGGTAGCATCCTCCAGCAGCCTTGAGTGGGGGCTTGCCTGTTCTGTGCGTCAGACTGATAGCGTCAGACAAGGCCAGCCATCCGGCCGTGATAGCAAGCTGGGCATCCTGTTCCTTTTGCTTACATTACCCTTTGCACACAGAGAGAGGCAAAGAAAAAAGCACTTTAAGCAAGACATCCCAGGGATATTGGGGGGGGGGGGGCTAAGCCATACAATCAGAATTATACAATGCAACTATATGATCAGATTTAGCTCAATAATACAATTGGCAAATCTCTCTCCACAGTCTCCCCAGGGAGGCTTCCTTGGCACCTTCATTATATACCTTTAGGCACCAGGTAAAAATGTTCCTCAACAACCAGGCCATTGGCTGCTTGACATCCTATGCCCTTTTAAATGTGTTTGGGAGGTGCTATTGGTTGGTATTTTCCTGTTCTTGTTTTTCGTATGTCTCTTGTGTTTTTATCTTGTATTTTTATGATGCGAGCAGCCCTCCCTGAGATCTTTGGATGAAGGAAAGTATGCAAATTTAATTAATTATCAATGTAGAAGCTGCAGGTTGATCCGCATGAGATTATATTGAGGGTGAAAAACTCCTCCTGTGCCGTGTGCCTTATTCACTTCCTTAGCCACAAAGATTAACTGGAAATGCCCTGTTTCAACAATACAAGAAGCCTACACTGTTGCTGCCCTTAACAGCAGGGGCACCGACTGCAGGAGGCTAAGGGGTCTTTGGCCACCTCAATATCTGGGGACAAAGGGGCTGGGCCCCCTGAATATTGAGGAACCAGAGGAGGGCAAGCACGGAGCTAGGCTCCGCACTCAGCCTCCTCCCGATGGTTGGCATTCCCGGCGTGTGAAGATCCAAGGCACGATGTGCTTGCCAGAAAAGTCGTATTAAAGGGGTGGATCTCTGGTGCTCCAGCACGACCCTGCTGATGAGTGCTGCGTATGGCATTTGCCTTGTGAGTGATGTCATGCACATGGCTTCCTTCCACCTGCCTTGTCCCACCCTCTGGCTCTAGGAGTCCGCATAAGGGAGCTGTTCCTGAAGGGAGAACTGTGAGGGGAGAGACTTCGTCAGGCAAGGCCTTGCTCTACCCTCTACCCTCTGCTTCTCAATGTGTATTGTATTATTTTATGTACTGTGGCTTGCCATTGTTTTATTGATTATAGTTTAGATATTATTTATTGTAACTGTTGAGTCGATTTCTGTTTAACTTTTGTATGTTGATATTATTATTTTATACTATTTTAATGATTGTTGAATGTTACTTTTTTGATGTAGGTTGCCTATTTTAAAGTTATGTTTTATTATCACATTTTTGTATTGCGTTAGATTGTTATAAGATGTACATTTTTTTGTTTCTTCAGCTTGTAAAACGTCTTGAGTATTGTAAGATAGAAAATTGGTATACAAATTAAAAAATGGCGATGATGATGTCATGCACATGTGACATCATGTGATGTGCGACGGGGCCCTTCAATGTTGGGCGCAACTTGGTGCCTCTGCTTCACAGGCCCTTCTCTGTAGCCACATTTGTGAGGTTCCCTCTAATCCTGGTCTCTCCTGGCATTCCAGAAAGCAGGTGAGACTTTTATTTCATCCCAGCTTTTCATGGGTTCTGGATCCACTGTTGACCAGTTTTAGCTTCTGCTGTATCTGGTTTTGATATTGTAGGCATGGCTGTCATGATTTGACTTTATAATTTATATTATTGGGTTATGACGGAATTTGGCAAGGCATTGTGACTTTTGCTTACTCCAAAAGCGATAAAGTGAATTTTAATGCAAACAAGTTCATTACTAAGAGCCAGGGGGATAGCAATCTGTGCTAGCTACTTATTAGGTGAGTGCAGCTTGTAGTCAGAACACTCCATAAAACAGCATGATTTCTGGAGAAGTTATGGCACCAGGATATTTAGAGCAATTGCTCATAGCTGGAAAAATCGTTGGGTTATTTTGGTAGCTCTGATTAGACCCTGCTTGCGGTATAAGTTATGCTATCTGTCCAGAATTAGGTGACAGTTGGTGTTCATCTGGGAATGTTGCCGATTCTAGGACAACTATTCTGAATGTCCACAAAACAGGCATAAGGGTCTTGCTGTGCAAGCAGAAGGCACTTCAGTTCAGGCAAGTGGGAATTCCTAATTTTCAGATTGCCCCTTCCTGGCACAGCCCCTGTGCCATATGCCTTTATGTTCCAGAGGGTCTCCCAACCCTCTGTTTAACACTTTATAAAGGTTTGTTGTTTAGTCGTTTAGTTGTGTCCGACTCTTTGTGACCCCAAGGACCATAGCACGCCAGGCACTCCTGTCTTGCACTGCCTCCCACAGTTTGGTCAAACTCATGTTCGTAGCTTCAAGAACACTGTCCAACCATCTCGTCCTCTGTCGTCCCCTTCTCCTAGTGCCCTCAATCTTTCCCAACATCAGGGTCTTTTCCAGGGAATCTTCTCTTCTCATGAGGTGGCCAAAGTATTGGAGTCTCAGCTTCATGATCTGTCCTTCCAGTGAGCACTCAGGGCTGATTTCCTTCAGAATGGATAGGTTTGATCTTCTTGCAGTCCATGGGACTCTCAAGAGTCTCCTCCAGCACCATAATTCAAAAGCATCAATTCTTCGGCGATCAGCCTTCTTTATGGTCCAGCTCTCACTTCCATACATCACTACTGGGAAAACCATAGCTCTAACTATACAGACCTTTGTAGGCAAGGTGATGTCTCTGCTTTTTTTTATATAAAGGTAGCATCTTGAATTATGGCTGGAAAATCCTTAGCAGCTTCAGTGAGAGATAAAACAATGTTCTAAGGCCAATTCATATGAAGGCTGGCAGCTGCACCAATACAATTGACAGCATTCACTGGTGTATCTCTGAAGTCTTTTTTGGAGACCCGCCTCCTGAAATCCATAGAAGATGGTGCAACATTTTTGTGGGGACTTAATTAGTAATGTCTCTAGGTATGTCAGAATGATATAGATTTACCAGAATGAAGCTGAAATCTTGTACAGGCTTACCTGCAAGTAAGTCCCGTTTAAGTCAACGGGGCTTACTTCTGAGCAGACAATATACGTGTCCCCTCTCCTCTGCTACCGTATATGTCAGCAAATGAAAAGGATTGTTACAATATCTCTGTCTCTTTTATCAAGTTCACCACATTTCCCATTTCTCTCCAATATTGTTTTGTCACAGGAACACCGTAGCTATAATTAAAGTTGCCAGTTTTTAAAAGCAAGAAAACAAACCCATCCTTTAAATAACAGCCTGACTCATAGCAATTCAGGCTGCTTTCCTATAGAAAGCTACCCGGGAATAAACACCACTGAATTCATTGAGGCTTACGTCTGAGTAAAGAGCATAGGATTGTAGAGTCGGAAGGGACCCTGAGGATCATGTAGCCCAACCCTCTGCAATGCAGAAATATGCAGCCGCCCCATATGAGGATCGAACCTGCAACCTTGCCATCATCAGCACCAGACTATAACCAACTGAGATATCCAGGCTGCACACAAATGCATAGGACTACATTGTCAGTAAGTAAATTGACACTTCATGATGGCTATGTTGTAGCCAACCAGTATCAGAAGCAGTGTGCATTTGTAGACCAGTTGCTGTGGATGGCAAGAGTTGCTGTTTGCATTTCTTAGTGCAGAAAGTATTGATCTGACGTCAAGAGATATTTCCTATTGTATGTAAATCAAAAGGTTCTAGATTCAGGTAGGGCAGATTCAGGTAATTCAAGGGGGTTCTGGTAGCTTCTCCGTGTGAAAGAAACAAGCAGAAGGTTCATGTTGTTTGGGTTATACCTTCAGAGAAGCTAGCACAGCTGGCTTAAACTGGTTCTGTTATCTCTTCTGTCAAGGTCATGCTGACTATAATAATAAGGCCAGAAGGAGCCTGAGCTTCACTTTCTCTTTCTATCTCTCTTCTATCTGTTGTTGTGTTCTGTGCATAGATAGTGTTAAGGTTTAGACTTATTATAAGTTATTGCAAGCTTGAGTTAACTCTGCTGCAACTGGATTTCTTATGGACAGTGCCAGTCCTGAATGTATTGGATTTGTGTCCATTATGTTCATTTGCCTTCACACGCTAGCAAGGTTATGCTTAAAATTCTACAAGGCAGGCTTAGGCAGTATGTGGACCGAGAACTCCCAGAAGTGCAAGCTGGATTTCGAAAGGGCAGAGGAACCAGAGACCAAATAGCAAACATGCGCTGGATTATGGAGAAAGCTAGAGAGTTCCAGAAAAACGTCTACTTCTGCTTCATTGACTATGCAAAAGCCTTTGACTGTGTCGACCACAGCAAACTATGGCAAGTTCTTAAAGAAATGGGAGTGCCTGATCACCTCATCTGTCTCCTGAGAAATCTCTATGTGGGACAAGAAGCTACAGTTAGAACTGGATATGGAACAACTGATTGGTTCAAAATTGGGAAAGGAGTACGACAAGGTTGTATATTGTCTCCCTGCTTATTTAACTTATATGCAGAATTCATCATGCGAAAGGCTGGACTAGATGAATCCCAAGCCGGAATTAAGATTGCTGGAAGAAATATCAACAACCTCAGATATGCAGATGACACAACCTTGATGGCAGAAAGCGAGGAGGAATTAAAGAACCTTTTAATGAGGGTGAAAGAGGAGAGCGCAAAATATGGTCTGAAGCTCAACATCAAAAAAACCAAGATCATGGCCACTGGTCCCATCACCTCCTGGCAAATAGAAGGGGAAGAAATGGAGGCAGTGAGAGATTTTACTTTCTTGGGCTCCTTGATCACTGCAGATGGTGACAGCAGTCACGAAATTAAAAGACGCCTGCTTCTTGGGAGAAAAGCAATGACAAACCTAGACAGCATCTTAAAAAGCAGAGACATCACCTTGCCGACAAAGGCCCGTATAGTTAAAGCTATGGTTTTCCCAGTAGTGATGTATGGAAGTGAGAGTTGGACCATAAAGAAGGCTGATCGCCGAAGAATTGATGCTTTCGAATTATGGTGCTGGAGGAGACTCTTGAGAGTCCCATGGACTGCTAGAAGATCAAACCTATCCATTCTTAAGGAAATCAGCCCTGAGTGCTCCCTGGAAGGACAGATCGTGAAGCTGAGGCTCCAATACTTTGGCCACCTCATGAGAAGAGAAGAATCCTTGGAAAAGACCCTGATGTTGGGAAAGATGGAGGGCACTAGGAGAAGGGGACGACAGAGGACAAGATGGTTGGACAGTGTTCTCGAAGCTACGAACATGAGTTTGACCAAACTGCGGGAGGCAGTGCAAGACAGGAGTGCCTGGCGTGCTATGGTCCATGGGGTCACGAAGAGTCGGACACGACTAAACGACTAAACAACAACAACAACAAGCAGTAAAGTTCTGCTGGATGAAATTTTCATTGGCATTGGAATCCTGCAACGTGTTTAAGTTGTTACTTTGCTAACTATGCATCAGAGTTCTGCTCTGGATTAATATTGAGTAGAATTCCATGACAACACTGACGTCTTGCTTGCACTGGTTCCTGTGGAACAGGATGCTCTGATCCAGCAGCGCTCTTATTATGTTCTCTCCATTACCCAAAAGCATCACCTGCAAAATTTCTATATGGGATGCTTCTGTCACACTGACAGATGAACAGCCTGATGGTAACAAAGAGGCAGTAACCTCCTTGCGGTGGCAACAAGACCACTAGAATAATTCCTCACTCCCAATGTTTTTATACACTGCAGTCTTCTGTAGGGTTCACCTGACACTTGCTACAACAACAACCACAGGCACAGTGTAATAATTAATATCTGAGAAAAATCTAATGCTACTTTGGGCATTGCTGAAAAGCAGTGTTTGTTTCCTTCTGGTGCTGATTATCAGACTGGAGAGCTTAGAGTCTGGTGCCCATGGTGCCAAGGTTGAAGGTTTGATCCCCGTATGGGGCAGCTGCACATTCCTGCATTGCAGGGGGTTGAACTAAATGATCCCCAGGGTCTCCTCCAACTCTACAATTCCATTATTTGTGCATACAAACAACTTAGAGGGCCGGCACTTCAGTAATAGACTTGTCACCTGCTAGTGCTAAAAAAGAGTAGCCATATAGGGCTTTGTTCAGCTGGAACTCACAGGAACTCAGTTCCGGCACCTCTCAGGTGGACGCCATTGACATTACAGTGGACGCTCGGGGGTTGCAAACATGATCCGTGTGGGAGGCACATTCGCAACCTGCAGCGCCGCATCTGTGCACGCGCGGGTCGTGAATCAGCGCTTTTGCGCATGTGCAAAATGCGCTTTAGCGCTTCTGCGCATATGCGAGCACCAAAACCTGGAAGTAACCCATTCCGGGACTGAAAACGCGCAACCTGAAGCGGCCGTAACCCAAGGTATGATTGTATAAGAGAACAAGTTCATGTTGAGTTCTGGCACCTCCTTTTCTAGAAAAATAGCACTGCATATAGTGCATAGGACATCCTGAACACAAGCTCACACATTTGCTTTCAATTATTTGCTTTTGTTGCTGTCAGTTTCATAGTGATTCATGTCCATTTCCCATATACAAAATCAGGATCCAGCATACAGTCCAGTCCTATTCCCAAGCTATTTTGCCCAAACCATCTGATCTAGCCTGCAAATATATTTCAACAGACCAGCCCTACCACTGGGCAGTGGGAAGATGCCACCTTAGGCGGTCTAATGGAAGGGTTGGCTACAGACAAAGCTCTTATGCTGAAGGAGGTTAGTGTGCCTGTTGGTACTTCTGTCCACAAGAGGGTGCCCTAGCACTGAATTACTTAAGGACAATTATGCTTGTGAATAAACTTGTTTCCGTTAGTGAAAGAAAGGGATGGGGGAACCTGACAACTTACAATTGCCTCTTTATTAGAAACAGCCATGTGTATAGTTTTCCACAAATGTATTCTTGCCAGTGTAATAATACACATCCTCTCTGTTTAAATGTTCCTGACATCTTGTTGTATTTTATTTACTTGGATGCAATAGCAGAATCTGCAGCTCATTAACTTTGCATTTAGCTGGAGTAATGGGATCAGTGGTAATCCTTGGCATTTCGCCATTTCAAAGCTCATATCTGATTTATACAGTCCTAACTCAAAAAGCTAGATTCTACTTAATGGGCTGTGTCACTTCTCATGCAAGACACACCCCCTTTACATGAGACGGCTGTCCTGCTCACCTGAGCTTTTCATTTGATTATGGTTGAAAGGCTATTCTCTTTTGCTTGGTTTCCTGATACTGAGACAAAGTGGCTTTTCCTGCTGATTCAGACACTGATGATGCATCAATTCTTTGGTGTTACTGATGCGGCAGGTTGCTGTTGTTGTTTTTAAAGTTGCTGTACTTTTGTCTTCAGTGATGGTCACTTGACTGTGAGCTACCATGAATGCCAATGTGTTTGGAAGATGGCATCAAAATAGTTCAATAAATAAGCTGGGCAAATGGCTGATTACATAAGCGGGTAACTTCTCAGTAGTTGCACCCTTCCTCCTGGGCCGTGTTCAGAAAGTGGTGGTGGGGGATGAGTGTTCAGACCCCTGGGCTCTCACTTGTGGGGTGCCTCGGGGTTCTGTCCTCTCCCCCATGCTTTTCAACATCTACATGTAGCCTCTGGGAGAGATCATCAGGGGGTTTGGGCTGGGTGTCCATCAGTATGCTGATGATACCCAGCTCTACCTCTCTTTCAAATCAGAACCAGTGAAGGCGGTGAAGGTCCTGTGTGAGTGCCTGGAGGCGGTTGGAGGATGGATGGCAGCTAACAGATTGAGGTTGAATCCTGACAAGACAGAAGTACTGTTTTGGGGGGACAGGAGGTGAGCAGGTGTGGAGGACTCCCTGGTCCTGAATGGGGTAACTGTGCCCCTGAAGGACCAGGTGCGCAACCTGGGAGTCATTTTGGACTCACAGCTGTCCATGGAGGCGCAGGTCAATTCTGTGTCCAGGGCAGCTGTCTATCAGCTCCATCTGGTACGCAGGCTGGGACCCTACCTGCCTGCAGACTGTCTCACCAGAGTGGTGCATGCTCTAGTTATCTCTCATTTGGATTACTGCAATGCTCTCTATGTAGGGCTACCTTTGAAGGTGACCCGGAAACTACAACTAATTCAGAATGCAGCAACTAGACTGGCAACTGGGAGCGGCCGCCAAGACCACATAACATTGGTCTTAAAAGATCTATATTGGCTCCCAGTACGTTTCTGAGCACAATTCAAAGTGTTGGTGCTGACCCTTAAAGCCCTAAATGGCCTCAGTCCAGTATTCCTGAAGGAGTGTCTCCACCCCCATCATTCTGCCCAGACACTGAGGTCCAGCACCGAGGGCCTTCTGGCGGTTCCCTCATTGCGAGAAGTGAGGTTACAGGGAACCAGACAGAGGGCCTTCTCGGTAGTGGCACCCGCCCTGTGGAATGCCCTCCCAGCAGATGTCAAGGCAATAAACAACTATTTTACATTTAGAAGACAACTGAAGGTGGCCCTGTTTAGGGAAGCTTTTAATGTTTAACAAACCATTGTATTTTAATATTTTGTTGGAAGCCGCCCAGAGTGGCTGGGGAAACCAGGACTCAGCTTGTTTATTATTTATATATTAGACTTATATCCCACCCTTCCTTGCAAATGAGCCCAGAGCAGCAAGCTGTTAAGGCCTTGCAAATTATTACAAGACCCTTGAATGCTCCTTTTGTCACAAAGCAAGGTGATCCCCCCCTTCTCCCAGTCCTCGTCGTATTTTGTACTTGCTTTTCAAAGTTGCATTATTCATTGTTAGGCAGCCAATCACCATAGGTGCCAAGTTATCCCTTTTTTACAGGGATTTTCCCTTATGCTGAATAGGCTTCCTCACGAGAAAAGGGAAAACTTGGCAGCTATGCAATCACAAAACTGCCACAGGTTTGGAGTCACAAAGCCACTTCAGTGTGAAGCTCCACCTGCAGTGTCTTGTGATTAAATGCAAGACTTTTTTTCTAAAAGAAAAACCCACCACCTTCTTGTCTGCAAATAAAATATTTCTTGACCTGGCTGTTAAATGCATGTTTGGAAAAGATCTCTTGCTGCTGCTACTGATGTTCTGCTGTTTGCATGGGCCAGGGTGGAAGGTGAGCTGAGGGATGGGTGGGAGGAAATATTAGAATTTTCCCTGTGCCAGCTTCAGGATGGCGTAGCAGAGAGATCCAGATTGGGCTCATGGCTGTAATGGCTGGTAGAGATGGATGAGGAATTTGTTTCAGCATGTGTTTAAAGCCCAAGCTATTAAATCTGCACTTTCCAAAACTATATTCAAACTGAAACACTGCCATCCTTTAAAATTCACACTTTCTTGAATTGTGTGATGCAGTTCTCCACCCACTGGCAGCAAAAATTACAGGAAAGAGTGCATAAAAAGGAAGCTATTGATTACCAGAAATAACACACCAAAATGCATTATATCAGGGAACATTGCTTGCAAAAATGTACATCTTAGTCAAAACTGTATGTAAAAATGTGTTGCTTAAGAAACATTCACACTAAATACTGATGTGAACTTCGATGAGGTGTGTGTGTGTGTGTGTGTGTGTGTGTGTATATATATATATATATATATATATATATATATATATATATATATATGCAAATTGCTGCAAAATATATAGAACTGAATTTAAGAATGGCATGGACAGATTCTTTCCATTCCTACCTGCTGGTTGCTGAATTAGCTTAGGATCCAGTGGTGTTTTCATTGAAATACAGGTTAGCAAAATCGCAGTTTAGAAACTCAAATCATATATATGACTAACACCCTTCTTTGGCAATTAAACCAATGCCCAGACTTTAACATTCAAAAACTTTACTTGCTGAAGTAATAGATGATTTCAAACATAATATTTACAATCACATGCTTGCCTAAACATGGGCTTGGAGTCTCTTCTTCTAACTTCCAAACAACTGTATTTTCCTCTCTTTCCAGAGCTCAGCACTCATCATTCTGCATCTCAGTTAGGCTATGCCTTGCAGTTCCTATGAGAGATTTCCACTTTTGCCTTCTCCTGCAGCTTTGCTGTTTTCCTTTCAAGTAAGGAAGATGCACTCTGACATTCTACTCAACTCAGCAGTGTTCACAGTGGATTATAAAACAGTCATCTTGCTTCACATAAAATGGGAGTCTCCCCTTCACTAGACACCTCGCATGTGACCAGTGTTGGCCAATCACATGAGAACGACTAAAGGACTCTCTAGAATTCAGTTACCAACCAATCAAATTTAAATACATAGTAATGCCCACAAGCACTTACAATCAGTAGCGCAGCTTCATGCGGAGAGCAGGTGGGGGCGGGGCTGGCAGGCATCCTGGGGGCGTGGCAGGCATCCTGGGGGCGTGGCACCCAGCACGGGCAGGGGGGCAGCCGCGATGGCACCCCACTGGGGTCGTGCTGCCTGGGGCATTGCGCTGCCCCAGCACTCCTCTTCCTCTGCCACTGCTTACAATTTTGGTGAATTAAATCGCTATACAGTGGTACCTTAGTTCTCAGACGCCTTGGTTTTCATACGATGAAAAACCCGAAAGTAAGTGTTCTGGTTTTCTAATGTTTTTCAGAAGCCGAACATCCGATGTGGCTGTTGGCTATTGTTTCCGGGGCGCCTGAACCAATCCAAAGCTGCGCCTTGGTTTTCGAACATTTCAGAAGTCAAATGGATTTCCAGAATGGATTAAGTTTGGTGCTTTTGTTTTGGCTATTTATTTGGCGGTTCTGTTTTTGAGGCTTTTTCAGCTCATTTGTTTTTGTGACTGTGCGGAACCCAGTTCAGCTACTGATTGATTGATTGTGTGAATGCAGAAATGGATAAAAGCCCCCCCCTCCAAACAATGACTATCATCAGTGCAGGTAAGGAAAAAATAATAATTTTAACTTTTATCATCTTCAATACTGTCTTATTTATTTTATAGTACAGTTCACTGATTATTGCTTTCATTTTATGGACCAGTGGTCTCGTTAGATAGTAAAATTCATGTTAAATTGCTGTTTTAGGGGTTGTTTTTAAAAGTCTGGAATGGATTATTCCGTTTTGCATTACTTTCTATGGGAAAGTGTGCCTTGGTTTTGGAACGCTTTGATTTGGGAACGAAAGACGCAACCTGAAATGCAATTCATTATTGCTAAGAAAAAGGGGTCTGGATGGTACCACACACTACAGACCTCCCAAAGGCTGCTGCTCTACCCCAGCCTAACAGGATAGAACCATGCCAAAGAATGTGCCATAGCTTTAGACAAAAAGCCAATGTTTGCCCTTAGTATTTCAGAGAGGTCAAGAGCATATGAAAAGAGAACATTTTTTAACAGATTTACCTGTTTGATTCTGTCCTGTATCTGCTGCTTTTGATGTTCCCTGCTCCTTTATGCCTAGCTATAGGTATTAGTGCATTTACTGTTCTGCCTTTTAAAAGGAGGTCTTTGATGCAAAGTTGGCCAGCTAAAACTCTTATGACTGCATTTGACTTTGCCTTAAACTTTGGTGCAAAGCTCAAGAAGAAAATTAAATACAACACACATACTCCGCCAACTCTGAGATCTATAGTGGGCAGATTAGATGCTTCTCTGAGGGGGCCCTCTATTCTTTCAAGTGAGCTTCACAGACCTGGATTAACAATTGGATCCTGAGGATAATACATTTCAAAAGGTGACGACGGTGTGTTTTCAATAGCTTAAGGCTGTACACTTCCCTCTCTGTCAGGGGAAATGAGCAGAACTCTGGATAAGTTTGTGCACTGTTGAGTAACGTCAAAGTATGGGCAAAATTATGCCGTTGCAAAAAGATTTACCCCTTCCCTCTTCTTTGTACCTATTAAGGGTGATGGTATTGTTAGTCCTGCCTCATGGTCTGATAATACACTGATGTGCAAATTGACTGGATGCAGTCTGTTATAGCTCAGTTGGTTACAGCATGGTGCTGATAATGCCAAGGTTGCAGGTTCAATCTCCGTATGGGACAGCTGGATATTCCTGCGTTGCAGGGGGTTGGACTTGATGATACCCTGGGGCCCTTCCAAGTCTACAATTCTATTGTGCATATATTGCATTGGCGGAATACTGACTGTAATCAGCGGCGTCGCTACCCTTCTGGGTGCCCAGGGTGGCAAACCCGAAGGCACCCCGCCAGCGGGCAGGCCGTCCATCGTGCGTCACGCCACATGCATCATGACACACACCATACGGGTCACACCGCATGTGGCGCACTATGGAGCGGGTTGCGATGCTCCAGCGCCCAGATCCGAGGATCCCGATGCTAGAGCGGCACCGCCGGCAACCCGCCCCGTAGCTCGCTGATGCCCCTCGCCGCTCCACCTACCTGAGCAGGAAGAAGCACAAAGCGAGATACGGAGCGGGTTGCTGGTGCCGTCGCTCTAGCACCGGGATCCTCGGATCCGGGTGCTGGAGCACTGCCGCCGGCAACCTGCTCTGTAGCGCGCTTTGTGCTTCTTCCTACTCAGGCAGAGGCAGAGCAGCAAGGGGCGTCAGTGGCCGCCGCTGATGCTGCTGCGCTGCTACCATGGCAGCGGCAGCCATCGGTGGAGGTGGCGAGGGGGCACTGCGCTCATAGCTGTCAAGTCTCCCGTATTCCCTGGGAAATCCCCGTTTTTCCAGCTGTTCCTAGCTGAAAAAAATGGATTTTTTTTGTTTTTTCCTGGTTTATTCTGGCGTGGTGGCCATTTTGGAACTGGGCGGAGCATGCTCAGAAGCGACTTTTGATGCTGCTCTGCCCAGTTCCAAAATGGCTGCAGTGCGACTTCTGGCGCGACGGCCATTTTGGAACTGGGCAAAGCAGCATCAAAAGTCACTTCTGAGCATGCTCCGCCCAGTTCCAAAATGGCGGCAGCGCTACTTCCGGTCTGCTACTTCCAGCCGGTCCCTTATTTCTCCGACAGCAACTTGGCAGGTATGACTGCGCTGCCCCCCCTGCCCCACTATTGCGATGCCCCTGACTGTAATCAAAGTGACTCTGACTGTGCCAGCGAAGTTTTAGTTAGTCAGTCAAAGCCCCTAGTAACTTCAGGTGTCCCCAAAAGGCAAAGCATACCATGTGAGGAACGTAGGAAACTATTTTTCCAACTAGCTCATGATATATCATTAAAACCTTAAACTAAAACACAGTAGTATAAAAGCAAATAAAAGCAAAATCCAGAGGATCCAAGCGCAGGAAACAGGGACCAATCTCATGTGCCAGGGAAACCCGGGGCAAAAAGAGAAGCCTTAAAAGGACAACTGATGGTTGCTGCTTCATGAACAGCATTCCACACTACAGGAGCAACTACTGAAAAGGTAGTCTTGCAAGTAACCTGGTCCCAAGTTGTTCAGAGTTGTCAGAGGAGAGGAGAGGCCTTGAAGTTGCCTATTGGCAGCTGCTCGACAGCAAACGAAACAAGCACAAAGGTCACAAGGGGAAATTAAATTGCTGCAATTTGTATCTGTGCATTAAATTAGCCATAAATTAGGATACGGAAATCTTATGCCAATTTGTGTCCCCTTCTCTCCTCTGTTGGGCTATGCACTTGCCTCCCCTCCTTATTTTTTTTTACCTAATTGGCTACCACATGATTGAAAAAGAGGTGACTGGAAAGATAAGTGGGAAAGGAGGCTTAAAGGAAAACACAGAGATGGAAAAACCAAGCAGAGAGGCAGCTCTGAAGAGATGTCAAAGCGGGCAAGATCTGAGGAGGCAGTATGGTTTCATGGCAGCGTTGAAGAGAGAACTGTGAGGAAGGCACTACAAGAATGGAGATAAAAGTCAGGAACTGCCTAAAAAGGCAAGATCTGGATATAAGGATGGATAATGGAGCCACCCAGGGCCTGGAGATGAAAAAGAGGGTTGTGCATTATTGACAGGAAGGTGATAGAGAGCCAAAGACGAGAGCCATCTGGATATGGCAGCGAGTAGCTAAGTAAGGAGTCTAGACTTCTACCATTTCTGGTTGTGACCTGGGAATCCAATGGAGTTAGCAAGAACCATGAAGCATTGGGTGGGAAAGGTAAATCTGGGGCTGAATTTCACATATTCTTTTGAACTAAGCAGCCAGCTCCTTGGCTTCTGGCTTCTAGCAACTAATGAGCGTTCCTTTCAACATCACAGAAAGTTGCAAATGAGTTTCATGTACATGCATGCCGGAATGGGAAAACTGATTGCAATCTTTCCAAAATGAACAGCTGGCAAATTTCCAAATTATTTCTCGAAGAAACGAGTGATTTGCAAATAAAATAATGGTGGTGATCTTTCTTTGACATTTTATACAAAGTTGTAAGAAGAAAGAATACTATAGGTTTGCAGCAAACAAATTATAAACACTTGCACCTTAACCGGGAGTCTCTCGAGAATATCCCAGAGTTGCCCGGATATTCTTGCAGCCTGACTTGGATCATTGGGCTGGAGGTCACTATTTATTTCCCAATGATGTAAAGAGTGATAAATATCTGTATGATTGTAATTAAAAGCTAAAAATCACCTCTGGAACTCCTTAGTGATCGGTTAGCTCCCCTTGGTTTGATTTGTAATTGGCTTTGCATTGACAAACTTGGCGGGAGTTCAGAAAAGGTTTGTCTGGTGTCCCGTGTTGACTTTATCTGTCACAGTGTGACATGCAAGATTTTAGTGTGAGGCCTGCATTGCCCATTTCTTTTCATATGTGTGGAATGCCTGAACATGGCTGTGGTTATTATCAGTGAATCTGGCTGTACGTAGCACAGAATGGCTGCAGCTCCAACATATATAGTAACTAACATCTAAAATAAATAGGTGTTTATGGGGAGAAAAGGAAGGATTGAAGCAGTACAGACTCCCCAAGTGTCCCTATTTTCCAGAGACAGTCCCGGATTTACAGAAGCTGTCCGGTTGATGATTTGATCCCGAAATGTCCCGCTTTTACTCAATAGGAGTATAGCATCTAGATCAAGGGAAGTAATAGTACCACTGTATCACCTGGAGTACTGTGTCCAGTTCTGGGCACCACAGTTCAAGGAGGATACTGACGAGCTGGAACATGTCCAGAGGAGGGCAACCAAAATGGTCAAAGGCCTGGAAACGATGCCTTATGAGGAACGGCTTAGGGAGCTGGGTATGTTTAGCCTGGAGAAGAGAAGGTTAAGGGGTGATATGATAGCCATGTTCAAATATATAAAAGGATGTCATGTAGAGGAGGGAGAAAGGTTGTTTTCTGCTGCTCCAGAGAAGCGGACACGGAGCAATGGATTCAAACTACAAGAAAGAAGATTCCACCTAAACATTAGGAAGAACTTTCTGACAGTAAGAGCTGTTCGGCAGTGGAATTTGCTACCAAGGAGTGTGGTGGAGTCTCCTTCTTTGGAGGTCTTTAAGCAGAGGCTTGACAGGCATATGTCAAGAATGCTTTGATGGTGTTTCTTGCTCGGCAGGGGGTTGGACTGGATGGCCCTTGTGGTCTCTTCCAACTCTACGATTCTATGATTCTATGATTTACGTAGGACATCATTATTTTCTTTTTTTTTTTAAATATTTTTATTAATTTTCCAATTAAAACCAATTATATCACATTCAATATTTCAAATTATACACATATATATATCAATCAAACCGAATGTTATGCCAAATCATCTAAAGAATTTTTTATTTGGGTTCCCATGCTTCAAGAAATTGGGAATTCCTCGCAACTGTCCACTGCCGTCTTTTTTCTAAAGTTCAAATCGTCCTCCAAGTTCATAATAATCCAGATCTTCCCCTTACAGTCACATAGATGTTTTCCACTTTCATCCGATTGTTTCCCAGCCGCTGAGATAAATATCAAACAACGTTTCACAGATGTTCTTTCTCCTGTGTGAGTTAATCAGTCCAGCCTCCCCATAAATCTTCTTAATGGAGCTCCTTGTTGCGTCGAAGCAGCCCGAGGCAGCGCCATCTCAAAAAGCTCAAATCACTTTCGCTTTCTCTCATAGCCATGAAGATTCACGATCATTATAGAATTTACAGCTTTTTCAGGCAGGAGACCCAAACATCAAACCATAAACTCTTGGTAAATTAATGGATCTCCTTGCCCTATAGCTGAACTTAGCTTCAGGTCGCTGCTCCAATTTAAAGTGCGTCACAACTCATAAATCCTCCGAGCGCGTCCAGAACTCCTTCCGCCCAACTAGGGGGAGGCTTTTCTCATCGGCAACTCCACATCTTTAAAAAAATATGCTCAGTAACAACAGTTATAAAGTTCAACTCACACAGTCTTTTGCTTCTCTTTCACTCCAAACAAGCCAGGACATCGCGTCCGGGAAGGTACGAGGCAACAATATGAAGGAAAAAAAAAATAAAAACTCGCTTCCCTTATCGCTCCGTCCCCATCAATCCTTCTTCCAGATGCAGTACAATCTTTGACTCCTCTCCTTTCAGCAGCATAAATTTCTCAGCAGTAAACAGCGCTTCTTCCCCTCCTTCTGAAGTATGTCCATAGATTTAAGCCTAATTATCTTCTTTAACCATGGAAATCCCCGCCATGCAGATTAGCGTCCGGGAGTCCTGGCCCTCGTAAGTGCTCAGCCCAAGCTCCCCCCACTCCAAAAACAGTCAGAGTGGGTCTGGGGGCATCGCGGGCCAGCGGCCCCTCTCCGTAACCCCCGGAGAGGGTAGGGGGTTGCCATTTACTCCCCTAGCAACCGCCAAATTCCTTACGAAGGTCAGAGAGATGGAAAACAGGTCCGCCATTCCTGCAGGCGGAAACCGGAACCCGGACATCATTATTTTCATTGGAGAAATGTTCGAGGGTATGGAGCTGTGTGACCTCCTGAGACAATGAGATAAGTAACTAGAAAACCTTTAGAAGACATCTGAAGGCAGTCCTGTATAGGGCATTTTTCTTAATGTTTAAAGTTTTATTATGTT
This sequence comes from Zootoca vivipara, assembly GCF_963506605.1. Taxonomy (NCBI): domain Eukaryota; kingdom Metazoa; phylum Chordata; class Lepidosauria; order Squamata; family Lacertidae; genus Zootoca; species Zootoca vivipara. The sequence continues at coordinate 17,714,540 of NC_083286.1, forward strand.
TTTATATCCTATATAATAAAGTCCAAGTGTCTCTGTGTCCAGTCCCTGTGTCCCTAGGTTTGCGCTACTTTGCATGTGCCCCACGGACACAGGGATTGGACGCAGAGACTGGACGCACACTCTCTCTCTCTCTCTCTCCCCACCCCCACCCCTCTGCCTCCCGTTTCCCTGCGGCCGCCAACCACCGCTCCCAGCCGGACAGTGCTTCACCGCGCTTGCACTAAAGCGCGAGGAGGAAGAGGCTGCTTTCTTTTCCTTCCCCCCGGCGACCAGCAGCAAGCAGCCATCGTGTACACACACACTCTCCCCCCCCTGCCTCCCGTTTCCCTCGCGGTGCAATCACGAGGCTGAGTCTCTGACTGACTTTGGTTGGCTACGGCGGCTGCCATGTAGTGCTGCGGCCGCCGCCACTGCCGAGGGAGAGCCAAAAGACAGGGAGAGCGTTGGTGGGATATACAGGATTCCCTATATGTTGGAAGCTGCCCAGAGTGTTTGGGGCAACCCAGTTCAGATAGGTGGGGTATTATTATTATTATTATTATTATTATTATTATTATTATTATTATTGATGTCCCAATTTCCATCAGAGAAATGTGGAGCATATGGCAATATCCTGGCACTTTTAGGCTGCACACACAAATATTTGAAGTACATTTCCCCTAATAAACCCTGGGAAACATAGTTTATTGAGGATAGTGGGAATTGTAGCGCTGTAGGGTAAACTATGGTTCCCAGGATTCTTTGGATGCTTTAAATTCAAGATGCATCTATCTCCCACTCGTATACTGAATGTAAAGAGAGCGCTGAATGAGGCAGAATAAAAATGCTTGTGCACGTGCAGGTGAGCAAGATATTAACAAGCCGCTTCCAAATTTCCCCTAAAGGCGGAACTGGGACAAGATAGGAAAAAAGATTGTCCTGGTAAAAACAGACGGTTGGAGTGTATGAACTTGTTGGGACAGGGATATATTTCAACTAGGAAAATGGGTACGGAAGAGTTGTTGCAGTGACTCTTTGCTTTGATCCTTTGCATACATATATTCAAAAAGCTGAATTGTCTGTGATATTGCCATTGTGGTCTGATTGCCAAGCCATGGTTTGCACAGAGGTGATTATTTACAGCTAGCAGGGCAACAGTTAAACGAACCTTTCAGCTATTTAAGCAACAGTTAAACGAACCTTTCAGCTATTTAAGCATTATAACAAAACGGCAACGAGAAAGACCAATGGTCTTTGCCTCAAGGAACCCATAAAATCCGGTTGGCACAAAGCGCCCACCCACCTGTATTTTATTATTCAAGAAGCCTCTAATTTGTTTTATGCCTCGTTCCTTCCTTTGTTTATGCTAAGTGCTTTTAATGTATTCCCAGTTGTGGCAATTAGTTTTGTGATCTAGCCTTTAAAAAAAACCTTTGACACATTAAAGTGGCACAATCCAAACTGCCCTGCTAGCATTTGTGGCATTCCGATATAAATTATGCCTACAAGGCTATCCATGAACTAATAAGGACAAAGCAATTTGTAGTCATGCATTTTTCTTGCACACCAATATCATCAGCAAAGTTCAATAACCTTTACACTCATTTGTGGTTATCTTTAGGCGTGAATACGTAGGCCAAAAATTAGTTTAACCGCTATAATGTTGTTGTTGTTGTTGCTTGTTTTATTAAAAGCCTTAAGCTAAACCACTTTCACATATTCCACTGCAATTCCTTTGTTTGATATGGAGATCTCCCTAGTCCTGAAAACAAAATATGATGAGGATGTTTAGCAGTAATGGAAGCACATATTGACTTAACAAATCTGTGCTTTTCACAAGTGCATCCTACCCTAAAAGCGTCTCCAGCAGATTGGGAGAAGAGCTACCAGATGTTATGTCAGCTGGGGCTAAAGTGGGGAGAAATCGGGCAAGGGTCTTGTGGCCCGCTGGTAATTTTGATGCTGTGTGGACAATGCTTCCCAGCATCTTCTGCAGCTCCAGATCTCCTGAACCCTCAGGTCTCCTGAACTCTCTGGAGAAGATTTTGCTGTGGAAGATTTCAGGAGGAACAGAAGGGAAAGATCTATTGCACAACTTGCTTACTGCTTACACATCATGGGATGAAACAGACAATTCTCACTAAGGGGGTAACCCATGCCCAGGCTGTAACTCATCAGATTGAAGTTTGGAGTCCACATATTTCAATGCTCCTCCACATATTTCATTAACAGAAACCTTTGGGTTTAACTGTTGTGTTGAGGCTCCAAAGATGCCGGGAAATTACTGCTGCAATAATTACATATCATTGAGGCAATATTGATATGGTATGAGATATTCTGTGGTTAGTTCCAGCTTCAGCATTGTGGTGGATGGATGGGTGTCAGTGGCAGAGATCACCAAGGCCCAGATTTGTCTGCTCTCTGGAATAGACACATAGTTACATAGCCCTAATAGCCAGCTGATACCATTGCACAGAATGATAGCATTGAAAGGACCCATGAAAATCATATTGTCCACCCCCTGCTCAGTTCAGGACACCCATGGATTAAACATTCCTCCTTACTCCTCCTGTAGATCTCCCACAGAGGACTTGTGTTAGTGTTGCAATGTTGTAGGGGGTCCTGTTGGTTCACAAGCCCAACAATCAATGGTGCATTTAAAGGCTGCAATGGGAAAAGAGGAAAGCCAGCAGATTAAAAAATACAGTTAACCGGTATCTCCCAGATTTCCCTCCTGCCTGTTTCCAGAAGGCTCTTTTGTCCCACTGCTGTGTCCTTCAGAAATAATTTCTCTGCTCATCCCCACCCCAAATTCTATATATGTTTTTAAAAGAAATCTCCCTAGAGAAGCGCAGTTGTAAAAAAAAAAAGGGTTTGATACCCACCTGCCTTATGCTGAAAGAAGGGAACAGCTGGATTCCAATGGTTTGACCATATACATTCAAAACACACAGGTGAGTCATGGTTGGCTTTTTTCCAAGGCCAAGCGCTAAATGTACCAACAAAGTTCTTTAAAAATGTCACAGCAAGTTCTACCTCTAATGGTGGTCAAAGTGGTCTCCATTCTTTGTCTGTAGCTATCTACTGAAATGCTGATAAAACAAACAATTATTTTCAAGATTAAGTTCCATATTAAATAATAAAACAGATGGGTAAAAAAGAGCAAACAGCCTAAATTGGGCTTTTAATATTCCATTAAATGCTATTGGAATGAAATGGTTCTACCTCTAGAGGAAATTAGGTGCTTTAAATCAAACCCCTGCTGTTCAACCCCCTGAAGCTTAAATCTAAATTGAAATTTCTCTTGGCAATGAAAATGTTTGAGAAACAAGTGATGAGAAGAAAGAGAGGCAACACACACACAAACAAAATGGAGACACTCTGGTTCCTTTGCTCCTATTCAATATCAATTAAAAGAAATCAATATTCTCAGGCAGCTTCAATTCCACCCCCTAAAAATATTGCAAAATAAAGGATATGTATGGTCATAAACATAATGGATGTAGAAGTAAGTGCTTGTTGTGGTCTAAACCTTGGGTTTGCCGATTGGAAGGTTGGCAGTTCGAATCTGCACAACAGGGTGAGCTCCTGTTGCTCTGTCCCAGCTCCTGCCAACCTAGCAGTTTGAAAGCATACCAGCACGAGTAGGTAAATAGGTACTGCTGCGGTGGGAAGGGAAAGAGCGTTTCTGTGTGCTCTGGGGATTTACTTTTTGCAATAAAAGGCACAGATTGCGTCTTTCCAGTCTCTCCAATCGATCTCCCTGCCCCCCCCCCCCCGGCCTCAGTACTCTACTGCTTTGGGCACCCTTCAGCTCAGTGTTGCTCACTGCTAGAGCTGAGTTGAAAGGAAGATTCCTGCAGTGTCTATTTAAAAATGCATCTATAAAAATCTCTGTGCACCGCCCATTCATACAATGCAATATGCATACCAGTACGTTTCCGAGCACAATTCAAAGTGTTGGTGTTGACCTTTAAAGCCCTAAACGGCCTCAGCCCAGTATACCTGAAGGAGCATCTCCACCCCCATCATTCTGCCCGGACACTGAGGTCCAGTGCCGAGGGCCTTCCGGTGGTTCCCTCACTGCAAGAAGCAAAGCTACAGGGAACCAGGCAGAGGGCCTTCTTGGTAGTGGCGCCCGCCCTGTAGAACGCCCTCCCATCGGAGGTCAAGGAGATAAACAACTACCTGACATTTAGAAAACATCTGAAGGCAGCTTTGTTTCGGGAAGTTTTTAATTTGTGACATTTTATTGTATTTTAATCTTTGCTGGAAGCCGCCCAGATGGGCGGGGTACAAATAAATTATTATTATTATTATTATTATTATTATTATTTTACTCTCCAACATTGGAATGCGCACATCTCCAAGGTGAACATTTTCAACTAAGAAATGTTGGAGGTAACCAACACCCCTCCCCCTGGCTCACCAGTCTGTGCGGTGTTGCTGAGATCATGGCTGGGTTTGCTTTTCCCATACCTCTAGTCTTGGACATGGGTGGAACATTTGCCCTTCTAACTACCAGCCAGTTGAGGAGAGGGAACCCACCCATTTGCCCTCTGGCGTTTGCCCTTCGTTACCTTAACAAACTATACTTAGTCCATTACCTCTCTAACCACCACTACCCCCTCCCCACAAAAAAACAAAAACGCTTCACAACACTTTGTTCAATTTATAAGTCCAACTTTTTCTCCTGATCTAAATTTAGGATGCCTTTGCTTCTGTTGGGAGCACCTTTAAAGAGCTTAGGTTTCCCACCTGCTGATTTGAACAAGGAAGGGTACAATTGGCACTGCAAACCTGCCTTCCAAGAATCCAAATGGCTTCTTTAGGATAATGATCTCAGCCATGACGCCTCACTAAAAGTTACTTCAAATTCCAAAGTGGTCGAAAGGGCAGAATACTAAACTATGGAATAAGGAGGATATATGTGCAAAGTAAAGATGTATCTTCTATGGGTCCCCCCCCCCCATTCATGAATTTTAATAAGTAAAAGGAGCAAAAAGAGTGCTGGAAAATGTCTCATGCACAAATGCTAAAATTAACATGTTATATACATGTATATGTAATAAATACCTAGCTTATTAGAACTCTTCCACCTGCAAAAAGCCACCTGCTCTCATTTTTTATCTTTCAAACCAAGGCTCTTTTCTCTCTCATCCATATATATTCTCTCTTTTTTTGGGGGGGGGGAGATAATCATTGCATTCAACTTCTAATGGAGCATGTGGGGAAAAGTTGACGGGCAGAAGGCATTTGGGAAGCGGGCAGTGAGCTAGGATGCTGTGCATCTAAGAAAGCAACGTGAAATATAGAATGCAAGTGTTAATAGATGCATTCACATTCACACATCACTTATGGGTAGGACATTAGTCTTGTGCTGAACCAGGAGCGAGGCTGACCCATCCTGCCCCCCATTTGTGCCCAGCCTAACCCCACTACCAATGTCCCTGGGTCTAGAGCATTGCCATTTGAAATGGTACTCCTAGCCCATTCTCACACATACGGGTACCACTCGATCAAGATATCCGATTTCACGTGAACCCTGCATATCCTTAACTTTAAAGTGCTTCAGTTCAGGCATCCAGGACATTCTTTCCCACCCCCACATTTTCCATGATTTCCCGCATTTTCCATTATTTTCCCCACCCATTGGTAATAGTTTTCAAAATGCTACGTTTCTCAAAATCCCCCATGCTGGTACCCCTCTCTGGTTTAAAATTGGCCACAACTTTATTGAAATTCAGATGTAGGAAGACCTTGGCGCAGGCACTGGGCGTATATCCCTCCCAGCCCCCAGCCGGGGGTGGGGTGATCTTCAGGGTTGTCCAGCATGAGTGGGGGTTGGGCTAACTCTGGAGAACATATGTTCAAGCAGATAGCCCGCCCCCCCCGATCGCCGCCGCTGGAAGGGGAGGGCAATAACCAGCCAAGTGGCATCGCCAAATGCCCCCCCTTGAGGCCCGATTACGGGAACCCTGTTATTGCCGCCGCAATAGGACGGGGGGTCACCGCCCCCACGCCCCTCCTCTTTATGTAAATGACTAAAGGATTCCGCCCAAGGCCTGCATCCGCCAAAGTTGTGACGAATTGCTACGGGAAAGGCGAAACCTGCCAATGCAGGGAAAGTCCTTTCCAGCCCTTTAACAGCGACCGGTCGTAGCAGCGCCTGCGTGTGTGTACGCCTGTGGGAGAAAAACCTGAAAAGCAAGAAGCCGGTGGAAGTAAATAACCTGTAAAGCAAGCAAAAAGTTAGGGAGTGGAGGGTGGGAAAGCTCTGAATCCGACGGCTGCTTCCCAAGAATGGCTCCTCTTCTTTGTGTGCAGGTAAGCCTACCTGATCCTACCTGGCCGATCCCCCTGGCACGCCCCCTTCGGCCGGATTGGTCAGCTGACTGAGTGGGCGGCAACTCCAGCCTCCAGCCTCAGGTAGGCAGTGCCAGCCTCCAAACTTCCAGGACTGCCTGGGGGGGGGCTGCACGTGACTGCGCAAAATGCGCCTCCCCTTTATGTTGGGGAAGCGGTCATTCCTGTTCACAGAAGAAGGATGAGGCTTTGTTACTGAGAATGATAGGTTTGAGAGGAGTGATCTTAGAAGTTGCACTGCATTTGACAGGGCTTCTTTCCATGTCAGGGTGCAGAAGGTTGCAACGATGTGAGCCTCCTATGCAGGTTTACTTAGAAGTAAGTCCCTTTGAGCTCATTGTGGGTATTCCCTAGCATGTGTGGTCAGGATTGCAACCTTACAGCATAATGCCATGCAGGTTTACTCAGAAACAAGTCCTAATAGGACTTTTTTTTTATGTGTGAGCACAAATAAGATGGCCACCTTAAATCAATTCACTACATTTTCCAGCTCAGGTGATTTATTAATTAACGAAACGACTGTGGCCAATGCAGATGGGGAAAAAAAATATTTGATTGGTGTTTCAGTTCAGTAACAGCGGCAAATGAGGCAGGCCTGCTGCAGAAAAGAACAGGGCTCCTGCTTCTTTGATAGTTGCGTAGAAGTGGAATGATCAATATGTGTAGCCCGTAAGGCAAGCCATGCTATTAAAATAAAACTGTAAAAGGTGCTGGAGTCCTGGCTTCTTTAGAATCTGGGCACCCTAAAGCAAATAATTTATCATCCTAAGGAAAGCATGGCTCGAGGCTGCAATCCTCTACTCATTTACTAGAGAGTAAACAGTGTGGATCCAGAGATGCACATGGATTGTCTACAACAAATGCCTTTAGCTTGGAACATCCATCCACCGGAGAGACAAACTCGATTAAGATCTAATTTCAAAACCCCTACCGGATTATGGTTTTAAAGACAAACGCTTGATTTCAAGGATGATGAATTGCTCTCCCCAGCCATGTATGCTTTCATTTTAGCAAGAAACGGTGCGGCAAAGCAAAACACCGATGGGTCTTCTTTATTGATGACCTCGTGAACTGGGAATTGGTCCGCCGTAAAACCCTGCTTGACCAGAAACACTATTCTAGGAAACATATGCCGGCTACATTTGCTGCGCAGAAAATTAAAAACCTGCATTTCTTGTCTCGAATGGATGGGGAAGAACACGGAGACGAATGGCCTGTTTCCTTTCTGTTTTCTGCTGGGAAATCTGTGACGCTCCAGTATTGTTGGACTACAATTACCATCAGCCCCAGCCAGCCTAGTCAAGGGCTAGGGATGATGCGCTCTGCATTCCAATATCTTCTGGAAGGCCACATGCCATTATGCATCGAAGGAATGCAGCAGCCATGGCATGCTCCTCGGCAGCCTCCTCCCATAACACTAGGGTGAGGGGGTGAGGATCGGAATTCACAGAAGCCTGACAGGCTGCCTTCCATCCCCAGATTTGGTTTGGTTTTGTCGCAAGTAAATATTTTTTTCGGCTGAATTTCCTTTGGCACTCATCACCTGCATTCACTATTAGAGGGAGTGATGAAGAAAAGATGTCCTGAAGTGATAATCCTTGTGATTTTGTGCCATAGGAGACGATGGCAAAGTAGTTTGTCATTTGTATTTACATCTTAACTATCCTATTGTATTTGTACTTGATTAATCTCCCCCATCTCCCAGGCACAATTTGGAGGAAATAATACACGTTAAAGTTTAGATGAAATCAATAGGATTAAAATGCATAGATAAGCCCCAGTGATTTCAAGCTACATACACTTCATCTTGAATACTGTTTGGAGCTGAATTTGATGCTAACAGTACATGGCAACAGCTGAATAATGTATTTTGGAAATTAGCTGTGGAAAACATTACACTAAAGTTAATAAAATGTGTGTGGCAGCCAATTTGGCTCTTCAAGATTCATTTATTGCCAAAACAAATAATTTCTCACAATTGTTCTGACATTGAAAAGCAGACCTTTCCATTGTTAATTTGGTTCTCTTGAACTGCCATGCACATTAGAACTATTTTTACTGTTTGGAAATGATGACTTTAAGCATTACAGTGAAATATTTACATTTATTTTTATTGCTTGGGGGAAAACCCACATGGGATCTTGTTGCAGTGAAACACTCTCATTCATATTGTTATTATCAATTTGCTGGAATTATAATCCCCATTTTTGAGAATAAAGAGTGCACAAAAAAAATCACATTAAATTTGGGAAACCACGCCCTTTCCAAAACATTATTTCCATGAATGATGACACTCTAAGATTCTAGTAATATCAACAACCCAGTTCTTTGGCAGTTAACGCACAAGAATGTGTTTAAATGGGCAAAAAGAAATAATGGACATCTCATTAGAGAAGCTGTAAGTATAATATCTTTTGACGAAATGGAATTATGATCACATTTAAAGATGACCATCCCCATTGGCTTCTGGTGTGGGTCCAAACTGAGTGGTGACACAGAGCAGGCCCACCATTTGTTTAAAGACACTTCTGCTCCAACTGTGCCAAAATTGGAAAGGAAGAATCCATTCTTAGAGGAACAGGGGTGCATGGGGGAAAGAAACAGAATCCTTTCCATGCCTGCTACTTATTTTCCCATCCACTTTTATCCCAAATGGACTGGTAACAGAAGCTGATGGAGTTGCTGGGGTGGGAAGCAGTGGCGTGGGGTCAGGCTGCAGGGAAATTCAGAAAGGTTCTAAGTTCTAAGTTTGAAGAAGTTCTAAGTTCTAAGTTTGAAGACGTTCCAAGTTTGAAGAAGTTCTAAGTTCAAAGAAGTCCGAAGTCCTAAGTTTGAAGAAGTTCTAAACTCAGAGTTCTAATTTGAAGAAGTATCGAGTTCAGAGTTCAAAGAAGTTTGAAGTTTGAAGAAATTCAAAGTTTGAAGAAGTCCGAAGTCCAAAGTGTGAAGACGTTCAAAACTCGAAGAAGTCTGAAGAAGTTCTAAGAAGCTCTGCTGACAGATTACCCCGAGAATGAGACCTTTGGCCGAAAAGCAATCCCCCACTCTTGGTTTAAACAAATGTTTCTTATTCACAGACTCTCCAATCACATGTGTGCCCACACAGGTTTTGTGCAGGAACAATCTAAAGTTAGGCTAGAGCAGTGTTTCTCAACCTTTTTTGGGCCAAGGCACACTTGTTCCATGAAAAAAATCACGAGGCACACCACCATTAAAAAAGTTAAAAAATTTAACTCTGTGCCGCCCTATATTGACTATATAATTATGACTGTAAGAAACACTTGCCAATTGCTGTGTTGGTTGCAATCTCCTGTAATAAGGCTTCACAAGCCGCTGATTTCTCTGCCAGCAAAATCCTTTGCTCAGCAAGTTTCAGGTTGAGCTCATCCAGCCAGCTTCTTTATGTTTGTCTAAAACCACCCTCCCGTGGTGGTGGCTGTTGAGAGCTGTGCTCGCCCCGCGTCGTGACCCGGCCGGCTTCCTTTCCGGCGGGTTAGTGTTGATTATTGGCGGCCGCCAGGCATGTGACAATGCAAATCGCCCTTCTCGTCGCCGCACGTTGCGGCATACCAGCCAGCGTCTCGCGGCACACTAGTGTGCCGCAGAACAGCGGTTGAGAAACGCTGGGCTAGAGCTATCACATTTATTTGGCCCCTAGACAATGGAAGGGATGATACATTTCTACCGGTAAGAAGGAAGAAGAGACGTTTTGCTCAGCTCCTCTAGCTGTGCTTAGAGCCCATGCGGCAGGAAAGTGGGAAGAGATCTCCAAAGGACAGATAGCTTTTTGCTCATCTCTTTTTCTTGCTTGAATGCTGCTTGGTGTGAAATAACCTTTTCTATTATGCCTTTCAGTTATAACTCTATCTAATGGGGTTTTGAGTATCTGTGTGTACTTGGAAAATGCCCCCTGTGGCAAATGAGGAGCAATAAAGAACAATAAAAGGTATTCTTCAAGTTAATCCCAACCTGTTTGCAGAAACCCTAAAGGGGTAGAGGAGGAGGGGGGGCTTTAAAAAACACATTCTTCAAAGAATACTTTATAAAACATCCCAAGCAGGAATGGATGAGGTAAAGTACTATCATTTGGATTAGGGAAATCAAATTGGCATTGAAAAGGAGAAAAATATATGTAAAAATAGGGGGGGAGATATAAAATGGGGTGGGAGCCAAGATTCTTGTAACACTCCATGGCCCTGATCATTTAGCTAGCAGGATCCAACTATTTACAGTACTCCATTTATAACCCACAATTTCAAAATGAAGTCAGTTATCTCAGAAGAAGAGAAGAATGAGAAACAAAAAGTTTCCTCTTAGTGGGACATCCAGCAACTAGGAGCTGAACTCTTCGCAGGAGTTGAAAAAATCTACAATAAAGTTGGATGGAAAGAAGGGTTCTCTCCCTTGTCAGTGAATGAAGGATTTTTTTGGGGGAGGGGGGGAGACCCAAACCCTGGCACATCCCACGTGAGTAGGCAAATAAGGTTTACAATTGTTCCGCAGACAACGGAAGTAGGCAACCTCACCCTGACTATATGACTAAAAATGCACATCAATCTGTCTCTTGAGAGAAGAGAATTATGTTTCCTGGGGAAGCAGGGGTGCATGAAGAAGGAGAAAAAGAAAAATCCCCGTTCTGTCAACTTTGTTCTCTTCACAGAAGAGAAGCTAGAATCTAAGCCATTACTACCAATGGCTCACTTTAGTACATAGATCTCTCCATCTTTGCATATTAGTAGAGCTGCGGCTACGATTTATTTTATTTTAATTTATTAGCATTTATATTGGTATCTACCCATCTATCTACCTATGTATGAGTGTGTTATATGTTGCACACAGTTATTCTTGTGGTCATGCAGCTCTGTAGGGAAAGTAGTTCCTTCTGGAGAACTTGCTGTTTGCAGAAGTGCTCAGCTGTTTATCTCTGCCTACGACCAACCTGCATAAATAACCTCAAATCTTACAAAATGCCAGCAATCTCTCTTCCCAAAGCAAACAAACCCAAGACAAGTGCTGCCCTGAGAACTTCTCACCAGCTGGGGAACACATAACAATATTTTAGTTGCAGCAAATTAATAGATTGCACCCAAATTTGTGATGTGGCAAAGGAGTGATCACAATGCCTCATGGAAATTTTGGGGAAATGTAGTTTTCTCTGGTTCCTCTAGTCACCATCCCACAAACATTTGCACAGAAAACAATTAGATTAACAGGCAGGTAGTGGCATCTGTGCTTGTGTGGGGAGTAATTTTTCATCTCTGTTGCTTGCCTTGAACCTGGAAACTCCGAGGACGAAGGCAATATCCCCACTTCCACTTTGTGGGAGGGCAGTGTGCAGGGATCAATTGCCTCCATTGCATCCCTTGTAGAAAGATCTTTATAGGCACTCCGAGCAGGGTGTAGGCAATTGGTCCGCTAGCACGTTACTTGCAAAGATGCTGCAGGAGCTGTCCAGCATAGATCAGACTCCTATTGAGAGGAGATATCAGTTGAAAGAAGAACAAGCTGGGGATCTGATAAGCTGCTTTTCCATGTGTGCTTCTTTCACTACGTGAATGGCAGCTGTCTCAGACTGATAAGCTCTAAGCGATGATAATGTCCCTTTGAGCCACTGAGTTCAACACTTGAATGGCTAGCTAAAGGACACTGTGATTGACTGTTCCTTGGCTAACATAGAAGGTCTGGTTTAGTTGTTGTTGTTGTTTTAAAAAATTAAGTCATTTAATTTTTCTCCATCGAGGAAACCATTTGGGTAATGATGTACACTAAGTAAAAATATGTTGCAGCATTGTTAAAGGTTGCACTTATATCCAAATTAACCCACCACAGAGAGAGAAGGTGAGATACTGGATCTGAAGGAGAATATAATCTAGATTCAGTATGTCTTGTGGTGCCTAAAACACAGACAGATTTATTGTGATGTATACTTCTTAGTGAAATTAGCCTTCAATTATAGCCGTCTTCCATTTGTGGAAAAGGGAGGCGGGTGGCGCTGTGGTCTAAACCACAGAGCCTAGGGCTTGCTGATCAGAAGGTCAGCAGTTTGAATCCCCGTGACAGGGTGAGCTTCCGTTGTTCGGTCCCAGCTCCTGCTCACCTAGCAGTTCAAAAGCACGTCAAAGTGCAAGTAGATAAATAGGTACCGCTCCAGCAGGAAGGTAAACGGCGTTTCCGTGTGCTGCTCTGGTTCACCAGAAGCGGCTTAGTCATGCTGCCCACATGACCCAGAAGCTGTCTGCGGACAAACGCCAGCTCCTTCGGCCTATAGAGCGAGATGAGTGCGCAACCCCAGAGTCGTTAGGGGTACCTTTACCCTCCATTTGTGGAAAGCTCCTTTACATCTCACACAAGAACGCAAGTGAAATGTCCAGATGTTCTTCTTGTGAGACCTTGCGCAGAAACATCCCAATTGCTCTAGGACCTACCCTTTCTTAGTGCCAAGGTCACTTCTGCACCATACATTTAATGGTCATGGTTTCTCCCTAAGAATCCTGGGAACTGTAGTCTGTTAAGGGTGCTGGAAAATGTTAGCTCTGTGAGAGGTTAACTACAACTCCAAGGTTCGGAATCCAAGCCATGAGATTTTAATGTGCTTTAAAGGTGCAATGTGTCAAGTTTTCAGGGTTTGCATGACAGTACTGGTGGCTATTTTCATTTTGCTTGCAGCCCTCTGAAGTCGCCCCATAATTTGGATCCAAATTATTTCTGACAGAAAATATTTTGCAACATTGGTTCATTGGTTCTTTCGAGGGTATCTCATGCTATAGATAGCTGGTTCTGCTTCTCTCCTGCCTGCAACTAATTTCATTCTTCCTCCGTAAGTAAGCATTTTAAGGGAGAGTTGAGTGAAAACTAAGCCAAATGAACACATCATTCGTCAGGAAGCATTTTTGACCTGAGTAAGTTTCCTGTGTGATTTAGAACCCATGAAAATCTGGGTTGTGCATGACATTAGTATGTAGAAAAGCATTCCCACTTCAGAAATCGTCCCTCCAGTATGTGGAGGGCAATGGGAGTGAGGACTAGATAGATACTTTTCCTCACAGTTCCTTCCTTGCATGCTGATTTAATTTAGAAGAAGAATGCCCAGATAAGGTTCTAGTTTTCTGAGCATTGAAGTTTCTATTGTTTTACAGGTAAAGGTAAAGGTAAAGGTAAAGGGACCCCTGACCATTAGGTCCAGTCGTGACCGACTCTGGGGTTGCGCGCTCATCTCGCATTATTGGCCGAGGAAGCAGGCGTATAGCTTCCAGGTCATGTGGCCAGCATGACAAAACCCCTTCTGGCAAACCAGAGCAGCACATGGAAATGCCGTTTACCTTCCCGCTGTAGCGGTTCCTATTTATCTACTTGCACTTTTTTGGGGGCGTGCTTTCGAACTGCTAGGTTGGCAGGAGCTGGGACCAAGCAACGGGAACTCACCCCGTCACAGGGATTCGAACTGCCGACCTTCTGATCAGCAAGCCCTAGGCTCAGTGGTTTAACCACAGCACCACCTGGGTCCCTGTTTTACAGGTACTGTCAATTAAACTGCACTAGTTCAGCATTCAGCACTGATCTCACACAGCAACTTTAGCTAGAGTAAACATGAAGTCTCTCTTCTCTTTGTGAAAAAGAAACCTAAATTCAAAACAGGGAAACAAAAACTGAAAAACTGGCCACAGCAGCTTGAACTGCGGGAATTATTAGCAGAAACTTCCCAAAAAACGCTACCACTTGGTGATCAAAATGCTGTTAAAGGCACATGTACAAAGACCAATTGAAAAATTGGCAACCTTACTTCTAACTGGGCCCAGCTCTCTGCAGTCTGGCACACTCGCAAAGCAGGCAATCATAGACTGTAATGATCTGGTGCATAATACATGCTTGGCCCGCTTATAATGCTCGGCTGATACCCAAATCACATATCATTTCCTCCCAAATGTCCTCTCTGGGAAATGAGCTTTTGTACCTGCCGTGAAACTTGCTGCAATGGAATCCTGATCTGGACTTTGTGTAGAGGAGAAACAAATGTGCTCACTACTACAAGAATGGGTTTGAAAGCTTTCCTGGAAATAGTCTTAAAATAGTTACAAAGAAATTTCACTAAATACAAAATAACACATTGCTCTTAAGCAAGCAAAGTGGTCACGTCTTCTTTAATTCCTTAACACAGCTCAATAATTTTCTCTCTCTCTGATCCAGAGAGAAATATTCTAAGCAACATGCTTGTTCATCCTCGAGCCTAGCTACTACGGCTGTTGATGCTGGCTCCATTGCTGCCAAATGTGCTGAGTTCTCAGGTTTCATTTCCTGCAGTAAGAGATTACAGTTTGGGCTTCTGTGGAGCCAGCAATTAACCTGAATGTAAACAGCCATCTTTTTCTGCTGCATTTGTCAGAGTGAAACCTCTTGTGCTTAATGCAAACCTCTCCGCATAGTATTTTAAATGAAATGTGTTCAAAGACTACCTTTTGTGGGAATGTTCAGGAATGTGGATGAGGAGATATTGTTTAATATGTCCTATCCCCGCTTGCGCTAGCAGGCACCAAACTTTAGCAGAGTAAAAACATTCCCCTTTTGCAAAATGCACAGCAGAAAAGCATTTGCGCAGGCTTGATTTAAGCCTACAAAATAAAGTGTATTTTCCTGGTATTTTCCCCTTCATCCCTCTTAAAAGAAAAGACACAGCACAATGCTCTTAAAAGTATAAAAGATGTTTACTTACAATCTTGTAAGTAAGATTGAGATACAGCATACTCAAGAGGTAGACTGGCTTAGGTAAAAAGTAATATATACATTGTGAATTTCACTTATAAGAAGTGAGACTCCATCTCATCTCTCTCTAGGTTGGAGGCCTTGAGAGAGAGAGTAACTGCAATCCAAGAGTCCAAGAGTGTAAGAGTCCAAGAGTGTAAGAGAGTAAGAGAGGGAAATGGCTGCTTGCTTCAGAATTTATCTACCGCCTTTCCCATCTAATTAGCATGTGGAGGAACAGGAAACTAGCCTTAGTCATGTGTTCCTCCTCAGACCTCCAAGTGGACTATCTAGGAATTGTTGGGACTTGACTGCACTTAACCCTTTGCATCCCACACCTTTTATGTACATTTAACCTATATCTTTAACTCCTGCATGGTGGTTCTGCAGACTAGATCTAAAAAGCTAGCTGCTTAGTGGTCACATCCACAGAAGGAGTTTAAAATTATCTCTTCTTCTCGGTGAAGCTCTCAATTATTGTTGTGAAACATACTGAGTGTTTGACATGTTCACGCTGTCGCAATGACACATACCACAATAAGCCAGGTATTATTTTGTGAAATGAGTCTGGTACACTCATGTATTTATAACTCATGCCTTATTATCCATATAGTGTTATAAATTTTAATGCAATCAGTCATAAGCTGAATTAATGAGTGCACGTCTGAATGGATGTTAGAAATGGTTATTTCTCATGAACAGCTCTTTAACCTTGGAGAAAGCAAAGATGAGCTACCTTCTTTGGAAGTTGTGAATTAGCAAGGCATGAATTGATGAAATCACAGAGTCTTCTGGAAAAGACAACAGCATCCTGATAAGGCTAGAGGCCAACATTCCTGCCATGTAACTTTGGACAGAGTAAACAGGAAAAGGCTTGGAATTTTTTGAGTGTGAAAACCTCACCCCATCCTTCTGTGCTACTACATTGACCATCTAGTTAGACAGAACAACTATATTTGGTAACTATATCCCTACAGAGCATGTTTGAATGTGTTTTATTAAACAAAATTGATAAACCTGTGGTGCATTGTGTCCTGAACCTCGGAGAACAGGATTCAAATTCCTACTCAGCCATGAAGCTCACTGGGTGACCTTGGGCCAGTGACTGTCTCTCAGAAAAAGCTACCTCGCAGGTCTGTTGCGAAGACAAATTTGGGAGCGGAGAACTAGGCACACTAGCTCAAGCTCCTTAGAGAAAAAGGTGATATATAAATATAATGAATAAAAATAGTAGCAATAACAAATGCCTTGGGATCCTGGTCTGTGCTAATAGCAACACAATTTACGACACAATACAGCATTGTGTGAGCACTTGGACTAATTTGGGTCCAATTCCCAGTTCAAAAATTGTGTGAAATGTACACATATAATTTGCTTTATTGATGTGAAAGAAATAATTTATAACATAACCCTCTTTCACTTCCTGGTGATTTTAAAATCTCATCTAACTCTGAGAGAGTGCTTCATTTATGCCAACGTTAACAAAGAGCTTTCTCTCTCTCTCTCTCTCTCTCTCTCTCTCTCTCTCTCTCTCTCACACACACACACACACACACACACACACAAATTTTCTGTTTTACAAAATCCCTGCATATTTTACAAAAATGAAACTATTCAACATTCCTTTATTACATCCATCAAAACTTATTTACACTGTTGAATTTATCTTAATGCTGCCAATGTTTTCAACTGTGCACAATTTCCCCTATATATTCAATAAATGCTTTCCAATCTTCTCTAAACGTATGTTCTTCTTGTTCTCTTATTCTACAAAGAGCTTTCTTCAGGTGTCCATTTTCATCTCAGAAAGTCCGGGCCAGTTAGGAATTGAGCTGAAGAAATCTTACCCCATCACTAGACATTTGTAATCTTGTGGTCGGAAATAGGCATTTAAAAAATGTTAACGTGCACTGTTGGCATCCTACTACAGAGCATTCTAATTTCATACTGTGCTGCAGAACAGAAGACTAGCCTCTCATCAAATTCCTTGACTGGTTCTGGATAGTCATCCCTTTTGTAGACATAGGAGTCTTTCATTCCTCGTCTTTTTGCCCTCCACAGAAATGTCCTCTTCTTTGAAGGATAGGATATGAACATATCCATCCTTTCTGTTTGAGGGAGCTTCTATTAGCTATTACCCAAAGGCTCACTTCTCTTTGCAGTTAATCTCTAGACCACTGTACTGAAAGCTTTTGACCTTTCATTTTAGGGAGAAATAATTTCATTAGACGAGCAATTTTTGTTCTCCCTATGACTTGTAGCCAGATATTACAAGACAAATGCTCCCTTCATTAAGACAGAATTTAGCACACAAAAAACCCCAAAAACATCCAGCTGGAAGTGTCTATGAAATAAACTGTTTTTTAATAATTACTCAATCATAATGAAGTAGCATTTGCATTTAGGCGCACTAACAAGGAGAAATGTCTCCTAACACAGAGTCTTGAAAAGGTGCTTTTTTCATCCTGAGTAATGGACTTCAAGATTGGCCTTTTGCCTTTTAATGTATTATTCTTTTCCAATTTCTCGACTTTTAATACTCAATTTGCAGGCCCTGAATTATTTAGAGAGCCCCATTAGTCAGTTATAAATGGGCTGCTTGCCCTCAGAGAATCTCATTTATTACTCATCTGTTTGTCGATTCTCTAGAAAATCGCTTAGAATTCTGCCTCGAACTGCCAGCCAATGGGTGGCGAGCATTTTTCATTAGGGCACATTTAAATGATGTTTATGTGGCTAATGACACATAATTGAAAGGCTGGGATTTTTCATTGCCATTTTGTTTCTTTCAAATAAACCATTGTTCTATCTTTAAAGTATGCATGGTGTTCTTTGCCTGGACACAAACAAAGTGTTTTGGTTTAGCTCTTCAGCTATTCTGTCCCAGGCATTTCAAAACTGTGCTTTAAAACATTGACCTAGGCCCTCATTGCTTTTAATGTCATTTTCAATAAACTGTATGTTCTCACTCATTTAGTACCATTTTAAGCAGAGCTGCAAAATTGTTTTACTCTGAAGTTTTCTTTCTTTTTATCGCTTTAGTTATTGTATTATGTTTTCATATGTTGTATTATTATTTTCTCTTTCTTCCATTGGTGGAAATCTCTATTCGGTCAAAACCTTCTGTCACCAAATAGACCCTAATAAGTGACATTATGTGTTAGAAGGCTATGACTTGGTATCATTGGTTTTTAGTACAGACATTTTATGCTCATGGCAAATAACCACATTGGCTTACAGTGGTACCTTGGTTCTCAAATTTAATCCATTCTAGAAATTCGTTCCAAAACCAAAGCGTTCCAAAACCAAGTCACGCTTTCCTATAGAAAGTAATGCAAAACAGATTTCCAGACTTTTAAAAACAACCCCTAAAACAGCAATTTAACATGAATTTTACTATCTAATGAGACCATTGATCCATAAAGTGACAGGAATAATCAATGTACTGTACTATAAAATAAATAAGACAGTATTGTAGATAATAAAAATAAAAATTTAAAACTTTTCTTACCTGCACTGATGATAGCCATTGTCTGGATGGGGGGGGGGCTTTTATCATTTCTGCAGTCACACAATCAATCAATCAATCAATCAATCAGTAGCTGAATTGGGTTCCAGACAGTCACAAAAACAAATTAACTGAAAAAGCCTCAAGAACAAAAGCACAAAATAAATAGCAAAAAAACAACAACACCAAACTTAATCCGTTCCGGAAGTCCGTTTGACTTCCGAAATGTTTGAAAACCAAGTCACAGCTTCTGATTGGTGCAGGTGCCCCAGAAACAATAGCCAATCGGACGTTTGGTTTCCGAAAAACATTTGAAAACCAGAACACATACTTCCGGGTTTTCAGCGTTTGGGAACCAAGGTGTTTGAGTACCAAGGCGTTTGAGAACCATGGTTACCACTATACCTTGAAACATATTGGGAAGGAGTTTCCTACAGAAGAAAAACCACGGTTGGAACCATATAAGACTGGCCAGCAGTAACTGAACTGCTTTCGGTGAACCCTGACACCTTTCTGTGTAAGCAAAGTGTTTACTCTGTCAAGCAAAGTGCCGGGGAGAACTGCCGCTGTCAAAACCAAACTCAAGTAGGATAAGGATGCATTGGGAAACCAAGTGTTCATCACTATAAAAAAGAGATTGAGACAAGGTAACTGGAAGTGACATGCATCATTTACGATTTAAGTCACTGACAAAACATGGAGCATGAAGTGCAGAGGCAAATTAAAATCACGATTCTTGACACTCAAATATCGGGAGGGCTTCGTGGCTTCACCTGCTTCCTTTCTTTGTGCAAATGTCAGCACAAAAGCCATGCAGACTGACGGCTTTGATGACAGATTTCACTAAATATACTTTGGAAGGACCGTGTTTCTGAAGTAAACACTCCTCTGAAACTTCATTTCAATAAAATTCAGGGAACTTTTTAGATAAGGGTTGTTTGTGTCTACTTATTTTCATTTAGAAGGATACGTTGCTAATAATAATAATACGTAATAAGGATACCTTTATTTATAGCACTAATTATTCATCGCCTTTCTACCAGACCATGTATTAACAACCAATGCCAACAAAAGCAATGCGTCAAGAGCTGCTGGGACACATCTTTGAGATATTGTGTGGTTGCCCCATCTGGTGAAGCATGGAATTATAGGTTGTATTATTATTATTATTTATTTATTTTTTATACCCCGCCCATCTGGGGTATAAAAATACATTAAATACATGGGGTATAAAAATACCAAAATACATTAAAATATCACAGATTAAAAACTTCCCTAAACAGGGCTGCCTTTAGGTGTTTTCTTAATGTCAAGTAGTTGTTTATCTCCTTGACCTCCGATGGGAGGGCATTCCACAGGGCGGGTGCCACTACCGAGAAGGCCCTCTGCCTGGTTCCCTGTAGCTTTGCTTCTCACAGTGAGGGAACCGCCAGAAGGCCCTCAGCGCTGGATCTCAGTGTCCGGGCTAAACAATGGGGGTGGAGACGCTCCTTCAGGTATATAGGACCGAGGCCATTTAGGGCTTCAAAGGTCAGCACCAACACTTTGAATTGTGCTCGGAAACATACTGGGAGCCAATGTAGGTCTCTTAGGACCGGTGTTATGTGGTCTCGGCGGCTGCTCCCAGTCACCAGTCTAGCTGCCGCATTCTGGATTAATAGCAGTTTTATCTGCATATTATCTGTTGACGCTAAGAGTAGTCCATGTAGTGTCCCCAAATGCTTTGGATTACAACTCCCAGCAGTCCCGGCCATAATGGCTAATGCTCAGGGGTGATGGGAGTTGTACTGCAGAACATCTGGAGGGTGCCATGTTTGTTTCCTCTGGTCCACGCCGCTTACTGTCCTCAGGCCCTGAAGTAACCGTGCCCACTCACACCGGCAATTATATGCTCCTAGCCAGAAAGTACAATAAGTTAAGAATCGTATGAGTAAGGTTTTCCTAAGCTTGGTCTCAGCTACCCCTCCCTTCCTCCAGTAGAAGCCTCTGTCGAATCCAAGTTCAACCCATGAATCCAGAGGCGCCAAGTTGAACAAAATAGAGGGCCTCCTGCCCCCCCAAAAAACTTCTCCCCACAAGGGCTCCGGGCTGCACACACACCCTCCTCTTGCACACGTGACATCAGTGGGGAGGAAGAGGCAGAGTGGGGCCACAAGATTTGGGGGGAGCCCCAGGGCCGGCCCTACGGCCAGGCTGGGTGGTGCAGGGCACCACAGCGCCGGCCCGCTAGGGGGGCGCCGCGAGCTGCACCCGCCCGCTGGCTGGCCGGTCCGCCGCGCAGCTGCGCCCACAGCAACCGTGCTGTGCCTGCCCGCCCACCGCGCAGCAGCGCCTGTGGCAGCCGCGCTGCACCCGCCCGCCCGCTGCGCTGGGAAACGGGGCGGGGGGGGCGCGCGCCGGAGGGATCCGTCGCACCACGGCGTCAGGGGCGCTTAAGACGGCCCTGGGGAGCCCATCCCCCTCTCCACACTTCTGTGGAGTGCACCTTCCTCTGCCAAACACAACTGGTCCCCCTTGCCTGCTCGCTTCTCAGCCTGCCCGAGCTGGCAAGAAGTTTCAGCACCTGATAGTTTCAGCACTGAGCTGGCAAGAAGTTTCAGCATCTTGTTACTGAATATCCGTGGCAGTATTATATTATTAGGTTATTTTTGCTCATTGTATGCAACTGCTGTAGGAGGCCAGATATGGCATATTGTGTGTGTGTTTGTGTATCTGTTTGTGTATCTGTTATAATCTGGCAGGGAGTATTTACATCCCACTGTGACCCCGACCCCTTTCTCCAGTCATCGGAAATAAACCTTACCAATTTGCTTGGAAAGGGCAGAAAATATAATTGTGAAAACAAGCAAAGTGGAGAATGTTGACGGTGGCTTGGCACAATTTCTTCTAGCCCCTTACCATATCTTTATCAAGCCAGTGTTCAAAATAGAATGCTCCCCATGACAGGGTTGCAAATCAATTCCTAGCTTGCCGACATTTATGATAGACAGAACAATTTTCTGTTCTCTAATTATTCTCCTCTACTGCCTCTTTTTTTCACAGCATTCAGTTTCCAGAGCTAAAGAACTGACACACATCAATAACATTGGCCAACTGTGGGTAGATATTATAGCAAATTGAGAGCTATAGCATTGACTTGGGTCACATTTCAAAAAGAAAATTACCATTACGATCTATACAAGATTCAATTTGATGGGGACTCTGGGGTATAACTCGAAACAATGCCAGTCAATGAAACATTACTGTTTGTACAGAACTAATAACTTGTTGGTATATCAAATGCTAAAAAAACACCCTGCCTTGGAAATTGATCCACTGACAACTTTTCTGATCAGTTGACTAACCAAATGCTTACTTATTGGGGCCTGGATAGAAGCTCACAATTGTTGCAATATGATAGGAAGGAAAGATCTGGAGTCCCCTCCTAATAAAAATGAGGTGCTATTTCTTTCTCTTCAGAACCTGCTAAAGAGTTTCCTTTACCAACAAATCTCTAGCAGATCCTTTCCCAGTTTGCCTCTGTACTTAAAATGTACTGAAAAGTTTTGGCTGAAAAAAGCCCTGCCTGCAAGCAAGGTCTGTGTGAAACAGCTATCCTTCCACTTGTGATTTCCAATAAGACAGTATCCAGTTGCACAGAATCTAAAGATGGTTTTTGTGTGAGCAGGAGGCGAGAGGTTCACATAAGCCCCCACCTAAAAATGTGTATGGGCAATCTGTCTGGAAGATATTTGTATTTCAAGGAGTTAAGTGATCTGACATGGTTACCGTTCCTGCCCCCTGTTTCTTCCCCTTGTCAAGCTCTTTGATGGCTGAGAACAGCTTTTAATGTCCTAATCTGTTGGAAGGAGGTGATAGGACTAGGTACTTTCTTTGATGTGGGACATTGTTTGGAGAAAGTGAAGCATTGGGAGAGGGTGGCTAATGAATAATCTGCAGGCAGCTAGTCAGGCAAGCCACATGGACTAGCTATCTACCTACCGGTATCTATAAATCGGATGGTTTGGGGCAGGGGTTGAGAGAGAAGCTCGTGCGGATTACGGCCACGGAGCTGTGCAAACTGAAGCTACCTGGGGGAGTCACTTCGCCACTTCTTGAGGGCTTCCAAGAGGCAGATTGGGGAGCTTGCTTAGTATGTATATATTGCTTGCTGTTCAGAATAAAATCTTTACTCTTGCACTCACCTGTGTTTTGAATTACTTCTGAATCTCATTTTGAAAGAACCACCTTCCATTTGGCAAGACAACAGGCAAGTTGCTTTTCACAATGGGCAGCAGCTTGTCTGTTCAGCAGTGTTGCAAACTGTCGAGACAAATTTATCAAGCAGAGCTCAGGTTCCATAGACAGCCACACCATAGAGGAACCATACCATCTTGGGCCACAAAGAGCTACAGTTTGGTTATATAGAGCTCCAGCTGCACATAAGAGAGAACATTATGTATAGAGCACGTTTCAGTTGTCAGACTAATGCAAATAATGCATGAAGTGCAAAAAGCATGGCATTAAGAGATTGAGATTTGTTATTCATTTATTTATTATTAAGAAGTGCTCTTCATAAGTACTGATACGAGGGCAGGGTACACCACAAAATCTATTACACAGCCAGGTTCATACATGACCAGCGGCAAAACAATTACAGAAATAAATGCAATTTATTTACAGTCCGCTGGCCAGATATATAAGTATTAAGTGACAGAATGTAAAATACACAGACACATTATTTATATAATGAGCAAGCAATTGACATAGATTGTCTAAAGGAAATGGCAAAACACTGTTTAATAATTTTGAAAATGTAGTGCCCTCCAATAAAATGATCCATGGAGACTTTGAACATCATTCTGCGAAGGGCTGTATAGTAGGATATATCAGAGGGCTCACCCACAGATGTCCAAGAGGTTTTCTGCTTGTTCTGTGGTTTCAATGGTCCAAGCAGTTTTGCGCTTAACCCTCTGCTTACCCCAGAAAAACCTGATCATTAGCAATATATCCAGGGCTGGATTTATGGTATGTATAGGCTAAGTAGGCTGAAGCCTAGGGCCTCTAAATCTAGGGGGCCTCACCAGCTCACCCACACCCCAGCGGGCAGTCTCCCCTCTCCCAAAATTGCAAACCCAAGACTTCATGTGAGGGCAGAGCAACTCAGGCCCAACAACTATAAGACTCAGGGCTATCCAATGGAGTGCAAACTTGATTTTTTATATTTTTTTGTAGGGCCTCAGTTCACAGCCAAAATCTGAAAAACTGTTGGGCACCATTTTTGAGTGAATTGGATAACGTCAGATTTTTGGTGAAATTGTGACCCTGCGGGTTAGGGATTTTTCCGAAAAAACACCATACAGTAGAATATACGGTTCCACAAAGAATCCTGGGAGCTGTAGTTTGCTAAAGGTTGTAAGGAGAACCTTATTTTTTGTCAAAGAGCTACAATCACCAGAGTTTCCTGAGGGAATTGTTAAACCACCTGCGTCCTGGCCCCAT
Organism: Zootoca vivipara; assembly: GCF_963506605.1. NCBI lineage: Eukaryota > Metazoa > Chordata > Lepidosauria > Squamata > Lacertidae > Zootoca > Zootoca vivipara. Next base: position 17,738,610 of record NC_083286.1, read on the forward strand.
ATGACTGTTAAATGCAGGAAGCACGATCCATTATTGCTGAGACTTTATTAGGAATTTAAAACTTATATTACTGGCTTTTGGTGAAATGTTGAGTTTGTGCCTGCATCCTGGCCAGCCCAAGAAACATGGGGTTTTCACTGCCAAACATTGCAGGGGGCGATTTGCCGTGGTTTGGTATTCTTTTCGAGTAAATTGGACAACGTCAGATTTTTTATGAAACTGTGACCATGCAAGTTAGGGATTTTTGGCAAAATTGTGACCCCATGCGTTAGGGCGCCAAGGGCTGATTTTATGGCCTATTGGGGTTTTCACTGCCAAACATTGCAGAGGAGAATTGGCAGCTGTTTGGCACCATTTTGGGGTGAATTGGATGATTAAAGATTTTTGGCGAAATTGTGACTCCGTGGTTTAGGGATTTTGGGCAAAATTGTGACACCACGGGTAGGGGCGCCAAGGCTGATTTCATGGCCTATGGTAAAACATGCTGTTTGAACTGCCAAACATTGCAGGGGGCAATTTCCAACTGTTTGGCACCACTTTTGAGTGAATTGGACGCCGCCAGATTTTTGGCGAAATTGTGACCCCGTGTGTTAGGGCGCCGAGGGCTGGTTTTTTGGACTATAGTAAAATGTGCTGTTAACAACAGCCAACGGTTACTGTTTTAAAACTCAAAGTAAATTTTTTGTGATATTCATCATATTTCTTGATGAAAGTCAGAGTCCACTCTAAATAATATCTTGTGTAGCTGGCAGCTTAGCTGGCATAAAGTGCTAGCTGTCCTATTTCTCATCCTTACTCTCAACTCTCAAGCTTATATGAAGCACTTTCCTATTTTAGCTTTGTGACAGCAGATAATTGAGGCAGTTGTCATAGGGATGCAGTTTTATTTGTAGGAAGGATGGTCCATGCAGCTGTAAACAGGATATTTTTCTGCTGGTAAGAGAAATCTGCCTTCTCAATGAAAAAAAAGTTATAGGGTCCTCTAATTTTATTCTGAAAACATCGCGGGATAAAGAATGGCAGCCCCTTTTGAATAGAAATGACATGGCCACTGTGCTCAATGCTCCGGTAACTTCCAAATTGGACTACTCTAACGTGTTACAGTAAGGTAATGCCACATTTTGGAACTATTGAAATTTTCAAGTTATCTTCACAGATAGCCCCAAAATGTGGCAGCCAGATTACTGTCTGAAGTTCCATTTAGTTCACATGCAATCCCTCTTTTGAACCAGTGGCCTTGGTCCTTCGCTTGTTTCCAGGTCCAAATAGCATTGGCCCCCCTAAATGCCTCAGGCCCCAAATGTTTGAGAGACTGCCTCCTTCTCTACAGACCTCTCAGGCTCTTCTGAAGTACAGCAAACCCCGATGGTTCTCGGTCCTCATTTTGCCATAAAGATCCCGAGGGCACCAGGTTGATGAAGGCTGTGCTAGTTTCATGGGTGTACCCAGCATGGGGCAGGGGGTGCAGCTGCCCCCCTCTAGAAGGCCAAACCGCGGGCCCGACTAAGGAAGCAAATACCCTGCGCAGGCGCCCCGCTTGTTGACACGGGAGGGGAGGGGGGGGAGGAAACACTGCTGGTGCCGCGGCTCCTCGGCAGCGGCTCCTCCTCTCAGCCCACCCTGCCTACATTTGCACCAATCCCCACCCACTAAAGCCTTCGCACCTCCCAATGGAAAGCCCTGCCGGGCGGCAACCTCTCCTGCCTAATAGTTATGCTGGGCTGGCAAGCGAAGGAGTCGTGGCTCCCTGCATTGGTTGCAGCTGCTGCCGCGCTCTGCCTCCCAGTAGGCTGCACTGTGATCGTCGGCGCCGCGGGCTGGGAATCGCCCCCTTTTCCCCTCTGTACCCCCCTACCCCCCCAAGTTGCTACTGAGACTCCTCCTGGGCCGGGAGAGGAAGTGCACCGACAGGAGCCAGTTCAGCCTCGGTGGGCAGAAGCCTGCAAAGGAGGAGTGGGGGGCGGCACCCGAAGGCGGTGGTCGTGGCTGCTGCAAGGAAGCTGCGTGGCGGCGTTTGCACCGGATTGCCGGCGGCAGGAGTAGCCCAGCGGCAGTGACCCTTCCTCGCCGCCCCCCACCGCCGGCAATAGGAAAGGAGCTGCCTTGGGGGGCGGCACAGCTCTCCGCTCCCCCTGCGTGCATTGCCCTCCCCGGGCATTGGCTGCTGTTTCCTTCTTTGCAATGCACCCCCCCCAGCCGCTCTCCCTTGCTGCCCCTGCCGAGAGAGGGGCGTTGAGGGCGGGGGAGCTGCTGCCGCCGCCATAGCATCACAGCTGGGGGGGGGGCTCGCCTGCGCTGTGCTACCCCACCTTTCCCATCTTTTGCTCCCTTGCGATGGGGAGGCGGCGGTGGCAGCTTCTTCTTCTTCTTTGAGGGTCTCAGCTTGGCGGGGGGGTCCCCAGTATCCTCCCAGGCCACGGGGGTGGCCCCCCAGGACTAGCAGACCTCTGAGCTCCTTCCCCATCCCAGATATATATAGGGTGGGAACTGGCAAGGCTTCGGGGGAACCTGAAGGAGGGAAAGCGGGGCCCAAAGGGTTTTTTTCAGGGGGATGGCTAGTCGTAAATGGATGGGAGCGGTGTTTTCAGAGCAGGGCCGTCTTAAGCATACCTGGCGCCGTGGTGGTACGGATCCCTCTGGTGCCCCCACCCGCCCCGTTTCCCGTTTCCCCGTTTCCTGGGCAGCTCACGCAACCCAGCCTGGGCGTAGGGCTGGCCCTGGGCCAGGGGGTGCTGCCCGCCCCCTGTTGTGACGCCCCTGCGCGCGGCAGAGGCGGCCCCAGGCCCACGCCTCTCTGGAAAGCAGCCTGAAGCCGCTGAACAGCTGAGAGGTGCACCTGGGGCGGCCTCCGCGCGCCTCTCAGTGGGCGCAGTGGCACCCCTGGTGGCCTGGCGCTCTCGCACTCTGCGCCACCGGACCCTGGCCTAGAGACAGCCCTGCTTCAGAGCAGGGGAATTTCGTGTGAGAGAGTTTAGGGGGTTCATTTAGAGGCTGCAGCTGCTGCCGCAGAGTCGTCAGGCCCGCTGGCCCTGTAGCCCCGCCCACATTCCCACTTTGTGGCCCCTCCCCTCCCGTGCCTTGGCCCCACCCCTGAATGACCATGGTTTGCCCCCCCTAGTTTTGATCCTGGGTACGCCCCTGGCTAGTTTCTCCGCTCCAGACTGAACATCTCCTCGCCGTTTCTTCCAGCTGTTTTTGGATGACAATGTTCTACTCTGATCCTTATACCATGCAAATAATCCTGTGTATCGTGATGGAAGGATCTCGAGCAATCATTTGGAATGGAATGGAAAAAAAACAAAAGTTGGTATCATCTTAAGGATCTTATGCAGGTGGCACTGTGGGTTAAACCACAGAGCCTAGGGCTTGCTGATCAGAAGGCTGGTGGTTTGAATCCCCACGACGGGGTGAGCTCCCGTTGCTCAGTCTCAGCTCCTGCCAACCCAGCAGTTTGAAAGCACCTCAAAGTGCAAGTAGATAAATAGGTACTGCTCCAAGCAGGAAGGTAAACGCCGTTTCCGTGCGCTGCTCTGGTTCGCCAGAAGCGGCTTTGTCATGCTGGCCACATGACCTGGAAGCTGTATGCCAGCTCCCTCGGCCAATATTAGCACTGCAACCCCAGAGTCGGTCATGACTGGACCTAATGGTCAGGGGTCCCTTTTTCCTTTACCTTTAAGGATCTGAAATCATTCATTCACACCACGTTACAGATAATGTGCTCATTTGGACTATCAATCTGTGTTGGTGAGTGTGAAGGAACAACGCACAACCGTTTACTTGCTTCTAACGCTAATATAACTTGATCTCTCAAAAGTGCTGGTCTCACTTAGGCAGCGTAGAATGAAGCTGTCCAAAATGTTGCCAAATAGAATGATTCAGATTCATACTTCGCCTAATTCTGAAACTTTCCCCCCTTTATGTTATTTATCCTATTGTAACCAATTCATGTGGCTAAAGGTTTGGCAGGTCTTCTTGATCAACCATCATCGTAACTTCATTTCCATGGAAACGCTGATGTCATAGGGGAGCAAAATACGACAACACTCATAGAAAGCCAATAGAAACAATTTGATGCTAAGTGTGCATTGTGCTTTCATGGCCACTATATGCTTTAATGATAAACATGCACCTTGCCATTTAAACTACATTTCCTTGGTAGACTGTTGCATAGATTAATTCTTTAGTGAGACAAAAGGCTTACGTTGCTCTGCAGATAGGAGGCTGAAAATGGCAATTGCTCTCAAAGCAAACGAGCTTGCAACAGGATGCATCTGATGTTTTAATTTTGCTACAAAGTTTGCTGTCCTGTCACGACCGTGAGCCCTCTAGACCAGGCATGTCCAAAGTCCGTTTTGGGGGCCTAATCCGGCCCGCCGGTCAGTTTTATCTGGCCCCTGTGGCAGTTTATTTCCTGGGGTAAAATCCTAAAAAAAAAAAAACCTCAACAACTCCAATCCTAAAAAAAAGCTCAACAAGTTCAACCCTTCAAAAAGGCCAACAACTGTGGTTGGCCCTTTGGTAGGCCCTCAAGGCCCTTCACTTCATCAAATCTCTTTGAAAAAAGTTTGGACACCACTACTCTAGATCATGGGACCCAGGTGGCGCTGTGGGTTAAACCACAGAGTCTAGGGCTTGCTGATCAGAAGGTCGGCAGTTCGAATCCCTGCAACGGGGTGAGCTCCCGTTGCTCGGTCCCAGCTCCTGTCCACCTAGCAGTTCGAAAGTACATCAAAGTTCAAGTAGATAAATAGGGACCGCTCCGGCGGGAAGGTAAACGGCATTTCCGTGCGCTGCTCTGGTTCGCCAGAAGCAGCTTTGTCATGCTGGCCACATGACCCAGAAGCTGTCTGCGGACAAACGCCAGCTCCCTCAGCCTATAGAGCGAGATGAGCGCCGCAACCCCAGAGTCGGACATGACTGGACCGCATGGTTAGGGGCCCCTTTACCTTTACTCTAGACCATGGGTAGGCAAACTAAGGCCCGGGGGCCGGAACTCGCCCAATCACCTTCTAAATCCGGCCCGCGGATGGTCCGGGAATGAGCATCTTTTTACATGAGTAGAATGTGTCCTTTTATCTAAAATGCATCTCTGGGTTATTTGTGGGGCATAGTAGTTCATTCTTTTTTCTTCTTCCCAAAATATAGTCCAGCCCCCCCCCCCAAGGTCTGAGGGACAGTGGACAGGCCCCCTGCTGGAAAAGTTTGCTGACCCCTACTCTAGACTATGGCAGAGGGCCTTTTCAGTAGTGGCGCCTGCCCTGTGGAACACCCAGATGTCAAGGAGATTAAAAACTATCGGACATTTAGACGACATCTGAAGGCAGCCCTGTTTAGTGAAGTTTTTAATGACGGATATTTTATTGTATTTTTAATCTTTGTTGGGAGCCGTCCAGAGTGGCTGGGGAAACCCAGCCAAATGGGCGGGGTATAAATAATATATCATTATCATTATATTATCTAATGGGCTTTCACCAACCACACTCTGAAGATGTTTGGGGGCTTTCTAAATGGATTATGTGTGTATTCTTTGAGTGTAAACCCTATAAAAACCTTTAGTGGACAAAACCCAGGGTTCAGCTTTTGGGAATTATCCTGCTGAATCAATTGCATTCTGCAGCCCAGTAAAGGCATTGCACTCTTTCCCCTCACATCTCCTGTGTCTAATTTGAAATGTCCAGGAAGACCAGGGGTTTGCCTGCATCCAGGAGTCTCTAGGATTTCTGATAGGGGGCATTGCCAGTCCAGCAGGAGATGACAGAGATTTAACCTGAGTCATTCTGGATGCAAATCATGCGCTCTGCCACTGAGCTTCCTTGAAGCTCTTCCCCTTGCCGATAATTTTAATTTCAATGTTTCTGTGCTTTTCCCCAGCTCTGAGATGCTCTCTTAAAAGTTTTTTTCCCCCATGATAACTTGGTCCTCTGTAGCAAGTAAATCACCCCCCCCCCCCTTATTTGAAAACACAGAGCTGTTTGAAGAGCCACTGCTTTTTTGTAAATTGAGATCTGGGGATGCCTGATCTAAGAGCTGCACATATTTTGGCACATCGGATAGGAATGTTTGAAAATTACACTACTGTAATTTCATTATATTTTTAGAAATTATGTTTCAGGTAGGTGAAAAATGACTGAAAGGGAGAGGAAACTTGCTCAGCGACCTTGCTTTGCCTGTTTGAAGTGACTGGAAGTGTTTTTACTTTCTTTTTTTCCCCTCCCTGCAACTTTTAATTAATGGTGCAGTTACCGCGTTTGACCCGCCTGCTTTTTAAAACTGCTTGTGGGGGGGGGAGAAGTCATTTGACAAAGATGAGTTGGCAGTTTTATAAACTGGTAATTGGAAATCAATGTGCTTAAAGCGGTGGAGAGAAAATGTAATAAACAGGCTAGTCTAGAGAGACAAAAGATTATTTGTTAATAGTACAAAAAGGTCAGTACTACAGTAATTAAATTAAACCTGTAAGGTGTTCAAAGCAATACCTGGGAACGGTCCCTGCAGAAGATAAGGGGCTTGGAAATGTTGCAGATTGAATTTTATGTTTGAGACAGATGCAGATTTAGCTTCAACTTTCTCATTGAGGGCTCGTCTCACCCTAATTTTTATTTTACTGTTTCGAGTCATTTTTCATATTTTAAAATAGTGAGCTGTCAGCACAGCTGTGAAGGTATATAGATACATATCTGGTTTTGAAGGCATATTTTTCACCCATTTTAATTTCACATAAGCCCCATTCCATCATTATCAGGGAGCAAGGAGCTCTGCTCTTTGGTCCCACCTGCTGTCAAATTCTCATTCACCCTGCCCCCACATATTGGGGGAAGATGCTTGGAAACATGGATCCTTTGGTACATATCACAGGCTCACCACACAATTTAGAACTCTGTATGATCAGAGTTTCAAGGAGGTAGGTGACCAGTGTTGAAGCAATGATTCTTCAACATCAACTTTGTTGGACTGGTCATGTTGTGCGGATGCCTGATTATCGTCTTCCAAAGCAACTACTCGAGTCCGAATTTAAAAATGGAAAGCATAATGCTGGTGGTCTACACAAGAGGTTTAAAGACTCTCTCAAGGCAAATCTTTAAAAATGTAGTATAAACACTGACAACTGGGAAACCCTGGCCTGCGAGCATTCCAATTGGAGCCCTGATGAGACTGTGCAGGGGTTGGACTGACAAGCCCTGCACCTTCTATGTCCCTGGTGTCACTATTCAGAGTACAGACTCAATGACTTGTTATGGAAATAAAGGGGGGGCTTATTGGAAATCAGTTTTGTCCCCCCTCCAACTGCTCAAGATGATGAGCCCAGCCACCATTTATTCACAGTCAGATAAGCACTACACTACAGCATGACCATAAACCTGTACGTTCAACCGCTGAAATACCACATTTTCCCGTCTATAAGACGTCCCAATGGATAAGATGCCTCCTATTTTTGAGGACTCAGATTTAAGAAAATGGGGGGAGATGGCTCCTGTGTATAAAACGCCCCCAAATTATGGACATAATTTTTTAGGGAAAAAACCTAGTCTTATACACGGAAAAATTATATACCCAATATGTAGCAATGGAGATTTATGTTACTGCTTTATGAATGAATGCTGTGTTTTACAACTGTATTTTGTGAATTACCTAAGAGCCACCAATAGGGAGCTCTAATATCTGACAGCTAACCAATTGGAAACTACCAAACAGCGACCCCTATTGCTGAAAGCAGGTAACCAAATTCAATACCTTGCTACGCAAATACAGTTATCACAGTACACAAAGCGCAACAGGCTGAATAATAATAACTGTAACATTTTATTGGTTATTTTCTAACGTAAAGGTCTAGCCCAGTATGTGCAACATATACATTTCATATGTGTTATACAGGTACTTACAAGAAGAAACAATAAGAAAAGAGAAGAAGAAATGTATTAATATTGGAATTAGTCTCATAGGTTATATACCGTATATATGAACTGCATATGTTCAGTATATAACCTATTATTCAGTCTGTTGTGCTTTGTCATTGTGAAAGCAGGTAACCAGCAGGGAACGTTTCAGCTCAGCCTTTGCACTGTTGACTGAACACCCTCTGCTGTGCAGATAATGGAGGAAGCTCATAAATTGTATCCCTTCTGACATCCTGGTCAACTCTATTATGCTGGTGTAAACCCTGGTGCACCAGAAGCCCAGAATAGCAGCAAATAAAATCTGCTCATACATCAGAGACTGATAAGACTTGTCAACCAGTTGTTCCAAAGTCTTCCTAAATTATTAAGCTCCAAAAAAACAGGCCAAAAGAGAGCAGGTCTGGGAAGAGCAAGGCATACAATGGGCACCACCAGTGAAAAGGCCCTGCTCCGTGTAGCTCCTGCCCTGTCATTTGATAGGGTGACTTGCCCTCCTTCTTGACATGGAATGCTCTCTATTGGAGTCTCCAGGTCCAGTAAAAACACCATAAGAAGGGAGAGCAGGGACCTTGACGTTCCCAACAGCTGTTAATCAAGCAAGCAAGCAAGCAAGCACACAGGTCACCTTTGTCAAAGTCAGGATGCTTATGTCCTGGCCAGGCTTGCACCCAATCTTGTTTTTGTACAGTCTTGTTTGTCCTCAGCAACCAAAATTATATTATCAACATATACAAGCAGAAAAGTTTCCTCCCTTCATTTGCAAGGAATTGTACAAAACAAAGTGGCACTAGTAAAGAAAAGTTCCAGGGTGGCAACAGAAAACAAACTCAAAATGCTTTTGCAGTTCATCAAAACGATCCAGCAATATCAAGTTATAGGAAAACTTGTGCTATTAACAGTAACCCTTCTAGTTGGTTTGACAACTTCAATGCACGTGACGTGTCATGCTAATTATTTCCCTCAAGAATTAAATGATAACTACAGTTGCAAATGGCAAAAAATATCTGTGAAAGGAAGTGGAGCAGGTTTGCTCAAGTGTGCTGCAGGTAGAAATACTGTTTGTAATGAAGTGAGAGCAGTAGTTTACTTGCTTGAATTAACAAATAAGAAAGTTTTGAGAATTTAAATTCTAGATTAAAATTGATTACTTAATTGAGAAGGTGATTGTAGGAAAAACACTGGGGCCTAAATTGAATAGTAGAGTGCCTGGTATCTGGTGAGCAATCTCATCCTTTATTTCCACACTGTGGCTGCAGACCATATCACCTGTCAGAAGAGTTATGAGATTCAGATGAGGGTCAGATGCCTTGTCAATCCCAGCAGGTATATAAGAGGGAGACTGTCTTGGCCAGAGCAACAGAATCACACCTCACCATGGGGATTCGAACCACCAGGGCCGGCTCTAGGTAGACCCCCAGTGGGGCTGTGCACCAGGGCACCGTGCGGAAACCATGCTGCGCCAGGCGGGGGCGCCGGCGCCGGAGCGATCTCCGCCCCAACGATCTCCGCCCCTCAGCACCAGGGCGTGCAACCTGCTCGAGACTGCCCTGTGAACCACCGACCTTCCGATCAGCAAGCCCAAGAGACTCAGTGGTTTGAACCACCCGCATCCCTTGGCTACTTGCATATATTCTTCCTTCATTATTTCCCATTTCTTCCACTTCTTATACATGCCCTTCTTGAATCTCTGCTCATTTGCAAGTTCCTTATGACCCACACAAGTTTCTTTAGATGCCTCCCACTTCTTTTTTCTTGTTGGAATTGTCTGCATGTGTGCCTTCAATATTTTACCTTTAAGAAACTCCCAGCCATCTTGGACTCTCTTCTCTTTGAGTATTTCTGACCACGAGGGAAGATTGGATAATTATAACATATTTAAGGAAGGAAAGAACTAAATGAAATATGCATTTCCCATAAAAGCTGGGGGGAGATGCATTTCATGATGAAATGGACTTATTAAGAGCTATGGGCTTGAAAAGGATAGCATCTCCTTGCCAAAATATTGATTGCCTAAAATAAACAGAGCATAAAAAGCAGATGTTCCATTGGAAGAGTAATGAGTGAGAATCATCAATGAGATTGTCACACAATAAGCCCCTTTTTAATTCTGGGAGGACATTTTACCTTCACTAAAATTGTAAAAAAGGGCTTTTTAAAGAAGTTCATTTTTTATCAAAGTGATTTTTATTCATAAAATGAAAATTGGACTCAATAGTGTGTAGCATCCATGGAACTTAACTGGACGAAGCAGTTTTCACTGGCAAAGTGTCACCTTTAACAATATGGAAAAGCTTTGCAATAACAAACTAAACTGCAGCATCTATAAAATACCATATGCCTACAAGATTGCACCAGAATAAGTGGTGCTAATGAGCAATTGAGCTGATTCAGGAAATGTTTGTATGAACTTCTCTCAAAGAAGATGCATTTTAGCAGCTTGCACACCTTCACCACTGTATGTTCAATGAAAAGACGCCATTTCAGGAATTTGTATGGAGAGAAACAGGATTTACCAGTATTTCTGTCTGCATGACAACGTGCTACCCAAAATATGTGTGCTAACAACAACAAACAACAACAACAACAAATCTTTATTACTGTCGTAAATCAGCATAAGGAGGGAGGGGTACTATAATTTAAAATCTAAAAAAATGTTTTAAAAACTAAAAGGATTTAAAACAGAAAGCCTATACAGAAGTCTGTAAGAATCCAAAAGAAGCTAAGAGAGTTTAAAAGGAGGTTTAGGAACATTAGACAAGAGTGAAAGAGCATATATACTGTATAAGACTATGACTATCAATCTACAGAGGACTCTGATACGAGCGCTCATTAAAACTAGTTTGTGGTACGGAGTTTGAGTGCTACTGTGCAGAATCTGGCAGCGTTGCATGTTGTAGCAGGTTTGGTATCTGAAAGCAGCAGGGAGGTATAGAATTGTCCTGTGTACCCTGGGTACTTATGCAGTAATGGTAAAATGAGGCTAGGACGAATATCTCTATAATAAAGGCACTGGAGAAGCACAATAGAGAAGCTCTCTTGTTTCAATTTGTCCAGAGTCATAGGGGCATTGTCTCTCCAGGTACTTATACATCCTTTTCTACATTTCCCCACCTACATTTGTTCCCTACTATCGCAGGAAGGAATAAGCCTAATTTAGCCTGGTTAAGTGCACACTTACACTTTTCAGGATGATGGGATCAATATAACAATTATCAAAATGTTGACACTGCATCTATGCAGTGGACTGGGATGGCAGAACTCTGATTGATGCACAGTTGGAATCTCATTCTTCTGTTCCATGGGCATTAAGGGAATGCTCCATGTCTGTTCTTGGCCGCAGATGAATTAAGAATATTGTTTGTAGTTTGGATCATTTACGCTAGTGGACAAAATTGTGGAAACCTTTTGGGGAAAGTGTATTTCCGCTGTTTGATGGCTCATAACACCTGATTGGCTCTCTAAACCTGAGAGCCAGTGTGGTGTAGTGGTTAAGAGCGGTAGACTCGTAATCTGGGGAACCAGGTTCGCGTCTCCGCTCCTCCACATGCAGCTGCTGGGTGACCTTGGGCTAGTCACACTTCTCTGAAGTCTCTCGGCCCCACCCACCTCACAGGGTGTCTGTTGTGGGGGAGGAGGGGAAAGGAGATTGTTAGCTGCTTTGAGACTCCTTCGGGTAGTGATAAAGCAGGATATCAAATCCAAACTCTTCTTCTTCTTCTTCTAAACACCCATGCACAATGGCTACATTCAAATGAAGGAAAGCTTCTGCATATCAAGCTAAGCAAGTTGTGCTTCCTTTTTCTGATTGTTTGGCTATAACTTTTGATAGAATAAAGTTAACTGAAGAAACTTTGTTGTATGACATTCTTCATTAAATTATCTTTCCATTGATATATAATATTATCTTATTACTCCAAAAAAACAAAAACAAAACAGTGTTATGATCCATCAAACCTCAGAAATACGCTTCTTCCAAAAGCTTTCCACAATTTTGACCACTAGTGTAGGAACATGGCTGGATGAAAAGACCTCTTATACTATGTCATAATAGCAAAGATTATCTGGGATTCTCCCATGGTTTAATTATCAATTTGCTAGAACTAGATTCTAAGCCAAACCACAATGACAACAAAAGCAGAGGAAGACCCTCAATGGTTTCTTATCCCCCCTTCAACATAAATTTTCCTGAGTACATGGAAGTGAGAGAACAAAATTCTTGATGAGCTAGTTCACAAGAGCACATTCCGTGTGGATTCTTTACCAACACCTATTCTGATATTTTTGGCCACCCAGAAGTGCACATCTTAATTCTTCCAAGTTTCGGCATAATTTCCCACATTGTTACCTATTACGCAGGGGGAAAAAGAACCTTTGGCTATATGGGTATAGTATGAGCCATAATATCTATTATTATATCTTTAATGATGGGTGATTGGGTGGAGTAAATCCTTTTGAATTTGTTTTGAGAGGTGGATAGAAAAGTGCAACATGTGAAGGAATGATTGCATGGCTTAGGCTCATGAATGATAAGTGAAATGTGCCAATCAAGTATATCTAACTACGTTCTAAGCAAGCCATAAATAGCACACAGCTGATATGCTAAAACAGTTACAGTAAATGCAGCTCATTAAATTTTTTAAAATTTTGTTTTATACAAAGTAGAATCTGAAATCCGATTGGAGAATGTTCGGCATCAATTAAAACGTGAACCTAATAAATGCTTCAGGTGTGACTGGACTATCATTGCCTGTCGTGCTCATTTTGTACAAATATATGTAATTGAGGGCAGCAAAAAGGATTTTAATGCGATATTATTTATTTTTGGAGCAACATTTCTCTATATTTTGAAGCCAATCCCCTGTTTGAATTGGTTTCTAATATGGTATCTTTATATTTTGTCCCCTACTCATGGACCATATGGCTAAGGGTGAGTAAGAAAGTGAAGAAGTAAATAATTTGAGGATCCTATGGCAAGATCCAACAGGATGAGCAGTTTAGGATGTAGCATTATAATTCTGGATTAGTTGAAGATATGCTGGCATAATTTGCTCAATGTGGCTCAGACAGCTGAGCTGGAGCTGGCTAAACTGAGAAGGGGATGACAGAGGACAAGATGGCTGGACAGTATTCTTGAAGCTACAAACATGAGTTTGACCAAACTGCGGGAGGCAGTGGAAGACAGGAGTGCCTGGCGTGCTCTGGCCCATGGGGTCACGAAGAGTCGGACACAACTAAACTAAACAACAAAACTGAGGTTGGCGTAAGTCTCAAAATGGTGCATTCTGGTTATGTGGTAGGGGCAACACCAGAGAGAGGGGACTTGGCAAATAATATATTTTTAAAGGTTTGTTTTCCTTCTGCCTGGCTTTGGCAGAGCAGCAGCCCCACTACTGAATGGGTTTTGGATCTGCAACTTACATTGGTTTGCTTTACTCAAGCTAGGATTGGGGGGCTGTTCACTTCTGAGGGCCTCTCCAGGGGATCTGCCTTTGCACGTATGCCATTTATTCCAAGTTGTGACAATGAATACAGGAAGCCTAGCAAAACTATGGCTACTCTGTTGGGAGAGAGGCAAAAACATTTTAACTCAGGGCCCATTGCAGTTGAGAGCAAGAAAAGTCCTATTTTCCTCAGAGAAATGTTAAAGGGTATGGAGTTATGCGGCCCCCGAGCCAAGGAGATAATTAACTATGCAACCTTCAAGAGACATCTGACAGCAGTCTTGGATAAGGAAGTTTTTATAATGTTTACTATTTCATTAGGTTTTATATACAGCGGTACCTCAGTTCTCAAACAAAATCCATTCCAGAAGCCCGTTCGGCTTCTGAAATGTTCAAAAACCGAGGCGTGGCTTCCCATTGGTTGCAAGAGCTTCTTGCATTTAGCAGAAGCTGCGTCGCACGTTTGGGTTCTGAAAAATGTTTGAAAATGGAAGCATTTACTTCTGGGTTTTTGACGTTCAAGAACCAGAATGTATGGCAATGGAGGCATTCGGGAACTGAGGTTCCACTGTATGTTGGAAGCCACCCATAGTTATTATTATGGAATAGGACATCCTTATTTTCATCAGATAAATGTTAGAGGATATCTGTATGTGTGTAGATCTAGATCTAGATATTCGTGCTTGAAGATAATATTGGCTTTTGATTCAGTTATTCAGTTATAGTTGAAGATTTTGTCTGAATAGATTTGTGCATCTCTGTTCCATGGAGTGCTTTCTTTGTTTTCTGTACTGTGGCTTTCTGAACCGCCTTCTTTTCCAGCGTGGGTGGGTGGTGTCTAAATTTCAGGGACAAGCTTAAAACGAGTGGGTTTCGATTGTTTGGAACCTGCCATAGAAAAACCATTAAAGCATGTGGGCGTAGCATCCACAATGGAGCCTGAATCACTTTTCTTCCTTTGTGGTTTCCATTTAATCAGCACCTTTAATATGTTCAAGGCTGGCAGTTGTGGAATTGCACTTGTTGAAGACGGTGCTCTCATACAAATTTTTGCAAGCTCTCAGAAAGGCTCAGAATAAACGAGGGACAAAACAATATTAACGGGGCCTAAGGTCATCATGACGGACTTGTCGCAGATAAGACACACTGGCGCTTCTGAGAATGGGGCTTTGTATGAATGCTGATCAATCTTCAACCACATGGAAAACAGCAACAGAGATGATACTAATGGGACAAACTATCTCTCCTTCCCTTTCTTCCGAAATGTTTCACTGCTATTTGTTACAGCTTTGTGGCAGTCAAGCACAGTATTTGTTAGGATGTCATAAAGTCTTTCTTTGTTTATACTTTTTGAAAGTGTGTGGCATACATTTCTAAGGAAAGATACACTTGCATCTGATAGAGTAGATCCTTTCCTCCTCTGAAGACTAAAAAGAAAACAAATTTGTATGATAATAATTTATAATAATAATTTCTGATTTATACCCCAGCCACCCTGGGCAGCTCCCAACAGAATATTAAAAACACGATAAAACATTAGACATTCCCTAAACAGAGCTGCCTTCAGATGTCTTCTAAAAGTCAGATAGTTGTTTATTTCCTTGACATTTGATGGGAGGGTGTTTCACAGGACGGGCGCCACTACTGAGAAGGCCATCTGCCTGGTTCCCTGTAACTTTGCCTCTTGCAGTGAGGGAATTGCCAGAAGGCCCTCGGAGCTGGACCTCAGTGTCCAAGGGGAACGATGGGGGTGGAGACGCTCCTTCAGCATGAATTGTTGCCTTTCTCTTACAAGTGACACTCGCACCCAGCTGCACATTCAGCTATAGGGGAAATAGAATCCAGTAGATCAATCTCCACTTCAGCAGATGTTATGACTCCTCCAAACAGTCTCACATATTGATCTTACTCTGAAGGGTACTTGGTGCACTTCAAGTGATTTTCTGAGGAAGATCAACATGAATGAAGAACAAATATCAGAGAAAGTAACATAAGAAACACGCAAAGCATAATTGGCAATGCACGAGTAGGGAACCTGTGTCCCCCTCAGGTGTTACCTACCGAGAACTCTCATCATCATCCTATTGACCATGCTGGCTGGGACTGGGGGAGATGGAGGCCAACAAAATCTGGAGGAGAACAGGTTCTCCAGTTCCAGGTTGATGCCTATCATAGGAGATGAGGCACTTTTCAAATTGAAACCAAAACATTCTTCCTGAACCTGTACTGTACAGATATGGTGGATCACTGAAAGAATAAGCTGTTATTTACATGATTAAACTGAACTGTAACTCAATTTCTGTTTGCTTGTACCACCCCGAACCTGATTTTAGGAGGTGAAACTACACAGAGGAAAATAATAATGACTTAAAGAGAACACTTTCGGGATTATCCAGCTTTTCACGTTTAAGATTTATTTTTAGTGGGTTTTGTTTAGTTTTGTTTTTTGCAAAACAGGGAAACGCTTTGCAGGTGTTTGTGGGCTTGCTTTGTTCTTTTTTCAAACTTTAATCCTATTTTGGAGATGGAATTAATTATATAAAAAAATTCTGCTAAGGATTGATGATGGTTTTGTTTCTGTTTGGTGAGAGGCACATTTTGCTGTCATTTCCGCAGCTTTGAGTATGGTGTTTGTTTGTTTTTTGTTGTTTTTTAGGGCTACACTGGTCTTGTTTCCAAGGTAAATTTGATTCAGTGGTACTTACTTCTGAGTAAAAATGTCGCCAAACTCTACTGAGCAAATATTGGTCTTCTCTTGCGACCACATGCCAATTATCAAGGAAATAAATAAACACCGTAAACCTCAAACAGAAATCGTTTAAAAATTATGCACACATTCACAGAAGGTGGGATCTTGGTGGTGCTGTGGAAACCACTGAGTCTCTTGGGCTTGCTGATGGGAAGGTCGGCGGTTTGAATCTCCATGACGTGGCGAGCTCCCGTTGCTCTGTCCCAGCTCCCGCCAACCTAGCATTTCGAAAGCACACCAGTGCAAGTAGATAAATAGATACCACTGTGGCGGTAAGGTAAACGGCATTTTCGTGCACTCTGGTTTCCATCATGGTGTCCTGTTGCACCAGAAGCGGTTTAGGCATGCTGGCCACATAACCTAGAAAGCTGCCTGTGGACAAACACCAGCTCCCTCAGCCTGAAAGCGAGATGAGTGCCATAACCCCATAGTTGCCTTTGACTATGGGGTCCTTTACCTTTTTTCTTTTTTTACCTTACTCCATGTTATGTACTAAGCTTGGATCCTAGAACAATAGGCAAGTAGGATCCTAGAATTCAACAACTGATTGGCTTAAAGCAGCAGCCCAATCAGACCCCAGAAGGAAGCTAATCAACCTATTAGGCTGGTAGGATTCTAGAATGCAACAACTGATTGGCCTGCAGTAGCAGCCCAATCAGGCTCCAGGAGGGAAGCAGAATCAGCCAATCAGATGGGACTCATTGTGTAAAAAGAATGCATATAAAAGCCTGAGGTTTGGGTGGGTGGGGGGAATCATCACTGTTTTACAAGCTGCAATAAAGAGCATGAAATCACTGCAGGACTCCGAGTATATTTCACCCCAGCACATGGGGGTGTCATTCTTTGTCAGTGGCAGCACCCTCACCCAGAAGAGAAGTTTGCAAAGCTTTGGAGGTCCTCAGGTGGCATTTTATGGGTCTATTTAGGAAAGGGGAAACTGACAGCTACCTGTTTGGTGCAGGATCTCAGGCCTCCCTGGCTCATAGCTGGAGTGCCAAGGCCTGGAACATGTTCAATCCATCATTTGGCTGCTGTGATTGGAGTCACCAAGGTTTATAATATTGATAATTAGACTGGCTCAGACATTTGTGATATAAAATAGGTGGGTATGTCTGCTATATTAGGACGTGATATTGAGAAGTCGCCTAAAGCTAAAGATGACTGAAGATTAAGACCTTTGAATTTAGTAGGGAACCAATTAAATATTTGGGAGCATTCATTTCAGAAGATAATGGATAACTTTCATACGGAATAATTTCTTGCAGTCAGATATAGAAATCTTAAGTAGATGTAAATGGAATGGATGAATTTAGGCTGTGTTGGATAATATATTGGAGAATATTAACTCTAAAATGAATATCCTGCCATCGTTTCTTTTCACAATGTAGGGAAGGAAAAATTATAAGTAGCAATTGTAAGTAGGCTTTGGGAAGCTGGTTTCATGGGGGGAAATATTCTTCTCCCCTCCTATAAGGTTTGTGGATATGGAAAAAACAAAATTAAAGGATGCCAATATGATGAATATTTATAAACCTTCAACTGAAAATAAATAAATACTGGCAGTATATAATAAAATCATCAACACATAATAAAATTCAATTGACTATCTCAAAGATGATGCCATACATTTTCCCTCCTCTCTTTGGTTCTTCATAAGCCACTGCATTTTCTTTTCTTGTACTGTAGGGATTTGTTTCCTTGGCCTCCACATCAGAGGGAAATACTCCAGGATGCAGGAAATTACAGAGTCAGATGCATGTGGAGCTTCTTTTTGGAATGTGGCTAGAGGCTGATATCCGGTTTCTTTTCTTTTTCTTAATCAAAAGCAGAAAACTATGGAAACTGCCTTATACAGAATCAAACTACAGTGGTACCTTGGTTTTCAAACGCTTTGGTTCCCAAACACTGAAAACCCAGAAGTAAGTGTTCTGGTTTTCGAACAGCAGCTGTCAGCTATTGTTTCTGGGGTGCCTGCACCAATCAGAAGCTGCACATTGGTTTTCGAACCTTTCGGAAGTCAAACGGACTTCCGGAATGGGTTAAGTTTGGCACTTTTGTTTTTGCTATTTATTTTGAGTTTTTGTTTTTGAGGCTTTTGGGGTTAATTTGCTTTTGTGACTGTGTGGAACCCAGTCCAGCTACTGACTGATTGATTGTGTGGCTGCAGTAATGGATAAAAAAACCCCCATCCAAACAATGACTATCATATGTGCAGGTAATAAAAAAAAAATTAATTTTAATTTTTATCATCTACAATACTGTCTTATTTATTTTATAGTACAGTACATTAATTATTGCTTTCATTTTATGGATCAATGGTCTCATTAGATAGTAAAATTCATGTTAAATTGCTGTTTGGGGGGTTGATTTTCAAAGTCTGGGACGGATTAATCAATTTTGCATTACTTTCTATGGGAAAGCATGCCTTGGTTTTGGAACGCTTTGGTTTTGGAACCGACATCCAGAATGGATTAAGTTTGAGAACCAAGGTACCACTGTATTGGTTCATCTAACTCAGACTGGTAGAGATTCTCCAAGGTTTCTTTTCTCTCCCTAGAGATGCCAGAGATTGAATCTGCGACCTTAACTATGGGTATGTGCTTACCAGTGAACTTTGTAGCATAATGGAGGCTGGTGGCTGGATTTCTGAGCTCTGTATATGATTTTAGGAAATGGACTTGGAAACCCATAGCAACACTAATATGCATCGTGCTTTTTCACCTTGGAATAAAGAAACTTTCTTCCACTCGCTTTTAGAAATACATATTATTATTATTTTGCTTTGATGCTTGACTGCCCAGTGATTCTTGTTTCCTTATTAATATGCCCACTTTTACATATTGCAGAGAGTGTGTACGGATTTAATTTCTTTATGCTGAAATGCATTTTCTTTCAAGCTGAAATGCATTTTCATGCACTATTATTGATAGCAGATAGTTGTGATTTCTATGACAAATTAATGCCTAGAGGCTAAAGAAAAACAGGCGCTGTGGTTTTAGGGTTTTTTTTAATACAGAAGTTGCCTGAAGTTGTGTCGTAAGAAGTTGGAAAAGCACTTGCTTGACCCCAGTTCCCCCCTGAAATGCTTTTCACCAGCTCACCTGTGATCAATGTCAAGCTAATACCTCTGTAATTTCTTGGACTTCTTTTTTTTTTCATATTGGCAGGACTGGCCCAATACATTTTGGCACCTGAGGCAGACCCTCAAGTGGTGCCTCCCCTCCCTGCCAGGGAAGAAGGAGTGAGGGAAGATGTACATCTGTAACAAGGGAGAGAATTAAGATCAACATCAGAATCAGCTGCCCTGATGGATTCTGCCACCTGAGGCAGGCACCTAACCTTGCCTCATATGTGGGCCGGCCCTTCATGCCAGTTCCCTTCCAATCTTTTAGTGCATATTGATTTTAGAGCCTTATCTTCTGAGATGCATAAAAGGAATGTATCAGTCAAAAATAGCAGTTAAAGTGAAAAAATCTTCAAAGTACAAAAATCAGTCGAAATAATGCCATAAACTGCAGCATAACAGGCTATATTTTCTGTTAAGGTAAAATAAATAAATCACTACCATGAATAAGATGTTTTTTTTTTTTATGGACTTATGTGTAGAGCTCTGAGATCATTGGGAAAGATTTGCAGTGCAACTCATAATATTATTGCTTGTGTTATATATTTGAAGATATCCACTGAGAGAGGTGAGTATTGTTTGCGATTTCCCCCTTTTAAGAACATCGGCGAAGTTTTATGGCAAGGCTTCCGGTGAATTGAACACATACTTTGTATCTTCAATCTAAATTAAACAAACACAAACTGAGGAAGTTGTTTATTTGCTACTCTCAGTACACGTATCCAGGTTTTAGAGCAAAGGATCACACTGAATCCAAATAGAATTGTTGCGGTATTACAGTATTTTAACATGAAAGTGGAGTTAGAAATGATTCAGAGGCCAGTTCTTTCAATAATTATTATTGGGCTGTAAAACTATATATGTATATATTGCAGAGCAATATCTCCTGCCCATTTCTCACTTCTCATATTATACCTAAAATTGGTCTCATTGCATAAGTTTATTTTACTTAGACCCTAAGTACAGGGGAATGCTTGCTATTTTCAGATCTATTATCTATTATTTATTCTTATAATTTATTTCAGGCACTTTTAGTCTATTCTGCATTAAATTCCGTCCCAGAGGGGACTACAGAAGAATAAACATAATGCATAAAACATAATAAAAGCCCATTATATATACAGATAATATAACCTTAAAAGAGCAGCAAGGAATTAGCAAATATAGCAAAGGGCAGGAGCCATCGACGATGATAACAATTTAGCCAAAGGCCTGGGACAAATGGATGTGTTTTAAATTGGCACCAAGAACTGATGCTGTTTAGTGTCAGTTGAATGCAGGAGAGTAGGGCTCAGTAAATGTGGCCCATTTAAGAGGTGCTCATCCCCATACAATTGTAACCCCAGTCGCTGGATCATCACCTTGTCGTGGTGAGTGGGCTTGCATGTTCCTATGATCCTTGTGAGCGAAGCCATCAGGAATCTCGTGCTCTCAGCAGGGTCACCCAAGGCAGTAAGGTCAAAGGGAAGGAGCTAGACAAAGAATGATTCAAGAAGTCCTCAACGGCAGAACAGGCAGATGATAACAAGCGGTATGTTACAATGGCTGTGAAGGCGTATGATGGCTGCAGCGGACAGGAATCTATCGGTTTGTCATGACTACTTCATGCCATTAGAACAGAGCCCTACTGCAAAGACTGTGCATTGGTCAGCGTGCACTGATCTACACACATAAAACAAATTCACACACAGGCATCTTCCAAAAACCCAACCCACACCCCCAAAGTCCCATGGCGATTGGCAAATGGTAACAGGGCCAGGATCGTGAAATCTGGAAGCCCCTAGTCATGAACTGACATATGGGCGGTGGATACAGATTCATTCATTCTGACTCAAGGAACGAGGCAGTTGAGCAGCTCAGCAGCTGTATCCATGACTGAGCAGGCCTTTTTAGGACCCACTCTGCTCACCCCGAAAGGGGGGAGGGGCTAGAAAAGGTGCCCTAAACATAGTCTGCCTTCCTTTCCCCCCTGTTTGGATTACCACGCCCAGTGGGGTCACTACCTGGCGGTTGTAAAAGACAATTGAACTTTGGAACATGCAATATACGGACTTTGTCAGATAACCCAGACAGCGAGCATCCTGAACGCAGAACTGCCATCATTGCAAGAGAGCTGCGATGTTTTAACATCAATATTGCAGCACTTCAAGAGACTCGAAGAGCAGGCGAGGAGCAACTGAAGGAAGAAAAAGGAAGCTACACTTTCTTCTGGAAAGGTCTATCTGAACAAGAACATCGAATACATGGGGTAGGCTTTGCTATCAAAAATGATCTTGTGAAGCTGCTGTCAGAAGTCTCTACCAGCATTAGTGAGTGACTCTTAACCCTTCTAATAAAGCTCACCAAAAACCAACAGGCTACCATTATAAGCGCTTATGCAACAACACAGGATGTGGGTGGCGCTGTGGTCTAAACCACTGAGCCTTGGGCTTGCCAATCGGAAGGTTGGCGGTTCGAATCCCCACGACAGAGTGAGCTCCCGCTCTTCAGTCCCAGCTCCTGCCAACCTAGCAGTTCAAAAGCAGTTCCAAACATAAAAATGGAAAGCGTAATGCTGGTGGTCAACAAAAGAGATTTAAAGACTGTCTCAAGGCAAATCTAAAAAAATGTAGTATAAACAACTGGGAAACACTGGCCTGCGAGTGCTCCAGTTGGGGAACCGCCTTTACCAAAGGTGTCATGGGCTTTGAAGACACTCGAACTCAGGACGCAAGGGAGAAACATGCTAAGAGGAAGGCATGTTTGGGAAATTCACACCGTAATCAACTCCCGCCCAGAAACCAATGTCCCCACTGTGGAAGGACGTGTGGATCCAGATTTGGCCCCCACTGTCACTTACGGACTCATTGTTAAAACTGTGTTTATGGAAGACAATCTTGTGTGGCTATATGCCCTCCTTCCCCGGAATAAAGACTCGTGACACCAGGTTTAAGATTTAATTAATTGGGTGGTTAAGGCCACAACTTTATTAAATATGCATGTAGAGCGGAATTGGCTTAGGCGTTGGAACCTAACAGACTATATCCGACTCCAACCCGTGTGTTGAAGTCTGTGAGAAGTTAACCACCAGAAAGGAGCCCCGCGACGTAGATCTACTAGAGCTCCTCCTGTGGCCACCGATGGGGCGTGCCTTACGGCCCAGGCAACTCCAGGCTCAGGACCAAGCCTCGCCCCCGGAATCCTTTAACGGAATTACCTCTCAAAGATAGGGCAGCTGATGACGTACTTGCCCCTCCTCCACCGATTGTTATGCAAATTTCCAACGCCTAACCGCCTAACCTAAGTTGTGACGACATGCTACGAGGTAGGCGAAAAACCCATCATGGCTAACCCAGTATGGGAAAAATCCTACCCAGCCCCCTGGCCAGCCAGGGCAACCAACTGACGTCCATAGCAGCGTCCCCTTGCCTCTTATTAAGGGGTGGGCGGGCGGGTGAATTGTTCGCTCGGCGAACAGCGGAGAAGAGAGGAGGCTTTCCCGCCTGCGGAGGCCTTTAAACGGTGTGGCCCCGCCCCGCCCAGCCTCATTGGCCGGTCGGGGTGTGACGCAGGCGGGAGCGGACCATCGCGCAGGGGCTGAACTCTCAGCCCCTACGCGATGGTACAGTCGGGCAGCCCACAACCCCACCTCCGACGCAAGCGCGGAAGTGGCTTTGTGTGGCTATATGCCCTCCTTCCCCGGAATAAAGACTCGTGACACCAGGTTTAAGATTTAATTAATTGGGTGGTTAAGGCCACAACTTTATTAAATATGCATGTAGAGCGGAATTGGCTTAGGCGTTGGAACCTAACAGACTATATCCGACTCCAACCCGTGTGTTGAAGTCTGTGAGAAGTTAACCACCAGAAAGGAGCCCCGCGACGTAGATCTACTAGAGCTCCTCCTGTGGCCACCGATGGGGCGTGCCTTACGGCCCAGGCAACTCCAGGCTCAGGACCAAGCCTCGCCCCCGGAATCCTTTAACGGAATTACCTCTCAAAGATAGGGCAGCTGATGACGTACTTGCCCCTCCTCCACCGATTGTTATGCAAATTTCCAACGCCTAACCGCCACTCGAGCCCACCCTGGCTCGCCGCCAATCCGCTCACATGTAGTCACCTCTTGCCAATTCGTGGGTATAACATAAACATTATTTAATTATTAAAAATTATACCGTTATTAAGGGGGGCTGTGGTCCTAATCTCTTATTCGCCTAGTTATGTACACTAACATGTAGCCAATCGTGGATTCCTGTAATTATGTTTTCGAGCCAGATATCATTCCCCATAGGCGATAGATGCACACCGTCATGACGATACAGGGCTGCTTCACTCTGTTTTAGGCTTGGGTGCGAGACTACTCGGCCATTCAAGGCTAACACTCTGCGGATCACGAAAGAATTCAAGCGCCGCCTAGTTCTGTTCATAGCGATCGGGCAACGTCCATCGCGCCAAATGCGCCTCTCCAGCAGGGATGACCAAAGCGGCGTCATCCCCGGGCAGGAATCCAATAGGGTATCAAAATCACGGAATATTTGCAACTTCAAGTCCACTGCATTACGGTAGGCAAGGTCGTTTTCCCCTAACTGCAGCACAAGCAGGTCAGGGTAGCCGAGTGAAGCAGCCCGGCTTTCGAGGGTCGGCAACAGCTCGCTCCACTTTATGCCTCTCTTTGCAATCCAAGACACTCTCACGGATGCTGGGAGGCCCAGCCCGTGCCCCAGGCCCACTTCAATCGCCCTTTCGCGGGCCCAATGAACCACGCTGTGCCCGGCTATCCAAACGCGCACTATCCGGCCACCTGGAAAACAAAGAGTGACAACCTGGGATCAGCTGTATGCTACGTACGAATGTACCTTTTGTATGCGTTTGATTTCCACCTTCCCAGGTCCTGAATCCTCTCGGAAGAAAGGCCCAGGTGCATGGCTGAAGTGGCTGCACCAATCCTGAAGGAGTGGGGCGAGAATTCGGTAGGGTTATACCCGCAAGCGGCGATGGCCTTGCGCATGACCCTGGTGAACTGCTGGCGGGTAAGCCTGGCCTTGTCCGGGTGAATAAGGAAGGGACCTGGGCCCGCCGGACGCAGATGAAGGAACCTCCTAGTATCTTTTACTGGACACGGACCCGCGGCCCCTGTCGCAGGGAGGCGTACAACGGCACCCTTTCCCTTCTGGTCGGTCTTTGAACGTCGGATGTGTACTAGAACCTGGGTGTCGGACAGTGACACATCCCCTATTAAAATACCTCGTGTGACACCATCCGATTGGTCCTCGCAGACCACCTCCCCTACTCTGAGCGCCCCAAAGTAGGCAATCGAAAACGCAGCTGAAAATAAGCGCGCCTCGAATTTCGACCAGCAAAGGATTCTCAATTGCTTGTGTATCTGAACCAACATGTCAAACGTGATAGGCCGCCTGTTGTCACTGGCTGGAGGCTGAAGCCGACGCCAGCCCTCCATAGCCCTGCGTAAGTGGAAGTTATCGCACGGGTCTATGAAATAAAGTGATTTTGAGAAGAATGTTATGGCTGCTGTGTGAATTTGAAGGGTCTTAGCGGCTCGCCCCAGCTTCCTCAAATGCACCATGTATTGCATAACCTCTTCCTGGGAAGGCGGACCAGGAGAAGGACCCGTGGTTCCCATCTGCCTAAACTTATTGAAATCTGACCAGGCCCGCTTGTACGAGTTAAGGGTAGAGGGGGCAACCGACGCAAATACTCCCTTCAGAATTTCGCGCTCCCAAGGTTCCATAGATGTTCCGGGAACGGCTCTGGCCACAGGTGTGCCTCTGGTGCCAACGAGCGGAAGCGGTCCATCTGGAAGCGAGACAAAGCATCTGCGATATTATTGTTAAGCCCAGGCACAAATTTGGCTGAGAAATGCATGTTGAATTTCAAGCTCAGTAGGACAAAATGGCGTAAGAGAGATGACACTCTCGGAGATCTTGATGATTGGCGAGCGAGGACGCTGACCACCGCCTGGTTGTCGGTTCTGAAGCAGACTCGCCGATCCCTGAATTCCGCGGACCATAGGTGCACTGCTACAACTATGGGGAAAAACTCTAAGAATGTTAAATCGCGTGTAATGTCTGTGCCCTGCCAGCTGGCCGGCCAATGCTGCGCACACCATTTACCTTTGAAATAGACTCCGAAACCCAAAGAACCAGCCGCGTCTGACTGTACCTGAAAATCGGAATGCAGAACCAAGCTGTCCTGCCATAGGGATACCCCGTTATAATTCTCAAGAAATGTAAGCCAGGACTCCAGGTCAGCCTTAACGCCTCGAGGGAGTCGCTTCCTGTGGAAGGGTTTTGTTAAACCTGCCGTAAGTCTGGCTAATCGCAGGCAGAAGGGGCGGCCTGGTGATATTACCTTGCACGCGAAATTCAGGTGACCCAGGAGAGATTGGATCTGTCTAAGTGTAAGTTTTTTACAGGGGATGAGCTGTCTAATAGTCTCCTTAAGGCCCTTAATTTTGTCCGCAGGCAAACGAGACGTTTGCTCTACAGTGTCTAATTCTATACCTAAATAAGTTAAACGTGAGACGGGCCCTTCAGTTTTATCTGCTGCTAACGGCACCCCCAGCTCGTAAGCAAGGGCAGAGAATTCTTGCATAAGGCCTGCACACTCCGGACTATTTGCCCTAGCCACGAAGAGAAAGTCATCCAAGTAATGCGAGACTCCAGACAGGCCAGTTTTAAAGCGCAGGGCCCAATCCAGGAACGTGCTAAAGGCCTCGAATGCAGAGCATGCCACAGAACAACCCATAGGCATGGCTTTGTCGATGAAATATGCCCCGTCGAACCGAAAGCCCAGCCACCTGAAGTCCTGCGGGTGGACAGGCAGGAGGCGAAATGCTGATTCGATGTCACACTTTGCCAACAAGGCACCCTTACCAAATTGCCTTACAAGCTTCACTGCCTGGTCGAAGGAGGCATATTTAACCGTGCAAAGCTCCTGAGGTATGCCATCGTTTACGGATCTGCCCCTCGGATGGGAGAGATTGTGGATGAGCCTGAATTCGCCTGGCGCTTTCTTAGGGACTATTCCCAAAGGGGAAATGTGGAGTTCGGGTATGGGTGGCACCGCAAAAGGGCCCGCCACCCGACCGGCAGTAATCTCCTTGTTGATTTTCTTAATCGCTATGTCGGGTCTTTCCCTAACGGATTTCTGATTGGGGGGGTTGCACGAAAGGGGTGGGCTTTTTACTGGGATTCGAAAACCGGAGGAGAACCCCTCCCAGAGGTAATTAGCCGCCTTTTTATTGGGATAGAGATCTAAAAGGAGTTTCAGGGGGCCGAGCTTTATAGGGGAGAAAGCAAGAGTGAGTGATGTATTAGAACCGATTACTGCCTGTTCCCTGGGGGGCGCCACTGGTTTGCCTGGGGCCCTGGTGTGAATTGCCTCGCCCGCCGCGAAAGGACTGCCTCCCTTTGAAACATGACACTCCAGGGTGCTGACCTAGACATTTTTCGCATTCATGCGTATATTTGCAGTTGGGCCGCTGACAGATGCCCTTATTATATTCCCAGCAGACCCTGCGGCGCGGGTCCCTCCTGGGTTCAAACCTGCCTGACCTAGGGGGATCCGTCTGCTTCCTTTCAACGTATGGGACCACGTGGTAACTCCAAAAATGCTGATTGCGCTGATCCCATCTGGTCTTTGGATTCTGAGACGCGTTCCTACGAAAGTCTTCATCGTAGTTTAAAGCCGCCGCCTCCCCGGCCATCTTATTTGCCAACCTAACATCAGCTACATAGGCCCACAAGTGCAAGGCCCTCTTGGGGTATGCAGCTGAGATGACCGCCGCCCAGATGTGGATACCATCTAGCCAGTTTTCGAAAGTACGGTCGGCGCGGGGGGTCTTATATCTGCGCCTACCGTAATCCTTCCTCTTTTCGCCCTTTCCCAACGTGTGTGACAAAGGCAAAAGGGTGAAAATGTCAATAAAATCCCCGTTCAGAATCTTTTCCCTCTTTTTATTTGACAAATGCGAACCCAAGAAAATGTCGGTGTCAGAGTTGGTGGAATATTTTGAATCTGGCACTAAGGCGCCATCCCTCCATTCTAAAGTCCCTTTAAAGCCCTTGCGATGGGCGCTCGATCTCCGCCTATGTATCCAAAGAGGAAGGCCTGTCTGGTCTTCCGCAATCCCCCAATAATCCTCCATCGGGATGTCGCCATCCGATTCGGAGGTCGTACCTGAATCGTCCGAGTCGTCCTTGCTCCTCTTGCGCTTGTCGGTCTTCTTCTTGGCTTTCCCTCCTTGACGCTCTTCCACGATCCTTGGCTCATTCTCGGTACCTCCTCCAGGTCTGGAAGTACCATCGTCCCCAGACGTATCGGAATCCCTGGTCCCCTGCTGCACCAGGGCTTGCCCAAGCTGGGCCGCCCGGTGACCCGCCGACGGCTGAGTGGAAGAACCCGCAGAATGAGACCCCTCCCCCTGCCCTTGTGAGTTGGAGGCATTAGCGTGTGCCTTCTGCCTTCGTGTCCGCGGGGCTTGGCTCACGTTGCTACCCCGGTCGGAACTAGAGCTGGAAAAAAGAGAAGCAGAGGTACAGGGCAAATCACTTTCTGTCAAACCGGTGTCAAGAATGAAATCCTGCGACTCACCTGGCTCATCCTGTAACTCGCGAGGATCCTCCTGTGTGTCGGTGGCCGCAGGCGCAAGCGTTTTTGCAATGGCCGCAAGCTGCTTGCAAACGTCCAGCTGAGTTTTTTGCAGTGTGGAAACCACTCGCACCAGAGCCTCAGTCTTGTCCCGGGCCGCAGGGCCCTTGGAAGGGGCCTTACCCTGCGCACGCTTAGGAGCCATGCTCGGACAGGTGCTGGACCAAGCTCGCGAAATCACACCTAAGCTTTCCTGATCTTCCCGATATGTGTTTGTGTGTATGTGCTAGTGTGTCCGTGTGCGTGTATGTATGCGTGTGAATGTGGTATGTGTGCGTGTGTATGTATTTATATATGTGTATGTCTGTGTGCGTGTATGTGCGTGCACTAATCTTTATGTATATATATATATATAAATATATATGTATATAGTTATTTAATTTACTATTTTTATTTATCTTATTAATATAATCAATTTATTGTTTAATTTATAATTTATTATTATTTAGTTATTATATTTATTTATTTATTTATTTATTTATTGTTTATTAAATTAACGTTACCTTGATAATTAATTAATTAATTATGTAATGTATCCGAGAAGTATGCCCAATCAATTATGCCCAATCGATTATGCCCATCCAAATAAAATAAAATTCTTAAATAATGAAAGTCCGTATCATATAATCAGCAAATTACTACTTCAATCAGCCAATTTATTAGCAAATTAATTCTTTACCCCAAAATCAACTGGCTAATGTAATGCAATAGGGGCTTAACGTGAATTATTAAATTGCAAATCTAATTAAAACTATTAAACTCAGCTACCCCTCCGAGAAATGCCACTAACTTAATTATATCCTGCCAAACAATTCCTATGCAGACAGGGAAGCCGTTAATGTGTTTCCCCTGAGAGCCTTAATAAGTACCGGTATCCAATCAAGATTACCAAACTAATCCAGTAATAAAGTCCTACACTTGGCTTGAATTATTCCAAATAGCTAAGAGCAAAGAAAATGGGCTGCTGCAAATGCTGGCAACTCAAAAGCCACGCTCAAAATGACTGCCAAACGAGAGCCACAAAAAACTCCCTCCCAAAATGGCGGCCGCCAGTAGGCGCACGTGGCCACACTCAAAATGGCCCCCTGGAGCTCACTAGCAAGCCACACTCAAAATGGCGTCGGCCCCCTTGTTCCGAAGAACCCTCCCAAAATGGCTGCTTCCTTGCCCTCAAACAAGATGGCCCCGATAGCGCCTAGTAGCCCACACTATCAATCGTAAAATAAGCACCACCAGCGGCAGCCTCCAAGAACGAGCACGCACGAAGGAAAACACCCCGCCTTATGAATGATCGCTAAAAGGACATCGAGAAGTAAGCAAGAAGGGGGGGGGGCAAACAAAGGAAAGCAACAACCAAATTGAAACAAAAAGAGGCAGACTCGGGGAAGCAAGCAAAACGAACTGAACAGTAAAACTGGCCTGGAAAAGAAATGAAATCGCGCCGCTAGCAAGCAAAACGAACTGAACAGTAAAACTGGCCTGGAAAAGAAAGAAACCGCGCCGCTAAAGCGGCTAGCTCACCCGACCGGTCTGGTCGCCTGCGGAGGGTCCCTGAGAAGAGAGCTGGGGTAGAAGGCAGCCGCCCCTACTGTGCACCCCAGACCAGCCAAATCCACCTACGAGGAGGGGTCCCACGAGGGCAACTTCCAGGGCGATCAAGGCGTTCCGGGACGAGCGGGGTGAACAGCTGATGAGCGGGGCAGCCGCCCTCGCAAACTGCTGATAGGCGGTAGCGGCTTGCCGGGAAAGCGCTCCTCCGAACCCGGAAGCAGCCCGAACAGCTGATGGGCGGTAGCCGCGCGCACTGCAGAAGAAGCCCCAGGTACCCGCTCCGGATCGCCTTAAAACAAATTACCTAGAAAGAAGAGGAGAGGGGGAGAGAAAGGCCCACGGCAGCTAAATAAGAACAAAACAAAAGGGGGGGGATCCCAAAACAAGCAATGAATTGTTCGCTCGGCGAACAGCGGAGAAGAGAGGAGGCTTTCCCGCCTGCGGAGGCCTTTAAACGGTGTGGCCCCGCCCCGCCCAGCCTCATTGGCCGGTCGGGGTGTGACGCAGGCGGGAGCGGACCATCGCGCAGGGGCTGAACTCTCAGCCCCTACGCGATGGTACAGTCGGGCAGCCCACAACCCCACCTCCGACGCAAGCGCGGAAGTGGCTTTACTCAGCTACGAGTAATCGCCAAAGAAAAAGACAATTGTAACAACCAGGCAATTTTGTAACAGGAGCAGGCAATTCATTGGGTAGGGTCTCCTCTGGACAGTCGCACCTTGGAAGTCGAACGGAATCCATTCTAGAAGTCTGTTTGACTTCCAAAACGTTTGAAAACCAAAGCGTAGACGATCCTGAAGCCAATCGGAAGGCCCATCAGATGTTCGGCTACCAAAAATAGTTCGCAAAACAGAACACTCACTTCTGGGTTTGCGGCATTCGGGAGCTAAAATGTTTGAGAACTAAGCTGTATGAAAACCAAGGTACGACTGTGTTGTGCTTTAGGGTCTGTATTCAACGGAAGCTCCACTAGCACAAAAGACAGACATGCATGCAATGGCATTTCTTTTTCTTCTCCAGTCTCCCCCAGCACCCTGCTCTGTGCCCTTGAGATCAGCTTGAGAGACTGGGAGAAAACACTCCGGAGCAGATTTTGGAGGTCCGCAGGGGAAGGCTTGAATTTGATGTGGTTTGAATTCTGAGGAGTTCAACAAAATATTTTTTATTTTATTTTATTTTCTCAAACTCTGTATTTTTGATGTTAAGAATGTCATGTTCAAGCCAGATAATCGGCACATGTTTTAGACAGGGTAACGCATTAGCACCTGTCATTTTAATAAATTACAGATTTTATGGAGAGAGAAAGAGGCACCAGTAGCCTCTATATTTTTTAGAGAAACTTATTACTGCCTACTGAGGTACAGGAGAGATTTCCTCTGTAATAAATAACAGATTGTTTTATAAACTGAATCCAGTCTTTGCTGGTGCACACAGTACAGATTTACAGTGAGGATAACAAGAGGAGATGTATCAAAAGGTAACCTGGGACTCAAAGTCTGTTTGCCTTGTATTACAAAACCCTGAATACAATTTTGCATCTCTCCATTTTTGTTGATGTTGTGAAAGCGCTTATGACTTATGATGTGGTGAAAAGGAACAAACAGAGGAATAAGGTCAATCAAATACCAAACATTCTTGATAGGAAAGATGTAAATCTGTGTCAGGAAATTAAAAAAGTTGGGGATCAACAAAATTGACAGAAAAGAGAAAAGGGAGAAGGGGAGATTAAATGCAGATCAAGTTTGAGACTCAACAAATGGATTTTGCTGCTGTAAAAC
Source organism: Zootoca vivipara (assembly GCF_963506605.1). NCBI lineage: Eukaryota > Metazoa > Chordata > Lepidosauria > Squamata > Lacertidae > Zootoca > Zootoca vivipara. The sequence goes on from NC_083286.1 coordinate 17,769,797, forward strand.
CAAATGTGGGGCTATAAAAAACTTCCCTAATTTTTTCTTAAAGTTATGCTTATTTCAATACATTACAAGCTGGAAATAGCAAATAAAAAACAACAATAATACAACAGTATAAGCAATGTCATAATATCATACTTTGTTGCTGCTACTAGTAAATTCTTACATTTTGTAGTATTATATATTCAAGGGTTGTGTTATTTTACAGATGTTGCACTTTGTTTTTTTATCTTATTTTGTTTTTTATGCCCTGTTTCAATCTGTCTTAATGGTTTTTTTATATTTAGAAAAAACATACAAGAAAATTAATATTCTAAACTAAATTATTGTGATGAATTTATCTTGTTGCCCTGCTCAGACAGCGAATTGGTTTGCAGCAAACAAGAACGAAAAGAAAAAATTCAATAAAACATTGGGAGCTGGGACTGTTACATCTACTTTAATTATTCAAATCTAACTTAGCCTTTTAAGTGTTTGGCCTAAGAGTCTGAGTAATAATAGGTCAATCCTCCCCCCCCCCCAAATTTAATTTCTATATTGAAAAATTTTCAATTATAAAGCAGTAAAATGATACAAAAATTCTTTAGTGACCAAACCATACAAAAGGAGATTCCCCCACCCAAGTTCTGCCAATCTCAAAATTAAGCTTTTTAGAGATCTGAGCATTGATCATCCATTGTGATTCACTGGCAGAATTTGACACAGCATATATAACTGAACAGTTTCTAGGAGTAAGTGATAATTAAAGGCATAGATACCCATTCCAGTTAATGACACATTACTGGCTCTGGGTGAATAATTTCCTTCCACAGATAATTGACTCTCTTCTTTCTTAATTTCATTAATTTTAAATGTAGGCTTTTAAACTTCCCTTAGATCTCTAATAGATTTTAAAACCTGCACTGCAGAATCAGGTCTTAACTGTTTACAATTCAAAGCTCTAACACTGTACAAGCCCTTCGGTAATTTAAAGTCAATGTCATTATGTAAAATCTTGTAAAAATCTAAGAAACCTAAGAAACAGTTCAGTTTACCATTTTATATCTCTCTCGCCTTGAGTAAATGGTTTTAATATGCAGTGTTCATTTTTCAGCTTAATAGCCACTATTAATTCTGGAAGTACCATAAATGATATGTACATCTATTAAATATAATTAGGAATTAATCTAAAGATTAACTATATGTTTCATCCGAAATTAATGGCAGAAGCTTAAAGATCAGCAGAAAGGCATAAATTAAAAAAGCAGAGTAGCATCATTTGCCTTGTTATGTCATTTGCTGAAGCAATATGCATGTAGTGAAAAATGTTGGCCGTCCCTCAATCTCTAGTGATTTACAGGTGCTTTCCACATATAGGAATGATGAGGCTGGTTGCATAATCACCTCTCAAATTCGTCCCTCTAAAATGAATGTGGGCAAAGATTTGCAGCCAGAAGATCTGTGGCCTGGGTTCCAGACTGGGCAGGCCCAGACCTAAATGTGGGCACACACACATACAAGGTAAAAGCAAAGGACCCCTGGACAATTAAGTCCAGTCAAAGGCGGCTATGGGGTGTGGTGCTCATCTCGCTTTCTTTTTTTTATTTTAAAAAATGATTTTTATTGAATTTTACATAAAGAAAAAAAGAGAAAGAAAAAGAGAAGGGAAAAAAAGAAAATACAAAAAACAAAAATACCAATATTATCACACCTTATCTCTTCAAACTTCTTCACTTCCCCTTCTTACAGTCCTTGTTGATAATTAACTCTTACCATTTCCAAATCTTAGCTAAACATCATAGAATTACGTCCTATCTCCCAATTCATGACCTTATTCTTAAATAATTCTTATACATTTTATATAGAAAAGTGGAAGAAAAATAGAAAGAAAAAAACCAATAAATAAATAAAAAGGACATAATCATATTATCTAATTTCTAATCTAAACATTTCGGACTTCCTCATTTCCTCTTCTTGAGTTCCTTATTAATAACTAATTGTTGCAGTTTCCAAATCTAAAATTACATTCTTTCTCCCAATTTAAAACTTCTTTTTAACCGTTTACCCTTCATACTTCTCTTTACCTTTATTACCCAATATTCTCTACCCAAAAATATTCATAATTAATTTTCAAAATCTTTCCCCCCTTTTTATTCCCACCCTCAAAACTAAACCTACCCCCTTTCCTTGGAATCGATGTCTCCAGAGATTTCAGCCAGCTCCTTAATACTTTCAGAGTTCAAACCGTGTTTTATCCACCTATAAAAATCACCCCAATTCCTCCTCCATCACCCCAATTCCTCCCCAACTCCTGCTCTGTCCCGGTCTAAACTTTGCTCAGCCCTTTCCCCCCTGCTGTATTCCCAACATGTTATCTTCAATCTCATTCTCTTTCTGCCCCCCCACCTGCTTCCTTCTCCCCCTCTCTCACTGGAGTAACAACCTTTTTGTTTTTCCCCTTTTTGGGGGACTTTTGAATCGAATCCCTTCCCTGTTCCACCCCTCCCACCGGTGAAACAGTGATTTCTTCTTCATCCTCTTCTGTCTCAAAATTCAGTTCAGTTGGTTCAGCAGTCTTCTCTCCCGTAGTTATTGCATTTCCTTCAGGAGTGCAGTTCTTCTCTGTCATTTCCAGAATTTTCCCTAAAATCAAGTCACAGCATGCGTCTTCTTCTAGTCCTTCCCCTAGTCCTTCTTCCTCTTCTCCCTCTTCTTCCTCTCTGGATTCATATGGATCATCTATTTAAAAATTCAGTTCTATTAGTTCATCAGTCCTCTCATCCATGCTTGTAGCAACACCTTTAGGATTGTGAATCTCCTCTGTCATTTCCAGAATTGTTATCAAAATCAAGTCCCACTGTGTACCATTCTTCTCGCAGTCCAGGACCTTCTCTTCCATGCTGCTGGTGCTCTCCGCCTCCATAATTATGGGAGAGCAGGAAGTGGTATTATTGTTGTCCTTGTTTTATATTTTCCAAATATAAAAAGAATAAAGTCCCGTCTGAACTGGATCCAACCTCTATTTCTTTACTTTTTCTCTTATTATTCAGCACTGAGTAGCCTTGAGATTTATTTTTAAAGCTTCCTCTTTTACTTGTCTGCAGCTCTCAGTCTCAGACTCATACAAACAGTCACATTCTTTTCTATTGTGACGCCATAAAGACGGCTAGCCGGTCCTTCCTTTGACCCGACTCCAAGTTCACGGGGGGTTTCCCCTTATCAAATCACAATCTATTGCAGAGATTTATGCACACTTTATCTTTTTCCCTTACTCTGCATCATGAAAAAGTTTTATTAAAAGAAAATTTCTGAGCTTTCCACAGCTTTACTGCATCGTCCATTACTCAAGTGGGGGGGGGCTGACTTCCCTTTTGAGCCTCCTCCCAGCGCGAATTACTCAGTCCAATTCATAATTTTTTTTACTTACTTGATCCAAATCTCTTCTTTTTAAAGGAAAGAATCCACCGCTTGCAGGCTGTAGGCTTGGAGCTTTGCTTCGTGGAGATAACGTTGGTGCTCAAAATGGCTCCCGCGACTGCAGAGAGCGACTGGCTCTCAGGGCTCTTACAAGATTACCGGGCAGCGGGGGAGTCACTCCTGGAGCTCTGCCGAGCTTTTTTGCCCCCGGAATGCTCTACCTGGGGTTCTACGGGGGTCCGCGTCGCCCCCACGGAATTCCCCCCGCTAAGCCAGAAACCTTGGAGCTCGAGGTTTCTGCGCCTCTCCGCCAGCGTGGCAGACTGGAAGTGCCTAATCTCACTTTCAGGCTGAGGGAGCCAGCGTTTGTCTACAGACAGCTTTCCAGGTCATGTGGCTAACATGACCAAATCGCTTCTCGCACAACGGGACACCGTGACGGAAGCCAGAGTGCATGGAAATGCCGTTTACCTTCCCGTCACAGTGGTACCAATTTGTCTACTTGCGCTGGTGTGCTTTTGAACTGCTAAGATGTCAGAAGCTGTGTCAGGTTGCTGTCAGTGGCTCCCAGCTAGTTGCCCAGGAAAGCATAAAGATGACGAAAAGTTTCTTACAGTCCTTTTTTATCTTTTATTTCAAACTTTACAGATAGAAGCTATAGAACCCAGCCTGGGTAATGGCATCCCGAGTGAATCTCCACCCCCCTTCTCTCCCACTTCCTCATTCGTCTTCCTCATAGAGATAAGAGAGCTTTCCCTGTTCTCTTCTTTATTATTATTTTGTGGGTTCCACATGTAGCAGCAGATTTTGCTATCACAACATTTGTGATGGCCACTAACTTGGACGATTTAGGATTAGACAAATTCAAGGAGGCCAAGTCTATCCATGGCATCAGAGGTGGTAATCTTCTGAGTACCACTTGCTAGGCAGCACAATGGGGAGAGTACAATCATTGTTTTTATAATTTTTATTAAATTTTCAGTTTTATAATATAGAATATTCATTTAAACAACCTTAAAATATCAATGACTTCCCTTCCTCTCTTTCCATGGTTCATTTTGCATAACATAAATACCTGCATATTTTATATCAACTAAACCATTCAGTATTCCATTATTCCATTATTCCATTATTCTTATCTACACAGTTGAATTTATCTTAATGCTGCCAATGTCTTCCAGTGAATTGCCCCCCCCATATATTCAATAAACATTTTCCAATCCTCTTTAAACGTATGTTCTACTTGTTCTCTTATTCTATAAGTTAGATCCGCAAGCTGTGCATATTCCATCAGTTTAAGTTGCCATTCTTCTTTGGTTTGTTTTCTATTTTGGGGCTGACAAAACACAGGCTGCCGTAGTGGCATACATAAATAACCTTTTTTTTTTTGACACCTGGGAATTTCCATCTGAATTACTCCCAACAAAAAGGACTCTGTCATTTTAAAAACATTTTTAAACGTATTTTTAATTTAAGGGTTCGGGGCCCCAGACTTGGAGAGCTCACAGGCAGTGGGAGGGGAGGAGATAGAAGACATTGAGGGGGTTGCTATGCAACCAGGAAAGAGACAGCATTCAGAAGAATTGTCGTTTGATTGTGGGGAGAGCTGCAAGGGTTAAGATGCAATGGAAATACAGTGGTGCCTCGACTTACGAATTTAATCTGTTCTGAAGGCACTTTCGTAGGACGAAAAATTCGTCAGTCGAAAAGCGCCATTGGAAATGTGATTTCCCATAGGAATGCATTGGAAACAAAAAAAATTGTAAGTAAAAAATACTCTATCTAAAACCGCCGCAGTTTCCGTTCGGATGTAGAGAAATTCGTAAGCATGCGGCCATTTGCCCCATTTGTAAGTCGAAAAATTCAGTTGTCAAGTTGTTCATAAGTTGAGGTACCACTGTACAAAAGAGGAAGGACTAGACTTTGGCGCCCTACGTGCTGCGAAAGGGGAGGAGACTCAGAGTGACCAACTCGTAGCAAAGTGTAGCAGGCTCAGAGCCGAGCTCTGGATGTAATTTGTAAATAAACATACGATAAAACTGCCAGAGGATCGCTAATTCTTATTGGGGCTTGCTTGCCTGCCTGAGATCATCACACTAAATCTGTTTCTGGGTTTCCATCCAACCCTGCAAAGCAGGTTTGGGGATAACACAGAGAACACACAGGGGCTGGAGAAGGAAATTCTGTTGCACTTGAACTGATCCTTGGACAAGAATCGTGTTGTATTGTCCTTAATGCTTAACACAAAACATTTCAAGAACAGTGTGCACCGGGGTATTAGAAATAACATCCAATTTGCAGTTGATTTGCAATTAAATTGTGCCAATTTCCCTTTCTTTTCCCTTATTTAATTTGTAGACTGAGAGGTCACAGATAAGACTCCGAGGCAAATTCAGCCCTGCCAGGGAGTTCAGGAAGAATAGTCAAGAGGTTGCCATCATTACCTCCATGCTTCCCCCTGTATCTGCTGCCAGAGTTGGCCGCCTCCCTAAATTTCATAGTAGGATCAGTACTGATTTAATTCCTGTTCTGGAAATTTCTGTCTTGATCAAATGTTTTCTTCTGATCGAACCAATAAATGTATTTCCTTTATTTAATTTTGAGCTTTGTGAGTAAAGTCTCAGTGGTGGGTTGTAAATTGGTTATCCTACAAATAAAAGTTAATCTGCTATGGAAGGCAGAAAACAGTAGATTTGCGCCTGGGGCAAATACACATTCATGCCCTCAAATGGAAATTTTCAAATACGTCAAATATCCAGAAACATGGAAAACAATGGCAACAGCCATAGTTAATCTTTGTCAGAAATCCAAAGGGGTCACTGTTTTATATTGAACAAGAAATGTAAGCTCTGTATAACAGAAAGAAATCATTTAAATAATAACAGGGGGGGGAAAACCTCTGTTTTTAAAACAAAGAACCCTTCTGTTTCTTTGGAAAGATTTGCTGTATTACGAATTACCCAGTCTTATACTGTGACATTTCTTTTAAGGCTGCATATATAGTTAAAAATATGTTGAGGGGGGGACTCTTGTTTCATGCTTATGTCAGAGATAGAAGTAGTGTGGTTATCCTTTTTTTGGGGGGTAGGAAACCCCTCATTTTCAGGATAAAAGTGATTGGGCCCCAGCTGTAGCTAAGCGCATTATCTAAACATTCTTTTCTCTCCTCTCTTCCATTACAGAGTTCTTCTCCTGACACCCCTTGTACAGTGTCTGCCCAGGCCCTCCCTAACCAAGGAAGGCACACTTCTGATAGTTAATTGATGAGAAAAGCACTTACAGAAGTTTCCGTGGTGCTTCGGATACACACACACACACACACACACACACACACACACACACACACCCAGCCTCTGGGCCCTGTAGAGCAGTTGTGGCAACAAGGAGACCCTGCCCCTCTGCCAGCTTATATACCCTCCCTGGATATACTGTCTTGTGTGCCATTATCTGAGATTTCTCCTGCACGGACGTTGCCACTGTTCTTCCTGCTTCGAGCCCCTCCTAGATCTCAGAGACGGAGGGACAGAAGAAGGTGGGGAGTATATTGAGCCGCCCGTCAGCCAAACAGCCTGTTCTCCACCACATTATCTGCACCTTCCTCTATTTCACACTGCCCTGACTCTCTCACTCTCATCTAGCTCCTGCTTTGCAGGTGGCATCAAACCCCATAAATCGCTGGTGCCCTCTCCTGGGTCACTTTCCTTGTCCCCTGCCTCCACCTCACACTCTTCTGAGTCCTGTCAGGTCTGACAGTGTCATCTCCTGCCTGCTTTTTCTTCCTCCTCCTCTCCTTGTTTCTCCACTAAGGATGGCAATCCTAGACCCCTCCATCCTCCTGCTACTTTTCCTTTCCTCAATTGTCAAGTACGGCAGTTCCCCTGTCCCTTCTGGCAGCTCAAAGAAAATAATTAATGGGCTTTTGGTAGATTTATACGGTAGTCCTTTTATTACGTTCCATTATGTTGGAAGCACAAACAGGCAACCCTCCGCAATGATATCAGTTGCCTACTCTGACTCCTCCCCACTTCCGCAGCAAGAAGTGCGCCAACGGGAAGCCCCCCCCCACATCTCCTTTGTTCTCTGACACACTTGGACCTCTGAGTTTGGGGGGAGGGAGGAGGTTCTCCCCCACTCTCTATTGATGTATCGCCCAGCTGCTCCCTCCCTTCTGGTTGCTTAGCTACTATCTCATAGCTGGGTAGCTCCTCTCTCAACTGAGCAGCTCCTGTGTCTGCTTGTCTCTCTGCTTCTGGAAATGCTGGAAACAGGGGTATGTGTGTGAATATTTCCCCTTCTCTTCTGTTAGGAGCTGATCTCCCTGTGACTGCATCCCCCAATCTTCCAATCCAGACCAGTCCCTGACATCAATTGTCCTCACTGAGCCCACCCAAATTCCTTCTGCAGGCCACCTTTTCCCTTCCCCTTTCTTCATCAACCTCTCTCTCCTTGGTCTCCATCCTGCTTTGCCTGCATTTCCCCCCTGTTACTTCGGTCCCCCACCTCTACCTGCCAGGACCCAGAGAGAATGCGCTCAGACATTCCCTGCCCTACCACAGCCCCATTCAGGTAAGTAACAGCGACACAGGTGTCAGTAGGGCAATTCTGCAGCTCTGCCCCATTCCGTGTGCCATGACAGGTGCTATCTGAAAGCCCCATTACAACCGCAGCTGGATTGCCCTCTAAGTACAGGGAAACTGCAGTACCGTTCTTTTCTTTTTATATGAAATATTTCCACTTTTGTTGAAATCTGTGCATAAAGTTTTTAAGGACTTCTCTAAACAAAAAAACAAGTCGAGGAACCACAGCAGTCTCGGGAGCTGGGCTGCCAATATGCTTGGCTTCCTTGACTTCACTTAAAACTCATGGGAACATACAATGAGGTATCTTCTCCCATGGGCTTTTCCAGATCAGAAAGTGCAGGCATCTTGGGGAGGCTGGAGAAACATTTAATAGAAATAAAACCATACTTAACCACCCACACAGCCGCTTCACGGTGATAAGGTCAGCTCAGAGCCACACCCACAAAATGATAAAGCTCCCAGAGAAGGACACAGAAAAAGGGAAGCCTCTATGGCAGAGAAATGAAAATGTCAAAAAACTGAAGGATAGGTTTGGGCCTTTTTCTTCACCCTAATTAGAGGATCACTGTTGTGAAGATTCAAGAAGCAGCAGGGCTTCATCCTAAGGTCATTAGTGGATTCTATTGTCCCATGTACAGGTTCTTTCAAGCATCCATAATCTAAAGAATCAGAATGTGGGTGAGAGCTATGAGTTCTCACATGTCACCTCCATTCTCACATTTGTGAACAATCTCCTGTTCCTTCCTAATTTTAGATATAACCAATGCTAGTCATCTCCAGCCTGATGTCCACCAGACGTTTTGGTCCACAGCTTCTGCCAAGTTGAGGAAGACTGGAATATACCTTCTCGTTTTCAAATGCAGTCATAAACTCTGAGAATATGCTACAGAGAGTGACATTTATTTTATGTTAGGATGGTACAAGACTTTTAAAGAAACTTCTTTAAATGCACACATCATACATACATAGAAACTGTCGCTCCCAGCTGGAAACTAGAAAACAAAAGTTACTTTAAAGCTGACTTAGCTACGCTGTGTTTGAGATCTTATCTTTTTAATTAAAAATAGGTGGCCATTCAATCACAGTCTCAGTCTTCTCTGTTCTTTCCATGAATCACACTATTTCACTCTGTTTCACTACAGACCAAAATAAATCTTGCAGCTCTTTGTTTCTTTTGGGACGATGCTCTCCACTTTTGTTTAAGTAACAATTCCCAAAAAAGTTGAGATACAAAATATTTGCATAAGAACGACTGCTACTTTCCCAGGTGGTTTGGATATTAAAAAGAAGCACATACCAAATATCATATCGGGGGTTACTTTTTACACTTTGGGTTGAATATGCAGTGGAGAAATTCATGCATCTTCCCTGAAGTGCAATGTGCAATGTTCAGATGCATGTGGAAGCGATGTGTTACACAACAGAGTGGTGGTGGGGAAAAGGAAATTCAAGTCTCTTAAGAATACCAGGTTATAGTCAATGTAGTGCTATGGTGCGCACATCAGCAGTTGTTCCAAATTGGTGGTCTGCAGACCCCCTAACTCACCCAGGAAGTCTGTGGCACTTATCCATCTACTGTCCAGGACATCTCATTTTGGGGGACTATGCTCTCATGCAAGAGCACGGAATTCCAAAATGCATGAGATCGTGGCCAAACGTGCACCTTGCATGAGATTGAGGTGCCTCCAAACACAGTTTTGGGGGAGCCATGCTTTCGTGTAGGTCATGTGACTCAGGTGGGAGCATGACCCAGAAGACACATGGCCTGTTTTTGCACTGGGGCATGTTGATGTTGGAGGATATTGTGGCCCCATTCATGTAGCAAAAAACTACCACAGATAGATCAACGTTTTCATAAGTAAGGGGGTCCATGGCTTGGTTTTTGAAAAACAGGGGGGGGGGTCTGCAGAACTTAGCTAATTGGGAAGCAGTGTGCTACAGTGAGCACCCCTAAATAAGTTCAGAGGTTTTCCCCAATTCTCCAGAGCAGATTTGGTGATGGTGTTGGGGGGGGGGGGTAAATCCCATTTCATTCCTGCAAATATTTAGTTGAATACATTTGTTTACAGGTGACACAGTATTCAAGGGGCTATCTCAGAGAGATAATCCTCTATAAGTACGGCTGAATACGGACACATGGTCATTAATTTTCAGTAGCTCATAGGCAGCCAATGCAGTGCTTTCAGGACTGGTGACACATGATTCCATCTCCCAACCCACTTTGCAACCTGGCTGTGCTGTTCTGCATGAGCTATAATTTCTGTAACATCTTCAAGTGTTGCCTCCTGCGGAGTGCATTGCAAGACCAAGCTGTGAAGTTTTTAGGACATGTACTGCTGAAACTAGGCTATTCTAGTCGCAAACTATATATATATATATTAAAAATCACTCGTTTCTATTAAAAATATTCAGAGTGCTTTACAGTTAGCAATTGTTTGTGCTAGGCAGGCACTGTGACGGCATTTTGTGCTATGTAATCTTTAAAATGAGAGGTAATGGGGCTCGAGGTTGTTTGGAAGACATTTATTTAATAAATGAAATGAATGAATGTTTCCGAGCACAATTCAAAGTGTTGGTGCTGACCTTTAAAGCCCTAAACAGCCTTGGCTCAGTATACCTGAAGGAGCGTCTCCACCCCCATCATTCTGCCTGGACACTGAGGTCCAGCGCCGAGGGCCTTCTGGCGGTTCCCTCATTGCGAGAAGCAAAGTAACAGGGGACCAGGCAGAGGGCCTTCTCAGTAGTGGCGCCCGTCCTGTGAAACACCATCCCATTAAATGTCAAGGAAATAAACAACTATCTGACTTTTAGAAGACATCTGAAGGCAGCCCTGGTTAGGGAAGTTTTAAATGGTTGATGTTTTAAGCATTTTGTTGGGAGGTGCCTAGAGTGGCTGGGGCAACACAGTCAGATGGCGGCATATAAATAATAAAAGTATTATTATTATTTCCTCGGAAGATTAAGGCAGTCTCTCCCTCATCAGGAGAGTCTCCTTTGTTGCCCTTGACAAACCTCTTTATCTATTGGTAGTGGACCCTTCCCTGTGGAACGCCCTCCCATCAGATGTCAAGGAAATAAACAACTATCTGATTTTTAGAAGACATCTGAAGGTAACCCTGTATTGGGAATTTTTTAATGTCTCTGTGTTTTACAATTTTTGTGTGCTGTCAGCTGCTAGGGATTCTCAGTCAGATGAGTGGAGTATACTACTATTACTACTGCTATTACTACTACTACTACAACTACTACTACTACAAATAATAATAATAATAATAATAATAATAATAATAATAATAATAATAACTTTTGTAAATGCTGGCACTCATTATTCTATATTGGGGAGCGGAATCTGCTTGTGCATGGAATGCTTCTCTCCAGACAGCTTACAAATGGACTCAATCAATGCACATTATGAAACAGATTTTGATTTCAAAGGTTGAGGTTCCGTAATGGATTCTTGGATCTATAATCAAGTAATGTCCTGCTCGCACTGAGACTTTTCCTTCTTTTCTTTTCCTCCTCAATCTCTGTGGAGCTTCCGTTCTCCAACCCACTTCACGAATTGCTATCAGTCTCGACCTGCCACTCCCTCTCTCAGCTTCATTGTGTTCCTACTTTCTCATACCCCAAGTACCTGTCCTCGCACTAACAGGTGTCTTTCCACAGCGGTTTCATGCTACCATGCTAGCCAAGCTTCTCTCTTAACTTCAGATAGGCCAACTGCTTAAAAAAGTGCTTCTTTGATGTGAAATTAGAGAGGAGAGGGCCTCTAGCAACAGGAGGGGAGAGCACTCACAAGAACAGTGTGTGAAGTGTTCATGTATCTCTTGCTTTGTGTGCGCATACATGTGGCCTTCAGCTTTCCCCTCCTGCATCTTCTGTGGGGGGGGGGGGGAGCTGGAAGCCAGGCCATTTCCTCTCCTGAGCTGCAAGGAAAGAAGAAGTGATGGTTAAGCAAGTGCTCCCCCTCCCTCATTTCACCAATTTCTTCGAGAAAGAAAAGATGAAGGAGAAACCTATCCAGGAGGCAGAAGTTTCACGGAATTCAGCATAATCTGGCTGGCACTGTTTCCTTCCCTATGGCTGCATGAAATGCTCCCTTCTCCTGTTGGTTTCTGAAGCAAATGAGTCTGTTGGAAGATAGGAGCATTATACATCATTATCACTGAAGAGGTTTCTTATAAAGTGAGCAATTTTTATATCGCTTACAGAGAAAAAAGGAAAACATACAAATGCATCTCCATTTGTTTTCTGACTCATCACCATCCCTGAGATATTCTAAAGTAGAGCTTTGCCAACTTGGTGCTCTCCAGAGGTTTTGTTGGACTACAACTTCCATCATCCCCCAAATAGCATAGGTTGGGGTTCATGGACCTTGCATGAAGCTATCTTAAGGCCTCACATTTAAATCAGGTTTCGGGAAATTGAGGCTGCTCCTTCTTTTTTCATTGTGTATTTGACTATTTTAAAATCTGAATGTTTGTTCTGCTGTGGTCAGGAATTGTCCCAAGAATTCCCTTTGATGAAGCAGTCTGTTTCTGTCTAAAGTAAAATAGAAAAGCAAGTTAAATGCCTGGTGTTGCTATAAAAAGTGCTATCTCCACATAACATCAGAATCCAAGCAAAACACACTTGCAAGCAGCCCTTTGGTATCTGACGATGATCTATTATGCAGAAAATGCTAGCATCTATATACTTTCTTTGGGGCAGAAGGATTGTCTGCCATTGGGTAGCTGTTATAGCCATGGCTTTGGCATTTGCCCCAAAGGCCAGATTCATAAAAACATGAATATTTATTTAAAATGCCTATCATTAATTTATATCTGGTAGGAAAAAAATGAGTTTTTCCATGTCAAATAATATTTCCCCCAATATTTCATAGCAGCCCAGAGCTGGCTATTCATTATTTTCACAGAGCAGATGCTTAGCGAAATCTTTAACGTGCCACACTTATGCCGTATTAATTTTGGAAGGCGGAAGTGAAACACTGCAAGTCAAAAGGCAGGGGAGGGGGAGATCCTATTGTGTTCCTTCTAAATGTTCTTAACTTTCATTTTGTTTGTGTTTAAAAGAGCAGGATCATCAAATAATCTCATTTCATTCTTAACAATATTAAGTTTCAGAATTCTTTGAGACTTATTAATATGCATTGCTCAGGATGTCTGTAATTTCTGAAGAACACAAGATAGGTCTGCTCGCTGCACATCAGGCTTGGTATATCTCCAGTGGTACGATCTTTTAATAAATGTGTTCGCTGATGAGGAAATTAGAACTTGAGAATGTATTAAAAGGGCTCTCTTCTTATACAGCCAAGTGCTTTCATGAATAGTTATGTTTCTGTCAATACCATAGCCCACTGGGAACAGGTTAAGTGCAACTGAAAAGTTTGGGAATCTCAGACAGTATCTACAGTACTTGTTCCTGTCCTAATTATTTTATTTTATTATTATTTATTTCAACCATTTGTATACCACTTCATCACAGTTATTTCTAAGCAGTGTACCGGAGACCTAATGCAGAAAGACTAGCAAAAGGTTAGATATAAAACCAGAGTTCAATTTAAAAGTCTGCTGAAAGAAGAAGAAGAAGAAGAAGAAGAAGAAGAAGAAGAAGAAGAAGAAGAAGAAGAAGAAGAAGAAGTTCAGCAAGTGCCAGAAGTTCAACATGGAGGAAGTGCCACAAAAGTGATGCCTTGGTGTTTCTGTGGGATACAAGCCATGCATCTGAGCCAGTGGCTCCCCTAAAGACATCAGTAAACAAGCAGCAATCCTGGACCCAAGTTGTTAGGGACCTTGCACAGTCATACCTTGGGTAAGTTTGCCTCGGTTTGAGTATTTTCAGTTTAAGTACTCCACGGACCCGTCTGGAACGGATTAATCCACTTTCCATTACTTTCAATGGGAAAGTTCACTTCAGGTTAAGTACGCTTCAGGTTAAGTACAGACTTCCGGAACCAATTGTGTTTGTAAACTGAGGTACCACTGTATAATAATACAAGTACCTTGAATCTGCCTTGGTAGCATATAGGCTTTTGACAGCATGTAAACCAGTGCAGGCTTTTGAGCAACAGAGTGATGTAATGGTGGTTGTCTCCATCAAGTTTAGCAGCTGAGTTTTGCACCAGCTGGAGTCTCCAGACCAGGCCCAAGGGTAGCTACACATACAGCACATTGCAATAATCAAGACCTGAGTTTCCCAATGCATGAATTGGATGGCCATAGTTGATATACCAGCCATAGCTGGCACTCATAGCCACTGAAACTACTTGCAGAGGTGGATTTAGGGGGACATTTCTGGTTCTCCCACACTGGGCACTGAGCCGAAATGGTGCTCCAGGGGGTGCCACAACAATGATGTAGAACAGAAGTTGAGAGGCACCAAATTTGGGCACCTAGTGTCGCTTAAATTTGAAAGCCCAAAGTCCACCACTGCTACTTAAACCTCCAGTGGCAATGAAGGACCCAGGGGCACCCCCAAACTCTGAACCCATTCTTTCAGAGGGAGTATGACTCCACCCAGAACAGAAACTGGCCAATCAACAGAACCACCAACCCTTATTGCTCTCTCTTGAGCTTTAGTGGGTGGGACCCTCCCAAATATTGATGGGCATCACATTCTAAAACCTGGGCTTAAGTTTCCAGCTACCAGGAGAACACCCCCAATCTCCTCCCATCCCATTCATTAAGTTCTGCTATATTGATTTTGTGGGAAAGAACAGAACACACACACAAAATGAGGACACTTATGCGCTGTGATCAAGCTTGTTCCTTACACAATGCTGTGATATTGCCTGGGCTAATGGACTATGGAATAAAGTTCTCCTAATGGAACAATAGCTACAATCTGCACTCCCATCTCTGTTGCTGAGGTTACAAACATGAAAGGAGTCAGCACATGGATGCCCCCTTCCACTCCATGTCTAGTCTGTCTGCTCTAATGCCTTTGGGTCACTCACAGACTGTTTGTAGTTGGCTCAGGGTATGACTCCAGTGGAAGAACAACAAGGAAAGGAGCGTTAAGAGGTAAATTACAGCCAATTTTGCACATACTCAGGAGCTGTGCTTTAGCCATCAGGCTCACATAAATGCTTGCTTCCCTATCTGGAGAATTCAACAGCCATTAGGAAGCTCTTATCTGAGAGTCAAGAGATTTTTAGGAGGGTTTATTCGTCTTAAATAGCCTTACTGGGTCACAGTTTAAATCTAGCCACTTTTTTAAAAAATCAAATCTTCAAGTGCTTATGCTGTGTTGTGAGTCAGAATGAGGAGTCTCTTGAAGCTGAAGTTAACTCTAGGAGGCAATATCAGAACCATAGAGAAGAATCAATTCAAAGAAATGTCTTTGAAATCTGACATATAGACCACCCCCCACAAGTTATCCTTTTCTATTCCGATGGTGGAAATGTCTTTTCCATTCTTTCATATACTTATTTCTCATCTCAGCTATAGCATTTCACTTTCCTAAAGCGCTCTTTCTCGATATAGATATATAGATATAAAGCCTGCTCTTCACAATCACTACAGAAGGTGAATATTAGGCCTGGAATCACATAAGAAAGCCTCTTTCCCCATTTAGTACTTGTGGAAACAACTCTCAGAACTCAATAAACCCTAGCCTGGGCTTGTGTCTTGATGAGAATACAGTGGTACCTCTACTTACGAATTTAATGCGTTCCGAACGCACATTCGTAAGTAGAAAAAAATTGTAAGTCGAATCCCATAGGAATGCATTGGGAGAAAAAATTTGTAAGTCGAAGCAACCCTATCTAAAAATTTGTAAGTAGAAAAAATCCTATCTGAACAGCATCCAAGATGGCGGACGGAGCTCCATTCGTAAGTAGAAACATTCGTAAGTCGAGTCATTCGTAATTAGAGGTACCACTGTACTGCAAGGTGCCTGGATTCTCCTCCAAACAAAAAAAAATACCATTGATTTTGTGCTTTCTTTTTTAAAAAAAGAAAGCTTTAAACACAATTAAAAATGTTCATACAAGCATAATTACTCACTTTTGGCTTTCATATTATTCCCATCTTAGTGAGTCTACGCAGAAGGGCTTTCCCCCTCCCTGCACGTGTGTTTTTATTCCAGATTATCGTATTTTGAAACATTTATTCCAGATTAGTGTTCTTAAAGAGAAACAGCATGGCATATCAGCACCGGTATTTGGAACGCAGCAGAATATTCATTATTTATGAATATCATGCTGTGTTCAAAATGCAGGTTTTCATGGCGGCACGCTGTTTCTTTCTAAAGTAGAATTCCTTGATAAATGAACATTGTATTTTGATTTGTCCCATCAGATATAAGCTGTCAGGAACTCAGTGGGGTCTCTTGCATTCTGACATATCACAGTTCAATAAGGGGGAGGGAGCCTTCCCCCGACTGTAATAAAATTTGAACTAGCTGAACTTGATGACATGGGTGTTGACAAAAATACACACCAGCGCCATACTGATTTATGAATCCTCAAATTATCCATACCAGAGGAATCCTGTCAAAGCAAAATATTGTAGTTGAGACAGAAGTTCAACCTTCGCCATGGCTCTTTAAAGAAAAAAATTGCACTGTTTCGGGTGAAAGATAATATGTCAAAAATGCAAAATATAGGACAAAAGCTGCAAAACCCCTCATTAGGCTTGTATGTTTCAGGAAACAGTCCTTAAATTGCTTGCTGTGCTCAGTTTTTGCAGTTTCACTACGGCCATAAGTGAATACCTAAGGGTATACTTTTTTGTGAATTTCTATCTCAGTACTTTGCTCAGTACCAAATCTTTTTCCTCTTCTTCTTTATCCAATATGTATTCAAAAGAAGGGAAATTTCTTGTATCTCAAAGTTGCTATATAGTCTCCATTAGCTGCTACTACTGTGCTCTGCTCCCCTATTCACAAAAAGTCCCCTTGTAGAGCCTGTCCGCAGAAAACGGAAGCTGACTTCCTTTTTCACTTCCATTTAGCCAAATCAATTAATTTAAGCCTAATTTCTTCTTCAAAAGCTTTATTTGGTCTTTACCTCTGATTGGAAAGTCCACTGCTTATGGTGATAGCATGTGGTTTCAGCTGTAGGGTGTGATGGAGCTGTGAACAGACTCAAGCCTCTTCTCTTTTCCCCTCGCAAAAACGGCAGCAGGGAGATTGGGGTTCCGGAGAGGTCTCTGGTGCTCTGCTGGACCCCTGGGGTCCCCACTCGTCCATGGGTTTTTTTGGGGGGGGGGTTAGCCCTCGCGCTCGCCCCGGAGCCCTATCAGCCAGAACTGTGTCGTCCGATACTCAGATGACACAGAGCATGCTGCCATTCCCTCCGCAGCAGACCGGAAGTCCAAACACTGGCGATTTCTGCTCCTTTTCCTGTTTTTGACGGACTTGCCCAACATCCTTAGTAGTGTGATAAAGGTAAAGGTAAAGGAACCTGACAGTTAAGTCCAGTCGCAAACGACTCTAGGGTTGCGGCGCTCATCTCGCTTTACTGGCTGAGGGAGCTGACGTTCATTCGCAAACAGCTTCCGGGTCATGTGGCCAGCATGACTAAACCACTTCTGGTGAACCAGAGCAGTGCACGGAGCGGTACCTATTTATTTACTTGCACTTTGACATGCTTTCAAACTGCTAGGTTGGCAGGAGCTGGGACCGAGCAACGGGAGCTCACCCTGTTGTGGGGATTCGAACCGCCGACCTTCCAATCAGCAAGCCCTAGGCTCAGTGGTTTAGACCACAGCGCCACCCACGTCCCTAGTCGTGTGATAGGAAAGGGCAAACCTTTTTGGTAGTGCTATTGTTGGTAGTGCTATTTTTTCAAGAAAAAGAGGTGCCAGAGTTCCCCATGAACACCTCCCTTGTTCTCTTAGAATGGCAATGACACCCACCAGAGAGGTGCCGGAACTCAGTTCCTGAATGAAGCTCTGCATGCATGCCCTATGGGTATGCACGATATCAGAGCACAAACTCAACAGATAGTTTGTCTTGTCAACTTTGACAGTGGTAGTTATCTGGGGAGATGAGTGTCATGACTTTAAGTCCACTCTCCCCACAACAGAAATTCAGGGAGGGGGTAGATTCAGCCTCCCCTACAATCAAACAAATAAGGCTAGTGGTTTTTCAGTGCTGCGAACATGCATCCGGTGCAGACTTAGGAGCAGTCCGAGTAGCCTGACAGCATCCAGAAATCTATCAATGAAAATGATGTGTGCCTTTGCGTGCATAGTCCTTGATTCAGCAGGAAGTGCGCATGCAGTGCTCATTGGATCAGTCCCTAAAGGCTTTGTGTAGTGGAGCTGACTAACTAAGCTGATTGACCACAACTGAATGAGGTTTATATTACCGTTCCGCCAGGCCATGGAAACAAGACCCGAATCATGTAAAGCTGTCGATTCCAAGGTGTTTCATACAGCTAAATGGGTTTTATGTATACATTATGCCCCCATGAAATATGGGATCTCTGCAAAGTGTTTTATTTTCCTTATTTCATTTTATGATGATTTCATTTTGTGGGCGTTTGTGAGTATTTGAGGGCAGCGAGGTGTTTTATTGACTTCAGGGATTCTATTTCATTTTCAGGCACAAAAGAGGATTTTATTACACTAAATTTATTTCCCCAGCTTTGGCTATTTCCTACTGCATATTATCCAAGATGCTGGTGGGATGGTTTGTAATTATGCTCAAAATTGTGGGTTCATTAAAAAACAAAAACAAAACACATGTGAGCTTTATTTAGTACAGTTTCAGCTCATTAGATTTGAAACATTTTATCAGTCTATATTACCCGATGCTTCCAGAAGATTTAGAGGCACTCATCAGTTTACTTCGCTTAGTTTCCTTAACTGAAATGTTTTGTCTCATTTCATTTTATGTTGAATGGCTCCCCCCCCCCCCTGCTCCCATTTTAGTCTGTATTTTAGGTTAAGAAATATAACTCAAGGAAATCCCGTGACAGTGATGTTGAACTCTTGTTCAAAAATCACATTGACAGAAACTATTTTCACTGAAGAATAATTGTAACAGTCGACAGGATCCAGTTCTTCATATATTCATGGGGTGGGCTTCAATCCTATATGCAAACCGAAGAGTCAGCCCACTAAACTCTATGTGACTTACTGCTGAGTATGAATATAGATGGAAGCACTATTGCATTCATTAGTCCTAGTGAAGGAAAAGGTCAGTGAATATTTGTGTGGGATCTCACACAATGCTTCCCTTTTTCTGATGTCAATCTCCTCTGGGGTTTCACTTGTGCTTGGTCCTGAAACTGCAGTTAGTGCAGAATGCGAAAGCCTGGTTGCCAGCAGGAATGAGACCTTGTCAGCATATAACTCAGAGATCTGTAGAGGCTGTCGGGTTGTTGTTTTTTTTACCAACTTGGGTCCAGTCTACTTTGAAGGATTGCTTTCCCCTACATATTGTTGTTTCCTAGTTCTGCTGGATTTCTCTGCTGGATTTCTCAGCGGCTTTTGACACCATCAACCATAACATCCTTCTGGACCATCTAGAGGGGTTCGGAGCTGGGGGCACTGTCATGCATTGGTTCCGCTCCTTCCTCCTGGGCCGTGTTCAGAAAGTGGTGGTGGGGGATGAGTGTTCGGACCCCTGGGCTCTCACTTGTGGGGTGCCTCAGGGCTCTGTCCTCTCCCCCATGCTTTTTAACATCTACATGCAGCCTCGGTCCAGTATACCTGAAGGAGCGTCTCCACCCCCATCTTTCTGCCCGGATACTGAGGTCCAGTACCGAGGGCCTTCTGGTGGTTCCCTCGTTGCGAGAAGCCAAGTTGCAGGGAACCAGACAAAGGGCCTTCTCAGTAGTGGCGCTACCAGATTTTTAGAAGACATCTGAAGGCAGCCCTGTTAAGGGAGGCTTTTAATCTTTAAGAGATTATTTTATTTCATTTTTCTGTTAGAAGCCACCCAGAGTGGCTGGGGAAACCCAGCCAGATGGGCGGGGTATAAATAATATATTATTATTATTATTATTATTATTATTATTATTATTATTATTAGCCCACATGACCACTTAGATCCATGGAACTGTCACTTTTGTAAGTGCAACATAATGATAATTCCACACTTGAAAGAACTAATCTTTCAGTGTGCCAGTTCCCGCACTTTGGAACTCCCTGCCAGTTGACATTAGGCAGGTGCCTCCCTTGTATTCCTTTTTTTTGGGCATGCTTTTAAATTTTATTTTATTTTATTTTTTGCATGCATGCATGCTAAAAGCTTTTTGGTTCAAGCAAGACTATCCATGGAAATTTGTGATAAGATATGTGATTGAATCCTACCCAAACAGTGGCATAGCATGGGTTGCCAGCTCCCGGGGCCGTGCAGAGTGGATGGTGGGAGGGAGGGAAATGGAGTACGACTGCATATTCAACTGCCTAATGGCATCTGCATCACCCAAGAGATTTCAGCCACAGAGATAAGGAAAGACGAGTCGTTCTGTTGTCTGGAGAGGTTGCTTCCTGGTTTGCATGGAGAAGGCATTTTCCATGGAGCCAAGCGATGGAAGCGCGCAGCTGTATGGAGGCAGCACCAGGTGTTGAAATTTTGCACCACTAACAATTTTGTGCCCAGGGCAACTGCCCCTGTGGCCCTCCTCATGTTATGCCACTGCACCTGAAAGTAGAAACAGTCTGGACTGAACACAAAACCAGGCTGATATATCCCTGTGGCAGGCTCTGCCCTGACTAACGCTCCCTTGTGGGCTTCCCACAGACATCTGGTTGCCCATTGTGAGAAAATGATGCTGAACTGGATGGGCCTGTGGCCTGACTGAGCAGTGCTTTTCTCCTGCTCTTATGTCTAAAAGGAGCCTATGCTTGCAGGGCCGTCTTAAGCCCACCCAGCGCCCTGGTGCTAGGTCCCTCCAGCACCCCCCTCCAGCGCCTCTCCAAGGGCCCGGGAGTGCCAAGCGGGCCGCGGAAGCAGCGGGAGGCCACCTCCGAGGACTCCGCGCTGCGCCTCCTTCACGTTTTCCCAGTGCTGGGTTCCGCTCAGTCAAGCTTCACCACCAGCGCGCGCACCGCGGGACCAGCAAGAGCTGCTTGGGTGCTGTGCGCGTGCTGGTGGCGAAGCTCGACTGAGCAGAACCCAGCGCTGGGGAAACGAGAAGGAGGTGCAGCGCGGAGTTCTCGGAGAAGGAGCACAGTCCTGGCCAGATCGCCAGAACCCTGCGCTCACTTGGCGCCCTTCCAGCGCCCTCCAGCGCCCGGCGCTGTGGTTCTCCGTGCCACTAGCCTCTATGGCTAGGACGGGCCTGTATGCTTGTACAATCATGCAGCACACACACACACACACACACACACACACACACACACACACACACACACACACAAGTACTCTGCTTAAATGTCCTTGAAAGGGAGAAAAGACCTGCATTTCTAAAAAATAATCCTCAAACTGACTGTCCCCAGAATACATCTGTACGAGTGCTATGGGGGCAGATGCAGTAAATGTCAAAGGACTTTACATACTGTCAAAGATGTTAAGCATCATCAAATCACCTTTTTTCACACCGTGCCAATTCAATGATGTTTTTTCTATAGTGTTTGGCATGCCAAGGAAAATAGTGCTATGGGCCTCTATTATGTTGAATGATTCACGTTTCTCCCCTTCACAACCACAGCAGCTGTGAAACTGCTGAAATGCCTTTCCCCTCTTTTCCAGACTTTGATGAATCTTAAACTAAAGGTGAGCATTATTATTTAGGGCAAATTCCCATTTCCTCCTCCTCCACCCCAGAAATGATCTATAGTACTGTACTCATTATTCTTTTTATGGTGTGTAGCTTTTTATTACTATTTAAAAAAAAGCTTGTCCAAGTTAGTTTAGGGAAAATGTCCACATTTCAGTGAAGCTTTTAAGCTGATCTCATATAAATCAGATTTTTTGCTTTTTGGTCTGTTGCTCTGAATATTAAAAGAAGCCTGTCACCCTTTATCAAAGAAAGCACATGATGCGTGCATTCAACTTTTAGCCGAGAATTGGAGTGCAACTTGAAAAGAAACAAAATACAATAAGGAAAGGCTAGCAAAATTTGGAATGGTGCCGAGAGGGAAAAAATTTTGTAAGAAGATTGCAGTATACCCCCACTTACATTTCTGACAGTAAGAGCTGTTCAACAGTGGAAAGGTCTCCCTTGGGAGGCTGTGGACTCTCCTTCCTTGGAGGTTGTTAAGCAGAGGTTGGAAGGCCGCCTGCAATTGTTGCTTTATCTGAGATTCCTACCTTGCAGGGGTTTGAACTAGGTGACCATTGGGGTCCCTTCCAACTCTACAATTCTACAATTCCATGATTCTGTTTCTACTCACAAGTTCCACTGAATTCAATGAGATTTACTGCCAGGTAAGTGTGTTTACTGTGACAGACAAAAAAATCATTCATGTACATGATATTTGCAGAGAGCATTGAATGTGTACCCAGAAGAGTGATCAATATAATAACGGGTCTGGAAACCAAGCCTTATGAGGAACAGTTGAGGGAGCTGGGCATGTTTAGCTTGGAAAGAGGAGACTGAGAGGAAATATAATAACCATCAACCAATATTGAAAGGACTGTGCTGTCACATGGAAGATAGAGCAAGCTTGTTTTCTGCTTTCCAGAGGGTAGGACTCAAACCAATGGATTCAATTTACTAGAAAGGAGATTATGACTAAACATCAGGAAGAACTTTCTGACAGTAAGAGCTCTTTGACGGACTCCCTCAGAAGGTGGTGGTCTGTCCTTCCTTGGAGGTTTTTAAGCAGAGGTTGGATGGACATCTGTCATGGATGCTTTAGCTGAGATTCCTGCATTGCAGGGGGTTGGGCTACATGACCCTTGAGATCCCTTCCAACTCTACTATTCTATGATTCTATAAAAAAAGTTTTGTGAGGTTATCCCTTTGTTGTTGTTGTTGTTGTTGTTGTTGTTGAATGATCAGTAAAACAACACCATTTTGCAAAAAGTAATCTTGCTTGTTGTTTCTTATTGCTAGGAATTCCTTACTTAGGCCAATGGCCATACTTGGTGGAGACATTCTGGGCAAAAAAAAGTCTAATTCTGTGCTCTTCCAGTTCTTGGCTACAATGAGTCTTGCTACAGTTAGAACAAATGTTAGTAGTTCCTTATGAATCATAGATTTCCATTTCCCCTCAAACAGAATAATAAAGTCATTGGAATTCTATTTCACCCTGTCACTACTTCAGGTTGTATACAGTGTCAAATTACCTACAACTAGCAATACCTTTGCTATTCGTGAATAATAAAATCTCATTTCTTTGAGGCATACTAAGTTTTTTTAAAAAGCGAGCCCTTCCAAAACTTCATTTTCATGCCTCTGAAGGCTCTGTCATTGTTTCTTTAGCTCTGGAAAACAGCAGGTGGGATCTATGTGACCTTTTGGTCAGCTCTAGAGGTGTCCTGAGGGCTTCTTGAAACAATGAACTCTTCAGGACACAATCACTTAGCCAGGTGACATTGACTAAGACAGTTAAATTTAATATGTGAATGCAAGCTGTCAACAGCAGAATAAGAAAAGGCCTACCAAATAATGTGCTAAACTCAATATTCCTGAACCTCTCCAAGAAAACATAAAAAATGTAATGGCACTCATAATTGAGAATGGAAGGTTAAAATAGACTATAAATATAAATAAAAATATAAATATAACCCTTTCTTGCAAGCAAAATTAAAGTGGGAGGATTTCCTTGAAAATATTCTCCAAATATTTATTTCAATGCCAGAAAAGAGGGAATAGAGCCAGCCATGCCCTTCAGCAAAGTGAGGCAGTCTTGCATAACACATTTGGTAGGGTGTGTGGTGTGTGTGTGTGTGTGTGTGTGTGTGTGTGTGTGTGTGTGTGAACGGCAGCAGTGATAAGCTTGAGGACTTAGCTATGCACGCCATGTGATCTGCCCTGCACTGTAGGCTTGTCCTCAGATGCAGAGAAGACAGTGTCCCATCAAAAGTGTCATAGGTTTTCACAGGCAGTTTGGTCAGCTTCTCTTCATGGAATAGAAGATGGCTTCTGCTCAAGGCACCAAAATATCTTGAGAGGAAACAAGATGAGGAAAGGCATACACTTGGGGATTGACCAATGTCTAGTTTTCCAAATAATTTAAACAATTTCACCCTTCTTGGTGGGGAATGTATCCCCTGCTTCTATCTATGCCCCCAATAACGTTTTTCTGCCATTGTTCTCTCAGCTCCTCAGTAGCATATTTGGTTTCAATCCCCTCCCTTCTTGTTTTGCTCCCTCCATATTTTCACAGAACTAGCAAACATCTGTGAAAATCAATGACTCTGAAGTCAAAACCTAATATCTTTTGGAAGCAGTTTGAGCTATGAAACGGCAGGGAAGGAAAACACCGTTCTCCACCTCCCTAGTCAATTCTACCATGGCTTTTCTTCAAAGGAATCCATCCTGTATCTCAGCACTTCCTTTGATTATCTTCTCTCACCAGCTCCCCATCTTTAACACATCCTCAGACAGAACCAGCTTTAATTCTCCCCCAAACCTCTTTAACTCATAATTATTATCTTGTTATGTGAGATCTTGGTGATCTCCTGAGAGGCAATAGCGATTATGTATCAAGAATCAGGACCCTGGAGAGCTCCCAGTGGGCCATGCTGACTGTTGTTGCAATATGCTGTCTCCACAAAGGTGAAGAAGAGTCATTTGAAGACTTTTAAAAGGCTGGCGAGATTCCTGACAGTCTCACAAGTCTTTTTAAGTCTTCAGATGACCAATGGTATCAAATAGTATGGGAAACAGCCTTATTAGAAAAACTAACCAATAAACTGAAACTGACATGGGGACAAATAGAAGAAGACACCTTCACCCCAGTTTGGTTCCCCTTTATCACATATCACAGAGAAGACAATGACAAGACAACAACAAGAATCCGCCAACCTGATTCAAAAATACACACTCACACCCTGCTCTCACACAAAAACAATTCTCACTACAGCCAACCAAAGACAACCAACCACACCCTAAGCCACCCCCAACCTCTCTCACCACCAAGGAAATACAACAAGTGAATAGTAAGAGAACACCTACAAGTAAACACTGACACAACCCCTCACACACACTAAGTAAAATAATAGAAGCATAACCACCTGACCCCCACCCCACTCACCACTCACCCCACCCCACTCACCACTCCCACTCACCACTTCTTCTTCTTCTTCTTCTTCTTCTTCTTCTTCTTCTTCTTCATTGTTTAAACCAGGCATCCCCAAACTGCGGCCCTCCAGATGTTTTGGCCTACAACTCCCATGATCCCTAGCTAACAGGACCAGTGGTCAGGGATGATGGGAATTGTAGTCCAAAACATCTGGAGGGCCGAAGTTTGGGGATGCCTGGTTTAAACCTATCCATGAACCAATAACTTATATATTGACCACTAATAATGAAACATATGTTGTAGATATTTTTTCCACATTTATTATGCTATTTTTGTGATATACAAATGACATGAGAAAACTCAGTATACTTATTTGTATAACATTATTCTTGTTTATAAAACCCAATAATCATAATAATCATAAAAAGGCTGGTGAGACCTTCCCTTTCAGTAGTGTTGGCCCTATGGGAGAGCTGCCTGAAACCAGTAGATTCTACTACTGCTATTACTACTACTAACATAAATACTTTGAACACTTAGCGGAGTAAGCAATGCAAGCTCTTAGCACATTCAGGAATCTTCACTGAAAGGTGAAGCAACAGCTGTCAGCTTAAGTCTATATTCTTTTTTTAAAAAAATCCTTCTGGTCAATAAGTCAGAAGGAATAAAAAACAACACTTGGAGTTCATGTCAGCAGGGAGAGTTTAAAGGAAAGCCTTTAGCTCTAGAGGTGGCTGCTGTTTTCCCCTCCTCTACCCGAAAAGCGTGATAAGTTTTTGAAAATGCAGGAAGAGGGGAGGAGTGAAAGTGGCAGATGAGAGGGCTAGTACTAAGCTATTTTGAGCTAATGCCAAATTTGGGTGCCGATCACCCAAGTGGGGGAGTTATTTTCCAACCCCTTCCCCTGCTTTTCATATTTTCTTTTCTGATTTCAGAAAGGTACAGGCAGATACACTGAAGTGAAATGGAGTTTCCCCCTTCCCTCCTTGATTTTGAAATGTCAACAATGGCAACTATAAAGACTGCATAGGTTGGTGAGGTTGGTGATACACAGCACACACACATTCCTGCGAACCAGTTATGAGTCAGTGCAAAATTGCAAGGCAGGTTGGACTCAGGTCAGAATGACTTGGAGATTACTAAAGTGGGGAAGCTTATTTATTTCTATCTCCTCCCCATTTTCATGCCTCGCCTCAGTTTATTCCCATTGCTTCTGAAATGCCAACACACACACACTTCTGTGTCTTGGTAATACACACAAGATTCTTGATCCGGCTGTAATTATGATCACATCAGTTTTTGAAGTGTTTGATCAATGTACACATTCATATTAGCGATGGAGAGTTTGGGGAAAGGAAGACAATAATGAACACAGGGAACTGAAATCTGTAACAAACTGCATGCGTATCAGGAATGCAGAGGAGTGGGAAGACTGAGAGCAGGGCCAAGCCATGTTCACACAGCACTCTGAACAGAATTCTGAAATCAATAAAAACAAAGCAATGGAAATGGTGACTGCAGACATTGGTAACTCGCAACGCTCACCTTGCTTTCATATTGGGAACAAGGCCAGGTAATTTGGATGCCCCAAATCAGGGGAGAAAGAGAGATGAGAGGGATTTGGGAACCATCCTTGGTAAGAGTTCAAGCAGAGCCCTCTTCAGCAGATGAAGTGATCTTGTGAGGGGCCAGTAGGGACAAGCAGAATGCTGGGGCAGGCTTCCCACAAGCATCTGGTTGGCCACTGTGAGAATAGGATGCTGCACTAAGTTGGGTCCTTGACCGGCTCCAGCAAGCTCCTCTTGTATTCTTATGGATGGTGATTGTCAGAATTGGGGGGCTTTCAGTACCCATGGAGCAATCTGTGTGTTTTAGAGCCTTGAGTGTTTGAGAACCCTGATTTTCCAACCTCTGTGGGTCCAAGAGGCTCCCAGCTTCACAAATTCACCTTTATTGAGTTGCGAGGAGATGAGAGCAGTGTTGAGGAAATGGAGCTGGCATGCTCATCCTCTCTGCTCTTATATGGGTGATGTAGAATCATATCGCCAGAAGAAGGCTTATATTTCATTTTTCAGCTTTTCCGAAATTACATACAATGTGTTTTCCTTAAATCCATGTTGAAAGCACAGGCTGAAAAGTTTTGTACTACCATATCACCAAGCAGCATTGCCGCAAGTTAAGTGGTCAAGTTAGACAGCGGTATTTTTTAACATGCAATTAGAAAGTTGTCGGGATGTGGACTGATAATCAACATTGACTGAAGAAGTTAAGTGAGGACAGAAATAGGTACTTGAAACTAATCAGTGTTCCACAGATAACTTCCCCGGTCAAAGATACTGTGCAGAACTTGATTTGACTGTCCCTCTTAACTGAAATCCCATTGCAAACAAAGGAAATGTTCTGTCCTATTGATTTTTTAAAGCTACTAAATTCTCCCAGGGTGTTATCAGTATGTCCTCCTCTTCTATTTTAAATATATTTTAATTTCCTAATACAAGCTAATCAGCAGGCTCAACATTAATCTTGCTAGGGAGGAAGTTTTTAGTTAATGCAATACAGTAATTGTAGCCCATCAGTTGACTTAGGTTATGAACAACTCACTTTCATTCTAATGCCCAAATGGGTCAGCAAGCAGAAAAGTGAATTGTATTTCATGTTGACATTTTGCTGTTTAAAGCTTGCTGGCCACAGAGAATCAGTTACTGTGTGGCCCTGGAGCACAGCTCACTGGACTGAAGTTATAAACACAGCAACCCTAAACTATGATTACTCAGAAGTAATTCCTATTGAATTCAATGGAGCTTACTCACATGAGGGGTGGGGTTAGATAGCAGCCTGACTTATCACAACACACTCTCACATCATATTCTGTAGTTACGTAAAGGTGCTGAGCATAATCCGATAGTTGGTATCATGTAGGCCAATATTGTCTGCTCTGACTGGCATACGCTCTCCAAGGCCTGAGGAAGGGTTTCCCTTGCTACTAGGAGTCCCTTAACTGGAAACTGAACCTGGGATCTTAACACCCATAGTGATGGCGTATAATGGGAGAGAAGGAGGGGTGGAGACTCACTTGGAGCAACACCATTGTTCCGAGAGGCCACATTCCCAAGCCTCTCTCTGTGAATATTGACTAAAAATGGGTGGTAAGATTTTTCTCTTGTCTTGTCCTTTCCAGGCAACCTGCCATGTGGGTTGGTTTCTCTGCTGCCTGACACTGTAGCGCTTTGGGTGCTGCTGAATTTCAGGGATGATGAGAGTTCAGGGATGATGAGAGTTGGAGTTCAACAGCATCTGGAAGTCCATTGGTTCTCCATCTCTCTTGTACGACATCCTTTGTGCACATCAGAGATTCTTCAAATGTCATAGTACAGTACATAGTTCAGACATAGGTTCTTTAGGTTGGAAGGCATTGTGATAGACATTCACCTCCAGCTGGAGTCAAAAGTCCATTTTGATTCCCCCCATCCCACCCCGGCAGGAAATACATATCTATATCTCAAAGGATTCATTGTCCCACGTCTCATAAAAGTATCAGCAATTCCTATTAAATATGTATGTGCAAGTGTTAAGATTCTGTGTATTAAGCGACACAGAATTTTGAGCATAATTTGAGACAGGGTATAGGGAGAAAGGACTCCCATAGTAGGACTCTAGACTGATCTGAGTTGTGAGGATGGGTTAATCACTATGCACCATGCTAAGACCCTTATACCAGCTTTTGTAGATTATTGCTTCAAGTCCATTGTTCACAGCATAGGGCCATCAAGCATATTCTAAGAATAAGGCACATTACCAAACATTTCAAATCAAAACAAGCAGATATTTTCCACTGTGAATTGTATTCAAACATATATTACAAGCATCTTCTGCTGATGTGCCAAGGGCCACAAATGATGCTCTCCTAATTCCGCTTTGAGATATTCTATTTATTCTAATGCCCTGCAAGACTTCTTACCAAGTAACAAAAGGTGCTTTGCATTTTGAGACTCAAATGTCATCTAGAAGAACAGCAGTTTAAATATGGATGCCTTTAACGGCAAATGACAATGGTGTACATTAGGATCATCTTGAAGGAAAATAACAGGTTTTTTTTAGAATAGCTCAAGCCACAACAAGTCCAGTTACTGCTGCCTGGGGCCATTGCATATTATTAAATGGTAAGAAATGTAAATCCTTTTGCCATTTATAAAAGGCAAAACTGGAAAGCAACCCAGAGTCTTCATGTGTTGTAAAGAGAATACACACTACAGCCAACGTTTACATAACTGTGCAATTGGGAAGCAGATGCTGTAGGAAGTGAAATGAGATAATTCATGTTTTATTGAGGTTATGGGACAGCAAGGCAAAGGAAGCTCATATCACTTAAAACTATGCTAAATAAGGGGCTGTGGAAAGAGTTTGAGTTAGAAGGAGCAGTTTATAATGCGGCATCCTTGGGTAGCTACTGCGGTTAAGCCTTGTGGGAGCTGCTAGTTATAGAAAATTTTCTCTTCTGGCTTCCTGCCCTGGACTCTTTTAATTTTCTCTGCATCTCATCCCATACTGGCTGTTCCAAGTGTCCCTGCTAGAGAAGGCTTGTGACGCTGATGCTGAAATGACTAATTTATTTCCCCCAAGGGAAGAACATAACATTCACAATGTCTACAGCCTCACATTCCTGGCACTGGGCAATTGGGACAGATTAGGGATTCTGCTGGTTTGCTGTCTGCCTCGCTGCCTAGTACTCTTCCTGCCTGAGCTGACAGAGCTGGTCTCAGAGGCAGTGTTGAGGCCTCCCAGACTGCTGGTTTGGGGGCACTTCAATATTCATGTTGAGGCAACTGGTTCTGGGGTAGCTTAGGACTTCATGGCTGCCATGACAACCATGGGGCTGTTCCAACATGTCACCGGCCCAGTGCATGTGGCAGGCCACACTCTGGACTTTGCTTTATCAACTGGGCAGGAAGAGGTGGTTCTGAAAATGGGGGGTATTGACATCAGTCCCTTGTCATGGTCAGATCACTTCCTGCTGAGATCGAGGCTTTCAGAGCTTAATTAACCATGAACCACAAAATCTGGGATCCCCTCGAAATGGGTGTCAAAGTTTTGCAATCGTTTTGCAGAGTTTTGCAGCATCCCACAAATGGCATAATTGATACATCAAAATGGGGTTTGTAGTTAATGCCCCCAAACCCAATTTGTCCTATTTACTCCATACTGGCACCAAAGTTTTGCAGCATTTTGCAGCCAACCCCCCCCCCAATATTTTGCAGTACCCCACAAATGGAGCAATACCAACTCAAACCCAGGTGTGAATAAACTTTGGCACCATTTTTGAGAGGATCCCAGATTTGGGGGTTCATAGTTAATATAGTTAATGAAGCCAGCTTTTAGAAAGTTTCCCCCTCTATAGAGGTGGGGGACTTCTGAGGATGGTCTGGCCATGGAGGCTGATGGATCCAATGGGTTTCTAGATGGCTCTGGGGGATTTTCTGGCTGATAGACTGGCCTGTTGAAGCCCTGATCAACTTCTGGGAATTCTGAATAACTTGGGCTACTGACATGATCGCCCCTGAGCATCCTTTCCCACTTCGTGGTGCCTATTTGGCTCCCTGGTGACTCCAAAGCTTAGGACAAGGAAACAAACAGCTTGAATGTGAGTAGATGAAAACTCCAGTCAAATGCAACTGAACAATGGTTCATTATTGAACCTACCTAGCGGCGGTGAAGGCAGCAAAGAAGGCATACTTTGTTGCCTCTATTGCATTCTCATTAAGCCATCCAGCAGAGCTTTTCCAGGTGGGGCCTTTTACAGTCTGGCCTGAAGGAGGTTGACAGAACTGATAGCTGGCTGTGACTTGTTTGCAAAGCACTTTGTGGATAATATCACTCGCATCTTCTGGGACCTTGGACTCCACTGTTACAGCAGATGGATCTCAGGAGGGGTCCAGTGCAGTCATGTTGTGTTGAATGAGTTTCAATTGGTAAGACTCGAGGATGTATAAAAATGTGGACATTTGGAATTTGGTTATGTCACTCCTAAGAACAGGATCCTTCTTCATTCTTCTTTCTTACATCCAGTATATTGCAGTAGCAGCTGACAGGGAGATGGTGGCACTCACCTGATGTCACTGGTGCCTACCGGGTTGGGAAGGGTGAGGGGCAAGGCAATGGGGAGGTCAACATGGTGCAAATGCACCAGCTAAGCCAGGCCAACACTGCTGCTGGTGTGTTTGCAACTGACCTTCCTATTGCCTTGCTGCAGTAAGCAGCAGCGACTCAGCTGTTGAGAGTTGAGGTGAGTGCTGCTCTCCCATTGCACCATTCACTACTGATTGCCAATGTGCCCTGACAGCACTGTGGTCATAGTAATAATGGCATGACCTCACAAACATACATCTAGCTCAGTGTTGTCTATTCTGACCCGCATTAACTTCCCAAGGGCTGCTATCATCCAGGCCTGCTATCTTGTTACAAGTGTATACCTGGACTGTGCAATCTGTACAACCTGACATCCTTTTGGCTGGACACACCAGGAACCAATCCTGATAATTTCTGCCTGAAAATAACACGCTCCTCAAACATACGGTAGAAAGCTGCCTTATGCTTGAGTGCGACCTTGGCTCATCTTGCTCAGTACTGAGACCTTTGGTTCATCTTGCTCAGTACTGTCTACCCTGACCAGCAGTAGCTCTCCAACTTTTCAGATGGAGAGTCTCTCCCAGTCCTACTCTGAGATGCCAGGAATTGAACTTGAAACCTTCTTCACGCAAAGCAGATGTTCTGCCACTGATCTATGGTCCTGTCCCTTAGGAACATAAACCTAGGATGCTCAGGTGATGGTACTTCCCTTTGTTGGTGGTCTTACCTCTGAGCTGTAGTCTTTCCCAGATACTGGCTCATAAATTAGATCTGCCTGGCCCTGCCTATTGAGAACTAATGAGTTTACCAAAGGGTTTCTTAATTAAATCACTGTTTTTGGTTTTGATTTTTTTCCTGTTCCAAGTAGATGCTACACCTGAGAAGCTTTATTTTGGGCTGATTCAGTTCCAGGTCCCTTGTCGGTGTCTGAGGAAAGATGAAACCCAGCTAAATAAATTATTTAAATGACGTTAAGGAGAAATAAATCTGATTGCTCTTGGCAGAAGTATGATACAAAGATGGCATTTAGATGAGCTCTGGGAGGGGAAAAATGTGTACACGAAGATGAAAAGATGCTAAGCACCGTGCCCTGTGGGAATCTTCACAGAGCTATTCACAATGCGAAAGTCCAATCTGATTAGAACTTCGGAGCGCAATTGGCAATCAGGGACTGTATCTTCTCGGCTCCTTTGGAAAAATCGTGTGATGTGCTCGCCTTTTACCCTTTAAGCTCTGGAAGGAAAGCCAGCTGGAAGCCTCTTTAAAATACAGAAATGAGGCAGATAGAGGCTTAGCTGTTGTGTTTGCAGCCCACATTCACGGCTGGTGCATGATTAAGTATCAACAAGCTTCAGCGTTAGGATCTGATGTTAGATAAGTTAAGCACTCCAGAAATTAGTCATTTCTCCCCCTGAACTCGGAACTTCTACAGTGATGGATCATAATCACAAAGAGCTTGACATTCTAGCATGATTTACCATCTCTTATCTCAGAAGGTTTCACCTCTTAAAGAAAGGTCAAAGTAGAAGAAATGTCATTGTGCAATTAGCAGAAGTGTTAAAGATTTTTTAAATAGTCAATATAGGTGTTGGTGAAGAAGTGGGGCTCATCGTAACTGGGACCCCAGCATGGGGAGGGAGGGGCTTTAATCCTTTCTTCTGCACTTGCTTTTTGCATTAGAAATAAACTTGTACTTGCACCACCGAAAGCAAGTGTGGGGATTCCTATGTCAGGCAGCCAACAGGGAGAGAAGTCGTTCACAGGGGGGGGGGGAGAGAGAGAGAGAGAGAGAGAGAGAGAGAGAGAGAGAGAGAGAGAGAGAGAGAGAGAGAGAGAGAGAGAGAGAGAGAGAGAGAGTTTGCTGACATGCCGTTAGTTTCTTTATTAAGGAAACAGGACACAGAACACACAGAGACTTCTAATGAAGTCTTAATGAAGCAGTTGTCTGGAATGGTTTGTAGCTCCCCCTTCACTCCGTAGCCCTGGGTGTCAGGACCCTTCCTCTATGTTCTTATGCTGTGGTATAATCTGAAGGAGCTGCTCTGTCTCTCCCTGGCTCTCGGCTCAGTAAAATGCAAAAAACGCCTCATTCTGGGAGTACAGAGGGCTGCAAGCTGTCAGCAGAGAAGCTGTGGGAGAAGTTTGATTCCTGTTTCTGCCTCTTTGCTGTTCCTCAAGCTCCCAGCCTCCAGTACTTTCCAGCTCATTCCCTCATCTGGGGTGTGGCCAGTTTCCCACCCCTAGGAACCAGGATCCAAATCCTCTCCCTCCATTCTTTCCAGGGGTGGGGATCCTTGGTCAAGGGGCTTCCACCACTCCTCCTCATCCAGCCAGTCACTCGATCAGGACTACAGCAGGAGCAAGCGGTCAAGCCCAATTTTCTCTGCTAGAGTTCCAGTCTGGATTGGAAACCCTGGATGTAAAATGATGATGACGACGATAACGACGATGACGATGAAGACGACAATGATGATAATAATAATAATAATAATAATAATAATAATGATGATGTATTTATTTATTTATACCCCATCCATTTGGCCAGCCCCCCCAGCCACTCTGGGCAGCTCCCAACAGAATATTGAAAACACAACAAAACATCAAACATTAAAAACTTCCCTAAACAGGGCTGCCTTCAGATGTCTTCTAAAAGTCAGATAGTCATTTATTTCCTTGACATCTGATGGGAGGGTGTTCCACAGGGCGGGCGCCACTGCCAAGAAGGACCTCTGCTTGGTTCCCTGTAACCTCACTTCTCGCACTCTCGGAGCTGGACCTCAGGGCTGAATGATGGGGGTGGAGACACTCCTTCAGGTCTAGTGGACCGAGGCCGTTTAGGCACGGGCATAGCAAAGGAGGGGCGGGGGACGGGCCGCCCCAGTTCCAGTCTGGCAGGGGCAGCATGGGGGGCAGCACGCGGATGGACTGCACATGTGCAGACATGCACAGTCCATCCTGGCGCGTGCGTCATGACATCACGACGCACACGCCAGGGCAGACTGCATATGTGCCACCCCGGGCAGCCAAGCAGCACCATTCACCACTGCATTTAGGGCTTCAAAGATGTGTCTCATCAAAGGTGACTCTAAGAAATTATTTTATGACAACTGGCACATTGCTTCACATCCATTGTTCAAGAGTCCCTTTTTAATTCCTTACGCTAATAATAATAAGAGCACATGCTGCACAGAGCCATGGCCAAAAGGAGCTCCCTATAGAGCAGAGCTTTCCAAATGTTTCATGTTGTTAACACACTTTTTAGACATGCATCATTTTGTGAAACATTAATTCAGTTTTACTAGCAAACTGGAGGTTAAACTAACCCCTTTCCAGCCCTGCAAGAAGCACGGGAAGTGTTCGTGCGACAAACCTACACACTGCAGCCGACCACACTAATGTGTCGCAACACACAGTTTGGAAAGCTCTGCTGTAGAGCGTAGTCATACCAAATGCCTCACATCAGACTGGTCCAATGTGTGGCCCTCAAGGCCTTTTTGGTGGCCCTCGGTTACATCTGACATCCACCCAGCCCTCATGTTGCATTCCCAGAGCTGGGTAAGTGGAGTGTAGGGCTCTGACAAGGGCCTAGAGTCTTCCTGCTTCCTCCCAAAGCCTATCTAGTGCTTTTCCAACTTTGGGAAGAAGCTGGGAGGGCTCTAGGACCCTGCCAGAGCCTCGCACCTTCTTCCCAAAGCTTGGTGCCTTGCTTGGGAAGGTAGCTTGAGGGTTAGGGAGGGGGGATGGGATCTAATTTTGGCCTTGCTCACACACACACCCGCTGCATGACAACACAGTGTGTGGCCCATGGATTCCACATTGAAATACGCTTGGTATGAAAATCTGGGAAGCTCTGCCTCACACTTTCCTTCTCCCTCCCAATCAATTTTGAGTGATCTGTAAGCCACTCTGGATGGTCCCTTCTGAGTGGAGAGTCAGATTTTTAAAAGGTAATTATATAAATACATCTTTCCTTTTTAGCATCTATGATACAGACATCTAACAAGATTTATTTGTATTAGTTATAGGCTTCCCTATAGCAAGAAGTTCTCTGGGGGTCTCACAGTATAAAAATCTAACAAACAAAACAAGGCAATAAGACAATAAAATAAAATGCAACATTAAAAACACTGTACACAATAATAATAATAAACCAGATCAAACAAATTGGAGATGAACAAATAAAGATCAATAGAGCTGAAACAATGCAAAAACTACAACATGATTTGAAAGGTTTAGGAAATTGAGAAGATCTTTTCCAGGCACACACAAAAAAGACGTATAAAAGTAGTTGCCAGGTGAACATCACCCACTGAACCTCATTCAGTAGCAGCACTGAAGGAATGGCCTCAGATGCAGATCTCAGGGTCCAGTTAGGTACATGTGGGAGATGTGGTCATGCAGGTATTGAGAATAACCTTAAAGGTCAAAACAAACACTTTGAATCAGGCTCAGAAGCATACTGGGATCCCTTAAACTACTATGTGAGCAGATCAAAACACTATATCACTTAACCTCTTGGATTGGCCCACTCCAGTAACATGGTCAGTGTCCAGGACTAGACAAATAAATACAGTCATACCTTGGAACCTGAACGCCTTGCGAGTCAAACGGTTTGGCTCCCGAATGCCGCACACCCAGAAGGGAGTGTTCTGGTTTGCGAATGTTCTTTGGAACCCGAATGTCTGATGTGACTTCCACGGCTTCTGATTGGCTGCAGGAAGCTTCCTGCAGCCAATTGGAAGCCGCACCATGGTTTCCAAATGTTTTGGAAGTCGAACGGACTTCCGGAATGGATTCTGTTCGACTTCCGAGGTACCACTGTATAATGCTTCCATAAAAACCAAGTGTGATTACTCTGAAGGAGCTCTCAGCCACACATTTGCCCCTTCCTCCCTCAACTACGAATCTATTTTGAAGCAATATTCTTTGTGCTCTTTCCCAGACTCTCTCATTCCTGAGGAGATCGCCAAAGAGGTACCAGCCAGCAAATAGTTTTCGTATAAATGCTGGCAGCCGGAGCTGCCGATCTCACTGAAAACTGTGTGGACAAATGTTCAAAGAAAATGTGTGCAGATGGGAAAGGGAAGTGATTTCTAATTCTGCAAATGTTTATTGACTAATTTCCCTGCTGTTTGTCGCAGCCAAGTCTCAAGCTGTTGACAAGCGCCGTGACAATTTTGTCTTTTATCGTTCCCTTTGATTTTTTTTTTATTTTAAAAAGGGTTTCTATTAGGTTAAACTTTGGAAAGGTCCCCTGACAAGAGAAACTTGATGCATGGTTTCATCCAATGATTATGTAATTCAGAAGACAGTTTGTTATTTGCAACAGAAGAGAAAGTGCAAGTGTGTGTGTGTGTTGTTTGTGCACAATGTTCATGGCAACATGAGCACAACCCCCTCTCTTTATCACTGCCAGCTTCTCTGCAGAGTGGCTTTTAATTAGAATTCATTTACTAAGTGGTGGCCCATAAAGGGGTTGTTTCTAACCTAAGAAACAATTAAATGAGACCTTTAGCTCTCTGAAATACGTTACTCAATTTCCCCCTGTCAAAATACTTAAGCCAGATGGTCTACATTTATTTCACCGGCTTCACCTTTTCCCTGCACAGATGCCCTACTAGTGCAAGTAAGTTGTCACTTTGGAGTTTGCTTTTTTGTTTCAGCTGCACTTTCTGCAGAATTTATATAAAGCCAAGTTATTTCATAATAAAGGGCTAGCCTTTGTCTTCCTGCAGCAGACTAACATGACTACTCATCTGGAATTCGTATAGCATTGTGAATTATAATATAATAATAAAAAACTCCCTCCAGTAGCACCTTAGAGACCAACTAAGTTTGTCACTGGTATGAGCTTTTGTGTGCATGCACACTTCTTCAGATAAAAACATTGGCAGGATTATTGTAATAACCTGCAGTTTCATAAGAGTTTATATTCAAAGTAGATAATTAAATGAATTTGGAGATGCAGAAGATATTGGAAAATAAATTTAAGGAAATGCAGAAAGAGGGCCAGCATGTGGCCAGCATGTGGCCAGCATGACTAAGCCGCTTCTGGCGAACCAGAGCAGCGCACAAAAACGCCGTTTACCTTCCCGCTGTAGCGATACCTATTTATCTACTTGCACTTTGACATGCTTTTGAACTGCCAGGTTGGCAGGAGCTGGGACTGAACAACAGGAGCTCACCCCGTCACGGGGATTCGAACTGCCGACCTTCTAATCGGCAATCCCTAGGCTCTGTGGTTTAACCCACAGTGGCACCCGTAGCTAGTAGCATATAGGCAGTCAGGCAAACCACACAGGTTCGCTATCTATAAATCAGATGGTTTGGGGACATAGTTAAGAGAAGCTCATGCATAGACTGACTGATCGCAGGGCCGTGCAACCTGAGGGTACCTGTGGGGGGGGGTCACTTCGCCCCATCTTGAGGGCTTCCCAGGGGCAGATGGAAGTGCTTGTTTGGTAATGTATATAATGCTTGCTGTTTAGAATAAAATCTTTAATCTTCTCACTCACTTGTGTTTGCATTGCTTCTGAATCGAATTAAAAGAACCACCTTGCATTTGGCAAGACAATTATTCATATATTTATTTCTTACAATATGTATATGGTACTTTCTGGAGTCACATAAGTAAATCCATGAGTGGCGTCCCTACTCCAAGCAGCTAGCAATCAATAGGGAGGCAGTTATGGCAGGAAGCAGCAGAGGAGGAAAATGCGCTAAAGCTTCATAGCACCTTCATATGTATTTTGCATATGATAGCAATCAGACTTGGGAGTTTTAAGTAAGGACTGTTTTAAACGAACTGTTGAGCCTTGCAAAGGCAGCAGAGTGCGTTGCTGAAACCATCAATAATAAAAAGAGAGGACAAAAGAGGGCTAGGGTTTGCATCCAATATGCCAGGCATCCCCAAACTGTGGCCCTCCAGATGTTTTGGCCTACAACTCCCATGATCCCTAGCTAACAGAACCAGTGGTTGGGGAAGATGGGAATTGTAGTCCAAAACATCTGGAGGGCCGAAGTTTGGGGATGCCTGCAATATGCAGATGCACACTTAGAAATAATCAGAAATACTCATACTTAACATTTTAAAGAAAAGAAATCTCTAAGATTCAAGGTTCATAATAAAATATTACTATTTTTAAAAAATAAGAAAATAGCAAATGCATTATTTTTCCTAGCATTCTCAGTTCAGGAAAAGCTGGAGTATGGGATTCTGCCGCAAGTGTAGATCAGCTTGAAAATGCCAGAACAATAGCTCTTGTTTATGTATCACTCTCCACTTTTTAAATTATTTTTGCAATTCAGAAAATGGTATATGGTATGACTGGGGAAGTTGTTGCTTTCTAAACGTTTCTTGATGTTGCATATCAAACGCATTAGGCTTTATTAATGTTAAAGCAAGAAGCTTTTTCTCCATGACTATGAAGTGCATATTGATCCATCAACCAAATAAAGTTTAAGTTCAATTTCTCAACATTCCTAGCAGATTTAAATTGAAATCACAGTATATAGCATATAGCTTGATTTGCTGCATTGCAGAATCCTTAAAAAAATACCCATAAAGCTTAAGAGCGCATATATCTTTAGGATTTCTAAGGACAGCTACAGCGTTTGACAGACAGCTATCCTCCCACACTATCTAGACGTAGTTGGAAATGAGGGATTGGCCCTCTATGTGCAGCTGAGCACAGTGCTGAATATACATTTGGTTTTGGGAAGGGAAGGGAAAATAAAATGTAGAGGGGAGTTATTCTACTGCTATAGTGCTCAGAAGGTCTGCTCATGAATAAATATGTCATTGTGAGATGCATAATTTATGTTTATTTTTTATTAATTAGATGTGTCTTCTGACCTTCAATAACATTATCAGAGCAGACTAAAATAATTTGTTGCAAATGCCACAAAATAATACAGTCGTACCTTGGTCGGCAAACGCCTTGCGAGTCGAACGTTTTGGCTCTCAAACGTCGCAAAGCAGGTTCTCTCCATAGGAGAGAACATGGGTTGCGGCAGGGCTAACAAGACGACCCAGGGCTTTGGGGCGGGTCTGATATTTGGCCTTGATTGGTGGTTTAATTGTTGCTGGGGATTTTTGCTTGTTGCAATTTGTTGATTGACAGCCCATAATTGGCCGAGGGGTACGGATTTTGGCTGGGCCTGACCCTCATGTGATTGCTGCTGCCATATAGAAGTATTCCGTTAAAGGAATCCCGGGCTCCACATGTTTGTCTGTTTATCCCCGCTAGGGGTCAGGACCACGCATGAGCCTCGGGGAGCATCTGGGGAGAGGACAAAGAAGGGCTTGTGCCCCCTGCCCCGTCCTCTCTCAGGGGGTGCTTACTTACTGACTCCCCTACTAGGCTAGAGGGAGTCAGATCTGTCCCAGGCGGGAGACAGATGGCTGGGAACCAATGACTAAGCAACCACTCACATTTTGATTGTATTTTAATAAAAAAGTTGTGGCCAAATTTTAATGCCAAAAACCTTAACAAAAATTATGGTGTCAGTGTGAGTTATTGGGGGGTCCTCTTGGTGCCTCGGCACGCAAACCCTGAAGTGACTGTTCTGGTTTGCGAACGTTCTTTGGAACTTGAATGTCCGACGTGGCTTCTGCAACTTCTGGTTGAGTGCAGGAAGCCAATTGGAAGCTGTGCCTTGGTTTCCGAACATTTTACCCTGTGCCAAATCTGTGCATGCTCCCCACGCGATTCGGTGCTTCTGCGCATGCGCGTGACATCATTCGGCGCATCTGCGCATGCACGAATCGCTGAACCCGGAAGTAACCCGTTCCATTACTTCCGGGTTCGGCGCGTACGTATCCCGTGTCGTACGCAACCTGAAGCATACGTAACTAGAGGTATGACTGTAAAGTGCATTGATTATTGCTTTCATTTTATGGATCAATGGTCTCATTAGATAGTAAAATTCATGTTAAATTGCTGTTTTAGGGTTTTTTTTAAAGTCTGGAACGGATTATTCTGTTTTGCATTACTTTCTATGGGAAAGCGCACCTTGGTTTTGGAACGCTTTGGTTTTGGAACGGACTTCCAGATTGGATTAAGTTTGAAAACCAAGGTACCACTGTACGTATATGCATTTGGTTAAATTAATTAATTGAATCAAAATGTTCCTCTTCTGTTTGCTTCCCCTCCTCCACCCCCAACAACTACGAAGTGGATATTAATTAAGGATTTTTAATTGTATTTGAGGTTGCAATGGATATCCTCTCTGGGTCCCTTGCAGCTTTGTGGTTTGATAGCTGTATAGCGGTCTGCCCAAAAGGAGACTGCTAAAATGGCCAAAAGCACTTTCTTTTTTTATGTAAATAGCCTGTCAAGGTCCACTAAGTGTCTGCTTTGTAGTGTAAGCGAGGGTGGCGAGTTGCTACTGAATCTTACTAGTTGGAGATCCTTCTGGGAGGTGAGCAGGAAAAGGCATGTCACCAAGGTCTGAATGTGTCAAAGACAACAAAATAGACTGGCAGTCTTGAGATTAGAGATGGAAAGAGACAAAGGCCTGACTTTCTCTCTGTTAAGAATCAAAAGCTGTGGCTTCAATGGTCTCTCTAATGGAGCTGCAGGATCTGTTTTGATGTATAATGCTGTGAACATTCCTTTTTATGCATAGTCTGCATATATTGTTATGAATTGTGGATGCTAAGCAGTGTTAAAGTCCTAGATCCAATGGGTGCTAGAATTTAATTAAGACATAGTGGGACCCTGTGTATATTATTATTATTATTATTATTATTATTATTATTATTATTATTTTGTACCCCACCTGTTTGACTGAGATCCCCCAGCCAGTCTGGGCGGCTTCCAACATACCGTAATATAAATAACACAGCAAAACCTCAAACAACAAAAAACTTCCTAAAACAGGTCTGTCTTCATATATATATATATATATATATATATATATATATATATATATATATATATTCATAACAAATTTAAGTTCAAACACATCATTCACCTCCTCATTTAGAATTCTCTGAATCCCTTGACTTCCCTCCGCCCTTCCATGGTTACCATTATCAATCTTTTCTTAAAATCTAGTTACCTTATTTTCTCTAATTTGTTATAAGAATAGTAACCCATTTTCCCATAGTTTTTCGTACATTACGAGCATTACTCAAATCCTGCCAAAGTTTTTAGTTTTTTACAGTGTTCTCTTAAGTACATTATAGAAAGTTGTGTAGTTGTTTTATTTCCTCGATATCTGATGGGAGGGTGTTCCACAGGGTGGGCACCACTGCCGAGAAGGCCCTCTGCCTGGTTCTCTGTAGCCTCACTTCTCACAGTGAGCACTGGTGGAGGAAGAGGAGTGCGGGGGGAGCACAATCCCGGTGGGGTGCCATCGCGGCTGCTACCCCGCCCTTGCTGGGTGCCACGCCCCCCCAGGTGGCGTGCCATGCCTCCAGGATGCACACCACACCCCTGCGGGCGGCGTGCCATGCCCCTGGGAAGATTTTTGCTGTTTGATGTTTTGCTGTGTTATTTATATTACGGTATGTTGGAAGCCACCCTGAGCCCTATGGCTCTGGCGCTGCCTCCTCCTCTCCTTCGGCCCGCGGGAATCCCCTCAGCTGCTGCCCGCTGAGCCGCTGTCGCCTGCGGGAGCGGCTCCCGAGGGGCCTCCTCCACATCTGGTACCCGCACTCCCGGGGCACAGGCGGCAGCGTGGCAACCACCTCCTGCTCCTCGGGTCGCTGGGAGCGCAGCGAGAGAGTGCAGGTGGGGGCAGTGGTGGACCGGTCAGCCGGCCGGGGAACAAGCGGCACACTGTGGGACCCGGAATTCACCGCTCATGCTTGTTTCCTCTGGTGCAGATGGCGGCCGCTGGGCCACGCGGCCTCCGGGCCGGGGAGGTGGCGGGAGCTGGGGAGCTGCCCATGCCCTGGCTGGGGCGGAGAGGGCTTGGTGGCGTGACCTGGGCTGGCAGCGAGACACCGCACAGCAGGTGAGTGGTGGCAGGAAGCCTGGGCTGGTGGCGCTGGGGACCCTGAGCCAGGGCGAGAGAGAGCAGCTTGGGGAAAGGGAGGGAGTGCCGGAGGGACCATTGCACCATGGCACTGGATTTGCTTAAGACGGCCCTGGTCTCCAGCCTTCCGACAGCAGACAGAAGCCTGCTGGCCCGTGGTTCATATAGTCCAGCATCCTTTCCCCCCAGTAGCCAACAAGATGCCTATGAAAAGCTTTCCAGAGTGCTCTCCCCTCCTGCAGTTTTCCAGCAACTGGTCTTCAGAAACATGATGCCTTCCACAGCAGAGGTAGAGCAGAGCCTTATCCTCCATCAGTGTCTCTAATCCTCTTTCAAAGCCATCCAGTGTGTTAGCGTGAGAGAGGTGCAAAGGCTACATCATCTTCCCATATGAAAATGCCCAAGGTGACATGTGGGTGTCAGTTAACACTTCATAGAGCCACCCAGTTCATCAGTCCAGACTGAGGCAGCTTCTGCAGTTTCCTCTTGCTTCCGCTCCCTCTCTCCTTTTCAAAGACTGCTTGCAAAGATACAGCTGCCAAGATTTTCACACTAACTCTCCCCCCCCTCCTTTCTCTCTCTTTTTGGTATAACTTATTACGGTACTCCCTGTGCCAGCTGAACACTCAGCAAATAGATTCATGGCCAGTAGAATTCTGATAGCTCTCCAGTTTATTGCTTTGCCACCTTTCTATTGAAGAAATGTTTCCTTACATATTATCACATTTTATCTCTCTCTCTCTCTAACATGGCAATTACCTGCTGTATTCAGGCTTCGCTGCTGGGAGCTTTTAGTGCCGTGTGTGCCCTATCTGGAACCATTCATTCCATCTCATAAGCAACGGGGAGAGTTTAAGTTAAACTGCCCGCTTTACTGGCGAACAGCTCAAATCAAAGATGCACTGTTATTTACTCGCTCCTGCAGAGTCCTGTTTAGTTTCCTTTCCAGACACTCCGAGTATAATGTTTCTTTCCCCTTTCACATTTCTCAGGTTGCATTCAAAGCTGGATGGAGGTGCCGGGGGGGGGGGGGGGGAGAGAAAGAAGGCTGTGTTGTTTATTTTTTTATTTTGTTGCAGCACGTTTTCAGCAAGCTATCCTGTAGCGTAAGAAACTGCAGTCATACCTCAGTTTAAGTACGCTTCGGTTTGAGTACTCAATTTAAGTACTCCGTGGACCCATCTGGAACGGATTAATCCACTTTCCGTTACTTTCAATGGGAAAGTTCGCTTCAGGTTAAGTACGCTTCAGGTTAAGTACTCTGCGGACCGTCTGGAACGGATTAATCCACTTTCCATTACTTTCAATGGGAAAGTACGCTTCAGGTTGAGTACAGACTTCCAGAACTAATTACACTCATACTTCGGGTTAAGTACGCTTCAGTTTAAGTACTCCGCAGACCGTCTGGAATGGATTAATCCACTTTCCATTACTTTCAATGGGAAATTTCGCTTCAGGTTAAGTACGCTTCAGGTTAAGTACAGACCTCTGGAACCAATTGTGTACTTAAACATATTTAATTCCACCCACTGAAAGACCGGGGGGGGGGAATGTAATGCATAATGGATATTTGTTGTTGTTTAGTCGTTTAGTCGTTTAGTCATGTCTGACTCTTTGTGACCCCATGGACCAGAGCACACCAGGCACTCCTGTCTTCCACTGCCTCCCACAGTTTGGTCAGACTCATGTTGGTAGCTTCGAGAACACTGTCCAACCATCTCCTCCTCTGTCGTCCCCTTCTCCTTGTGCCCTCAATCTTTCCCAATCAGGGTCTTTTCCAGGGAGTCTTCTCTTCTCATGAGGTGGCCAAAGTATTGGAGCCTCAGCTTCACGATCTGAATATAGTTTCTTCATAAACTTTAAAACTATGAGCAATTTGGCGGGCTTCTTGAAATACTAGAAAGAGTTGAAAAGTGGGGAAGAAGGATTACTGTGGCTGCTGGGTTATCTTGTCTTGTCAACTCACATTTTTGGCCCCTCAAATGTCTCTGCACATTACAGAAAAGGTGTTGTATGTCCAGAGAAGAGCTTTGTGCAAACAGCCCCTTGAAATTATACATGCTATTTGTGTGCAGCCCCTTCATGGATCAATGCCTTGTCGTGGCGAAGGGGCTTGAATAACTCAGAGAAGCTATGAGCTATGCCATGCAGGGCCACCCAAGATGGACAGGTCATAGTGGAGAGTTTTGACTAAACGTGATCCACCTGGAGAAGGAACTGGCAAGCCACTCCAGTATCCCTGCCAAGAAAACTCC
Source organism: Zootoca vivipara (assembly GCF_963506605.1). NCBI lineage: Eukaryota > Metazoa > Chordata > Lepidosauria > Squamata > Lacertidae > Zootoca > Zootoca vivipara. Next base: position 17,814,224 of record NC_083286.1, read on the forward strand.
ATGGACAAAGACAACAGGCATATAAAAGTTATGACGCTGGAAGATGAGCCCCTCAGGTCGGAAGGCGTCCAACATGCTACTGAGGAAGAGCGGAGGACAAGTACAAGTAGATTCAGAGCTGATGAAGCGGCTGGGCCAAAGCCGAAAGGACGCTCAGTTGCGGATATGCCTGGAAGCGAAAGGAAAGTCCGATGCTGTAAAGAAAAATATTGCATAGGAACCTGGAATGTAAGAACCATGAGTGGAGGTAAGCTGGATGTGGTCAAAAATGAGATGACAAGAATAAATATCGACATCCTGGGCATCAGTGAACTAAAATGGAAGGGAATGGGCGAATTCAGTTCGGGTGACTATCATATCTACTACTGTGGGCAAGAATCCCGTAGTAGAAATGGAGTGGCCCTCATAGTCAACAAAAGAGTGGCAAAAGCTGTAATGGGATGCAATCTCAAAAATGACAGAATGATCTCGATACGAATCCAAGGCAGACCTTTTAACATCACAGTAATCCAAGTTTATGCACCAACTACCGGTGCTGAAGAAAGTGAAATTGACCAATTCTATGAAGACCTACAACACCTTCTAGAAATGACACCAAAGAAGGATGTTCTTCTCATTACAGGGGATTGGAATGCTAAAGTAGGGAATCAAGAGATAAAAGGAACAACTGGAAAGTTTGGCCTTGGAGTTCAAAATGAAGCAGGGCAAAGGCTAATAGAGTTCTGTCAAGAGAACAAGCTGGTCATCACAAACACTCTCTTCCAACAACACAAGAGAAGACTCTACACATGGATATCACCAAATGGGCAGCATCGAAATCAGATTGATTATATTCTCTGCAGCCAAAGATGGAGAAGCTCTATACAGTCAGCAAAAACAAGACCTGGAGCTGACTGTAACTCAGATCATCAGCTTCTTATAGCAAAATTCCAGCTTAAACTGAAGAAAGTAGGAAAAACCACTGGGCCAGTAAGATACAATCTGGATCAAATCCCTTATGAATACACAGTGGAAGTGAGGAACAGGTTTAAGGATTTAGATTTGGTGGACAGAGTGCCTGAAGAACTATGGATGGAGGCTCGTAACATTATACAGGAGGCAGCAACGAAAACCATCCCAAGGAAAAGGAAATGCAAGAAAGCAAAATGGCTATCCAACGAGGCCTTACAAATAGCGGAGGAGAGGAGGCAAGCAAAATGCAAGGGAGATAGGGAAAGATACAGGAAACTGAATGCAGATTTCCAAAAAACAGCAAGGAGAGACAAGAGGGTCTTCTTAAATGAGCAATGCAAAGAAATAGAGGAAAACAATAGAATGGGGAAAACCAGAGATCTGTTCAAGAAAATTGGAGATATGAAAGGAGCATTTCGTACAAAGATTACCATAATCAAGGACAAAAGTGGTAAGGACCTAACAGAAGCAGAAGACATCAAGAAGAGGTGGCAAGAATACACAGAGGAATTATACCAGAAAGATATGGAGGTCTCGTACACCCCAGGTAGTGTGGTTGCTGACCTTGAGCCAGACATCTTGGAGAGTGAAGTCAAATGGGCCTTAGAAAGCACTGCTAATAACAAGGCCAGTGGAAGTGATGATATTCCAGCTGAACTATTTAAAATCTTAAAAGATGATGCTGTTAAGGTGCTACACCCAATATGCCAGCAAGTTTGGAAAACTCAGCAATGGCCAGAGGATTGGAGAAGATCAGTCTACATCCCAATTCCAAAGAAGGGCAGTGCCAAAGAATGCTCCAACTACCGCACAATTGCGCTCATTTCACACGCTAGCAAGGTTATGCTTAAAATTCTACAAGGCAGGCTTAGGCAGTATGTGGATCGAGAACTCCCAGGAGTGCAAGCTGGATTTCGAAAGGGCAGAGGAACCAGAGACCAAATAGCAAACATGCGCTGGATTATGGAGAAAGCTAGAGAGTTCCAGAAAAACGTCTACTTCTGCTTCATTGACTATGCAAAAGCCTTTGACTGTGTCGACCACAGCAAACTATGGCAAGTTCTTAAAGAAATGGGAGTGCCTGATCACCTCATCTGTCTCCTGAGAAATCTCTATGTGGGACAAGAAGCTACAGTTAGAACTGGATATGGAACAACTGATTGGTTCAAAATTGGGAAAGGAGTACGACAAGGTTGTATATTGTCTCCCTGCTTATTTAACTTATATGCAGAATTCATCATGCGAAAGGCTGGACTAGATGAATCCCAAGCCGGAATTAAGATTGCCGGAAGAAATATCAACAACCTCAGATATGCAGATGACACAACCTTGATGGCAGAAAGTGAGGAGGAATTAAAGAACCTTTTAATGAGGGTGAAAGAGGAGAGCGCAAAATATGGTCTGAAGCTCAACATCAAAAAAACCAAGATCATGGCCACTGGTCCCATCACCTCCTGGCAAATAGAAGGGGAAGAAATGGAGGCAGTGAGAGATTTTACTTTCTTGGGCTCCTTGATCACTGCAGATGGTGACAGCAGTCACGAAATTAAAAGACGCCTGCTTCTTGGGAGAAAAGCAATGACAAACCTAGACAGCATCTTAAAAAGCAGAGACATCACTTTGCCGACAAAGGTCCGTATAGTTAAAGCTATGGTTTTCCCAGTAGTGATATATGGAAGTGAGAGCTGGACCATAAAGAAGGCTGATCGCCGAAGAATTGATGCTTTTGAATTATGGTGCTGGAGGAGACTCTTGAGAGTCCCATGGACTGCTAGAAGATCAAACCTATCCATTCTTAAGGAAATCAGCCCTGAGTGCTCCCTGGAAGGACAGATCGTGAAGCTGAGGCTCCAATACTTTGGCCACCTCATGAGAAGAGAAGAATCCTTGGAAAAGACCTTGATGCTGGGAAAGATGGAGGGCACAAGGAGAAGGGGACGACAGAGGACAAGATGGTTGGACAGTGTTCTCAAAGCTACGAACATGAGTTTGACCAAACTGCGGGAGGCAGTGCAAGACAGGAGTGCCTGGCGTGCTATGGTCCATGGGGTCACGAAGAGTCGGACACGACTAAACGACTAAACAACAACAACAATTTGTGTGCAGGGAAACTGAAGGGACCATTTTATGAAATTTCTCAATGGAGTGGAGAAATCCTCATTGGTTTCATGGGGACATGTTTTGCTTAGCAGAAACTCTGCCTGCGCCATGTTTTCCTTAATACTTATATAGGTAACAGCAATTCTTTTGGCCACCTGGCCGCCATCTTGCATCCTCCACAATGTTCCAGACCTAGTACTGTACTATTCTGGGGCATTGTGTGTGTGCATGTGTGGGATAATGGTGGAGAATGCTTGGAGAAATTTTTTCTTGGTGACCTGGTGTGTGAGAGAGGGGTGGAAGAGGGAGAGAGAGAATGAACAAAAATCTCAGATCCCCCCCCAAAAAAAATGTCTTTGAGACAGTATGTCTGAGTTTTTGTGTACGTTGAGTGACAGCAGCTTTCTGGGATTTCAGAGCGGAATCTTTCCCATTGTAATGATCTCAGACAGGCAAGCAAACTCCAATAAGAATTCATGAGTCTCTGGCAGCTTTATGGTACATTTATTTACAATTAACACCCAAAGTGTGGCTCTGAGCCCTTTGCTCTTAGTGATGAGTTGGTCACTCTGAGTCTCCGCCCCTTTCACAGCACGAAGGGTGCCAAAGTCCAGCCCTTCCTCTCTTGCATTTTAACCCTTTCAGCTCTTCTAGTTCGAGGAGAAGGTGGGTGGACTCCCACCCACTCCTGCTCTCAAATGAAGAGCCCTCTAAACGCTCCCTCCCTCCTGATTGCATAGCAACCCATCAATGCTGTCTACCCCCCCCCCCCTGCCTGCAAGCTTTAGGAGTCTGCTGCTCTATCTGAGTCTGGGAACTCTTGATGAAGGGGGGGCGAATGAACCCACTCATGGGCGTACCCAGCGCGGGGCAGGGGTGGGCAGTTGCCCCTCCCTAGAAGCAGGGCTGGTGGGCAGAGGTGGAGGCGGAGCACAGCCCAGCGGAGCGTGAGTTCGCCGTTCCCGCCCGCTGGGCTGTGCTGCTGCTGGGAAGCGCTGCTGCTGCTGCTATGTGGGGCTCGTTCCTCAATCTTCCCGCCCTTGCCCGGAAAAAAGTCCCCAGTCGCAGCTTCCTCTCATTTTCCTGCGTGCCCATGGCATGCTTTTAGATGACACTTTGGCATGCTTTTAGGTAATTTTGTGCAGGAGTTTAGTGAGCAAACCTCCCCCCACCCACCATGTCAATGCAAGGGAGCAGAGCGTAATAATAATAATAATAATAATAATAATAATAATAATAATAGTTTGTTTGCGCTCACCACGTTAAACAGCAGCAACTGACTATGCAAAAAATGGCACAGATGAAAATGACACTTGCCTAGATTCCCTTTTGCTGACATTCTCAATTTTTATGCACTGAAAGTTTGGGATGTAGAAAAGGACTCCCATGTGTTTTCTGAAATTCACTCCCACTGCAAGCTTTCCTAGGCTTGTCAGTCAGTAACATCTCTGAACACAGTGATGCAGTATTGTGAGTACCTATCCATTTCATTTCTCTCCATTTCCTAATTTTTCCAATCTTAAATTTGGTTGTTTCTTCAGCAATTTGCAAATTTTTCCTTAAAAAAAAAAACCCTCAAAAAACAAACAAACTGCAGCCTTTCAATGCACATTTCTTCTAAAGCTTCTAAAGCTTCTTGTGTGACATTACATTTTTGCAAGTAATTTCTGCATTTTGTATGTTATTTTCACCAATATATTCATTATGATGCACATGTTTCCCTATTACTTGCATTCTCCTTTGGTTTGGAGGATCACTGCAAAATTTGGATACATGTGGCCCCTCCCCTACTGTGCATTGCCCCCCCCCCTAGTTTTGATCCTGGGTACGCCCTGAATCCACTCTCACTCTATGACTGCATTCCCTTGTCTCCCGACTCTTCCCAGGTGTTCGATTCAGCCACGTCTCTGACACCCATCTCAATCTGGAGATGATGGTGACTGAACCTGGGACCTCCTACATACAAAACAAAAGCCCAACCACTAAACTATGCTCCACTGATATAGCAGGCTGATCCTAAACTACACACTTCAGTTCAGTGTCAGAACAATTTTGTATGGACAGAGAACACCCTCAAAGGAAGAATGGTTGATGAAAATCTTGGAATACATAGAGCACTGGAATACATAGAGCACTGGAACCCTTTAAGGAAGACCGGAAACCCTTTCTAGTCTATTAAAAAAGTTATTTCCCATATGTGAAGACCACAGCAGCGTTTGAAGTGTAAGAAAGAAGCAGAATATATCAAGAAACATGTTAAAGAGGACAAAATTAGATAAGATGGAATCTTAAAACACAACTGTACATAATGTGGGTTTTAGACATTGATGTTGGGTGAGCAAGAAGTCACTGGTTTTGTTGAATTGGAACCCCCCCCCCCATTTTTCCAGGTTTTTTCCAGGCCTTCCCATCTCTACTGTTGAGTAACAAAATTTAACTTTCAATCTGGGGAAAAAATAAAGTATTATTATACAAGAAAAGAAAAGAAACAACTTTACATGTACAAATGTATATGCATGGGTTCATTTCAGCATCTGAAATGTGGGGATCTCCCCAAGGAGCAACTGCTCACTGATTGAAATGCATGGGACAGCCTTCAGCCACAATGCTCCTCCTGATTTCCATGCGCCATTTGTAGGTGGAAGGCTGTCTGAAAAGGTCATGGAAGCCATATCTGAGCTTGAGTCATTCACCTTGACTCTAAAGCACAGGGTAGTAAATGGGTGACACTGATAAAAAGATTGCAGTGGCTTCCTTTTAGTCCATCTCAACCAGCGGTGGAGCAAACCAGGGGCAGGGGCAGCCCCCCTTGCTCTGCAGGGCCTCTGAGGAGTCTGCCTGCCTCCTCCCACTCAGCCCCTCTACAGCTGAGAGGAAGGCGGTGGGCAGACCACTTGGGAGACGTGTAGCTCGGGTGCGCTGCTGCCCCGCGGTGAGTTCCTCCTGGCATTTTGTCACCCCCCTCAGGGGTGACACCTGGGGCGGACCACCCCACTGCACCCCCTTCCTCCGCCCCTGATCTCAGTCATATGGTACAGCTGCATCTTCCTGCATTACAGGGGGTTGGGCTAGATGATCCTCAGGGTCCCTTCCAATTCTATAATTATATGAGTCTATAGGAGCAAATGCATGGAGACCAGCTTTTGAATATGGTCCCTAGGTCTGTTCTGTTCCACCCTTTCCATTATCAAATTGAGAAATTCTGCAATGTGGGGCAAAACCTGGCGCAATACTATTCTGTCAGATCAAATTTTCATTATTATTATTTTTTTAAAAATGTTTAATTATCCCAGACACCACCACCTAAAGAAAAGCTCTAACTCAAAAGCATACATTCTGAACTTTAAATGTCATCTGGGCCAAGCAAAGGTGTTTTGCATTGACACATTGTTTGCTACAGAGCCTGAAAAGAAGCAAAGAGGAACTTTCAAATGGCAACAGCAATAATCTCTCCTAGTAAATAGAAAGCAGTGTGTAATGAAAAGAATGATAGCATATTGATACCATGGCAGCATGAAAAAAGGCAGATGATTTCCTAGCAGTTTAATATACAAAAATGGTCCCATACATGAAATATACTCATGGGGAAATTGGCTCATGTGATAGTAGGCGCAATCTCAACGGGATAAATCATATTTTACACAAGGAACTGAATATACAGAACACTGCTGGGTGATTTATAAGTTCTAGAACTCTGACAGTTTGCTGGTCTATTACCTGTTTGGCAATGCCGTATTCATAAATCAGCATCTGTAAGGTTTCAATGGGATAGCAGCATTCAGTCAAGGACTTAAGCAAAGCAAGGTTGGAATCACAAATTCTGTGGTCTCCAAATATGTGTCAGAATAATTCCCCCGTTTTATTGGAAGCCGATAAAAGGAAGGGCATATACTCACAAAGCCACCTAGAAGCAGTTTCAAGTTCTTTCCCCACCTGACAATATCTATGGATCTGCAGCCTTTGAGTTTCCTTTACATATACTAATTCCTAAGTAGATGTGTTGCTGAGACACTTATTCCCAGGTTCTAGGAAATAGGGGTTCTAGGTTATTGCAATGCTCAGCTCAAATGCACCGTGGACATTATGGCATCTAGTTTCTCTTCAGCTCAGATTTGATTCACAGCTTTCTTTTGACATCCCATACAGCTTCCAATCTCACCCTCTCTTTTGGTGCTGCCGCATGCCAGGTTGAGAGGGGTGAAGCAAAGACACCGAGCTCCCACTGCTTGCTGCTTCTTTGAGAGGGGGAGCAGAAAACAGGTAAGTGCAGGCATAGGCAAACTCGGCCCTTCAGATGTTTTGGGACTACAACTCCCATCATCCCTAGCTAACAGGTCATGGATGATGGGAACTGTAGTCTCAAAACATCTGGAGGGCCGAGTTTGCCCATGCCTGGGTAAGTGGGAAGGACTAGGGAAAAGAGATTTAGGAGATCATTGTTGGATACCTGCCATTTTGGAGGTTGGCAGAGCTGGGTGTTGGATGGCTTGGGAATTCAATTGAATTACAGTGGTACCTTGGTTCTCAAATGCCTTGGTACTCAAACAACTTGGAACTCAAACACTGCAAACCCAGAAGTAAGTGTTCCGGTTTGCAAACTTTTTTCGGAAGCCGAACGTGTTCTGTTTTGAGTGTTGCGCTTCCGTTTTGAGTGCCATACTTCTGTTTTGAGAGTTACACTGAGGTCTGTCTGTTTCTGCTATTTATTTTGTGTTTTCATTTTTGCTGCTCTTTTTGTTTTGTTTTTGTGACTGTGTGGAACCCAGTTCAGCTACTGGTTGATTGATTGATTGTGTGACTGCAGTACATTGTTTATTGCTTTCATTTTCTGGATTAATGGTCTCATTAGCTTGTAAAATTCATGTTAAATTTCTGTTTTAGGGGTTGTTTTTAAAAGTCTGGAACGGATTAATCCATTTTGCATTACTTTCTATGGGAAAGTGCACCTTGGTTTTGGAACAGTTTTGTTTTGGAACAGACTTCTGGAACGGGTTAAGTTTGAGAGCCCAAGGTACCACTGTATCTTAGGGAAAAAACCATTTTCCCATTTCTTATTTCGGATGAGATATAGCTCGGCTCATTGTGAGCTAATCTAATCCAAGCCTGCCCAGAGCTCATCTCTCACCAGGAGAGCTGAATTGGGCTCCAGGTTATGGGTGCCCAGTGTGTGTGTCACATCATGATGTCACATCGCAACATAACGTTATGACATCACACTCATGCCCCCAGCCTCAGAACTTGAAGTTGCATCGGGGGCCCTGTGGTGCAGGTGCTGAGCACCCCCAACAATTTTTTGTGAGTGCTTGGGCACCCAGAGCCCCCTTATAGTTGGCACCCCTGTCCATCACTAATTCTACATAGAAATGAATGAGAATGTTTTAATATCTTTAACATATTTCTAAACAAACTTTTTCTGATTGCACAGTATAATCAATAGATAATTTTATTTGGATAAAGGAAACTCACTGGGTAACCCTGAGCCAGTTTCCATCTCTTAGCCTGACCTACCATAGAGTGGTGTTAGCAGGATAAGACTGGAGTAATCCACATGACTTCTGTCTGAAGTTCCATAGTGGATGGATGAAATTTAAGAAAACCAGGACACAATCCTAGACACTCTTACCTGGGAGTTAAATTCCATGGAACTCAAAAGAATTTGCTTCTGAGTAGACTGAGCTAGGATTGTATTGTTCATAAGCAAATCCTGCCCATCAATATTTTCATTTACAAGGATGGCTTGACAGAAACAGAAATAAAACCAGCCCCAAATATAATTATTTTTCTGTCAGTATTAGACAGGTAGATACTTATTCATCAGAGCATTAAAATATATGCAGACTCTGTATAACCATAGATAAGAAAGGGATTAGTCAAATCCTCTATAGGCCAGATACCATTGACTCATCTCACTGCATCCTCACTAGAGAACATCTCCTTTCATCTGTTATAAAATGGTGTTCAATCAATTAGAAAAAGTTAAAATTGGAATACCGTGGCTTAACATGGTTGGCAGTGCCATAAGGAAATCCATGTATAAGAATGAAGCATAATGACATTCTCTAGTGGCTTCGAGTCAGTTAAACACAATGTTATCTTCATAAATTGGAAAAATGTAGCCAGGATTTCCAAGGCCCAGCTGTTTTTGTGCATCATCTAAATATCCATGCTAGTGGATTTGTTTTGCATTTTTTAAAATGTCCAAATGAGAATATTAAATCAAACCAGAAATATTCATATCCCAGCCTTCCAGATGTTGTTGGATGTTGCTCCCATCATTCCTGACCACTGTCCATCCTGGCTGGAGATTATGGGAGTTGCTGTCTCAAGTTCCCTGTTCTTGGTTTACAGCAGGAGTGAGGAACCTCTGACTCAGGAAAAAATATTGGCCTATCAGAAGGTCCAACTTGACCTGCAAAGGCACTGCCCAGCTGTCAATCTGCTGGCAGGTGGTTACAGAAGGCAGGCTTCCTTCTCCCTTCAGCTGATGGACAGGGGAGCAAATAGCTCTTTGCCAGCTCTATGCTCAGAGCTTCCCAGAGCATCAACCATAGGGCTGCCAATGCCCATTATAGCAAGGTGTTTGGGATTTTGACAGTTCACCTGTCAGTCATGTGGCAGTATAATTTGCCATATGTTTGACAGGTGAGTTGTCTTCTCAGCTCTCCAAGTTGGCCCACAGGTTGAAGGACAGATTTTTATTTGTCCAAAATGCTTCTCCTACACCACAGCACACACTTCAGCAGTACTCCCTCTTTCAGAATAAAATCCTATAAGGCTTGAGACCCATCACATCCTGTCATGAATCACATACCAAGCAAGAAACCTCCCCAGTTCTGGAATTTGCTTTGAAACCTTTATTCAAAATGATATATAAACCACAGTATTCACAGCAAACATTGTTCTGGTTGCCTATTTCTGCTGAAATCACTTTTTGAACCTTGGATCTGACCCCTCCTCCTTCTTCTCCTGCTGCCTCTAATCTCCTGCCTTCCTGCTGGATGAAGCAGATATCCTTGTTCCAGTTACCATGAAGCCATTATTTTTAGGGTTCCCTCTTGCCTGCTTCTGTCATTCTCTTCTTAGCCTTTCGTGGTAATTGTGAGGACCTCCAAAGATGGGCAGCCGCAGTCTGTGTTCAGTCTATCTGGAGGGAGGGAGGTGGATTCTTTTCTTTCAGCCCTTGCTGTGCTATGACTTTCACAGCAGGACCTGAAAGTAATGGGAGATGCTAAGATGTAAAAGACTGAATCAGATAAGTGCTGGAGATGCAAAGAGGTGGAAGGAACGTTCTTCCATATGTGGCAGACTTGTAAAAGTGTAAAAGAGTATTGGGAAATTATCCATAATGAATTGAAAAAAATGTTTAAAAGTACTTCCCCCCAAAAAAAATTCAGACTGAAATTCCCAGGTGTCAAAAAAGGTTATTTATGTATGCTGCTACTGTGGCCCATGTTTTGTTAGCCCAAAAATGGAAAACGAGCGAGGTCCCAATCAAAGAAGAATAGCAACTTAAGTTGACAGAATATGTGCAGCTTGCAGACTTAACATATAGAATAAGAGAAAAAGAAGAACATACGTTTAGAGAAGATTGGAAAACGTTTAATGAATATATGGGAAATAATTGTGTACAGCTGAAAACACTGTTTTACATATTTATGATATGTAAAATGAACCATGGAAAGAGAAGAACGAAGTCATTGATATCTTAAGGATGTAAAAATGAGTATTTTAAGTTGTAAAACAGAAAATTTAATACAATTTATATACATAAGAAATGAAAGTAATGGGAGATCTGGTGAGTCCATTTCTCTCATCCATCTTTGTGTCACCAAACACTGCAACACGATGCCAGAAAAGCGAGCGTATGAGAGCACTGAAAGAGGGAAAGAAACTGACATTCTGCTATTTCCCCCTTCTACTTGTGCTTCGCAACAAGTTGCTTCTTATGCAGCTGCAATTTTGGGGTAGAGTGCCTGTTGGCCCCGCCCTGCCTACAGCTCTGTATCTGGTTCAGCACCCTTCTTACAGTGTCCATCATCCACTTATGCACACACTAAGTTTGCTTGCATCATCCAAGCATGCTGTGTCATAAGCAGAGAGCAGGTATAATTCTGAAGGATGACTCATGAAGGCAAGCTAAACCAAACACTTCAAGGGAAAGCAAAACAAAAACAAAAACTGCAGAACCATCTCACTGTGCAGCACTGTTGCTACAAAGTACGTCACTGTTCCTCTTTCTACTTCCTGCTATGAAACGAGAGGCGCTGAAACAGTTTCTCCTTTGGCTCAGGGGCATAGCTGCCAAGTTATCCCTTTTTTACAGGGATTTTCCCTTATGCTGAATAGGCTTCCTCGCGAGAAAAGTGAAAACTTGGCAGCTATGCTCAGGGGCTACTAAGTAGCTATTTTTGCTGTATCGGCAAGCAAATGCTTTTGAAGCTAATGAAATCAACTTCATGTTTAAGTCACAAACCATTGCAGGACTAGGCAGTGGGTCCCCATTCCCCAACCTATGCAAATAAGAGACCAATGAGGCTGGGTTTTTTTGGGGTAAAAACAGGCCACAACCTTATTGAATACAGATGAAAGAGGTTTGGCTTGGGCATGGGGCAATCAAAATACTTCCACCCGCCCACCGGAAGTGATGCATGGTCAATCCAGACAGGGGTTCCTAAGACTTACATCAAATAGGATGAACCCCGCAGGGACCGCCGTTTGGGGGAGTGCCTTTGGCTCTGGCCTCGCCTGGGCATGGTCACTCCCCTTGATCCCTTTAATGAGATACCCCAGTGTTTGGAGGGGCAGGCAGAGACTACAACCTCCCTTCCATTCAAAACAAAGGGTTGCCCCAATGCCCAACCAGTTGTGACAATTGCTATGAAGTAGGCAAAACCACCGGGTCAGTGCGAGTTAGCCCGGTGGGCAAATTCCTACTTGGCCCCTTAAAGAATGGCGACCACCGTAGCCACAGCAAAGTCATTGACTATCAGCTTTAAACCAAGGGTGGGTGGGCAGGGGGAAAACCCGGTGAAGGAACAAACACGTAATGTTCCAGGTGCGGGCTGCTTAAATGGGCAAGGGGTGGATCCGAAGGAAGCCTACCTGCTCCATTGGCACAGCACAAGTCCCCAGCTTGCATCCCAATTAACCAAAGCTGGGTGCAGGCTAGGATCCATTTCCTGATAGGCAGAGGGGGCTTAAGCCCCCACCATCTATCAGGAAGGGCACCGCTGTTCCAGTTCCCTCGTCGGGGCCCCGGTGAAGCCTCTGCCGTCCTGCAATGCCGCAACACCAAAAGGGGCAAACGGACCTGTGTGACCCTACATTTTTAGTATAGAAACAGGGTGGGTTGGGGGGAATCATTCACAAGGCAATATACATAAATGCTGATGGGAAAAAGAGAGAGAATGATTAGAGCAGGGGCCAGCAACCTTTTTCAGCCGTGTGGTCCACCATCCTTCAGACCATGTGGTGGGGCGGACTATATTTTTTTGGGGGGGATTAACGAATTCCTATGCCCCACAAATAACCCAGAGATGGATTTTAAATTAAGGCATACATTCTACTCAAGTAAAAAACACCAGGCAAGTCCCACAAATAACCCAGAGATGCGTTTTAAATAAAAGGACACATTCTACTCATGTAAAAACACACTGATTCCCGGACTGTCTGCAGGCTGGATTGAGAAGGCGATTGGGACACATCCAGACCCCGGGCCTTAGTTTGCCTACCCTGGACTAGAGGATCAACATCAGGAAAAGCTAAAAGTTGCTCCACTGAGTTGGCAAGCAGGAAGCTGGAGTACAGGCAGAAATTGAAAAGTCCTGTCATTCCTACAACTCTTAGTACATAAAGGGGTGCAGGATAATTCACAAGGCATCACTTCCAAGCACATACAGATTCCTCATAAAAGCTGGGACTACTGCCAACAATATATCACCATCTGTTGTTCTGTAGGGGTGAGAGGAGGGGGCACAGAAACTATACTGTTTGGGTTTGTCGTTTTCTAGACTGGCAGTAGATGCCAAGTGAAATCCAGATCCTAACCCTCGGGAGACTAGAGCTAATACTTTAGTTCACACTCATTTATAAGGCAGAATGTTCACCACTTGTTATCAGTGGAATGGAAAGAAAAATGGCCCAGTATTAATAAATATAAGCAATCTTTCTTCTGGATGAAAGCCCCTGCAGCTTCTGCAAAGTAATGGAGATAATCATTGCCCGTATTTAATGGGGAGAATCTCAAAACTGTATACAGAAGATCTGAGAAAGAAAATTACTTCCAGGAGGAATTTCTTGTTTAATTGAATTTAGCTACTTTTGAAATGTATAATGTAAAAGTCACTGTTATTTCTGCATGGAGCTGAATTACTAATGCAAGACATTTTGTTAATGGGCAACAGTGAATTAGATTCCTTCCCAGTGAAACTGTTTGATGTTCATTTCACCGGACACAGAAATGGAGGTTAAAGACTACTTTATTAAAGCCCTATTGGCTTTATTTCTAGTTTCAGTTATCACCTAAGTGAAATAACAATAGTAATAATAGCTATTATGGCAGTTAAAATATCAAAAGCAATAAAAATGTAAATAAAGCTTTAGATGCAAGTAGAAAAATGCACAAGAAGACATAACTATATATTTCATTGCTATGTAACAATTCCAGATGCCTGCAGACAAGCAATTGGCCAGTTGTTTCAAACAAATGAAACACCAGTCCTAAAGGATCCACACTGGCTCCCATTACATTTCCGAGCACAATTCAAGGTGTTGGCGTTGACCTTTAAAGCCCTCCACAGCTTTGGCAGTGTATACCTGAAGGAGCGCCTCCACCCCCATCATTCAGCCCGGACACTGAGGTCCAGCTCTGAGGGCCTTCTGGTGGTTCCCTGACTGTGAGAAGTGAAGTGACAGGGAACCCAGCAGAGGGCCTTCTCGGTAATGGCACCCGCCCTGTGGAACACCCTCCCATCAGATGTCAAGGAAATAAGCAACTATCTGACTTTTAGAAGACATCTGAAGGCAGTCATATATAGGGAAGTTTTAAATGTCTGATATTTTATTATGCTTTTATATTTGTCAGAAGACATCCAGAGTAATGGGTGGTGTACTACTACTACTACTACTACTACTACTACTACTACTAACAATAATTCACCTCTTTGCACTGCTTTGCCAGGTTATAATGCTGTTGAGCAGAGATAAGAAAGCAGTATCTCATCAGCCCCAGTAAGCATAGCCAATGCTCAGGGATGAAAGTAGTTATATTCAAGCAACAAGGAAGGATGGGAGGCACTGTTGTAGAGACAGAAGAAGCCACAATGGACATAATTTCCTTTTAAGATTTGCTACATCAAGAGTATAGAGCCTAAGTTAGGAGCAGAAAAGACTCTTCATGTATGGAACGATGGTCGCCTGGTTGCTATTAGCCCAGAGTTGGAAAGAAGAGAAGAATGGCAAACCGGCAAACCAAGCTGATGGGCTATGCCAAGGTGGCAAAGCTGACTGGAAAACTCAGAAATCAAGAGGATAAAAGCTTTCTAAAAGAATTGGGGGGATTATAAGTCGTTTAGGAGACCACTGTAAGCAGATGGAAATGAGTAGGATTTTGATTCACTTGTAGTGTAGAAATTACTATGGACAATATGGTTTGATATAAAAACTGGAGTACGGATGAATATACAGTTGTAGATGTTTAAAAGGAGACCTCATGGAGGGAATGCGGGGAAGACTTGAAATTTGGAGAATCTCTTTATACAAATATGTTTTTACTTGTGTTTATTTGTACTTTGTAAAACCAATAAAATGATTTCATTAAAAAGAGTAAAAAGATCCTAAGTCTACCCCATACTGGAGGCTCCATGAAGTTGAACAATAGTCCCCAGGTACCACATGAATCCTGTTTGAAATGAGTATATATATATATATATATATATAGAGAGAGAGAGAGAGAGAGAGAGAGAGAGAGAGAGAGAGAGAGAGAGAGAGAGAGAGAGAGAGAGACCCACGAATGCCTGGAATTGATTGGCAACAACCTGCTCAAGAATTGGGAAGACTGCACTGGACTTGACCAAGTAAGCAGCAACCACAGCAATATGGTTGCCATCAAAAACAGCTTCTGTGTGTTCAGGATTCCATGCAACTTCGGTTGTGTACGGAATGCGCTTCTTGTGCAGTCGATACCCACAACCTGCTCTTTTAGATGTCAGGGAGCCACGGTCTTGATCAGGAAATCTCAAAATTCCATCTGGAAGCTGAATCCAGATGTCTCCCCAGCAAAGTTCTCCTGACAGCCATGTCAAACTAGTGCTATCCAAGGAGGTGGCCCCACGAGGTCAGGAAAGCTAAGGGAGGAGGCAGGTCACGTATTGGTCCTGTAAGCATTTTCTGTGGTGAGTCCACTGAATTTGTATCATTATTGCAAGTTCTCGGTGATAGCTGACATTTGAGAGCACTGTCAACGGAAAGAGGACAGTAAGAAACACTAAAGATTTGGGGGGGGGGGATTGTGAGCGTTTGAAGTTCACATTTTCCTTTCATGAGCACAAAAGCCATTAAAATGGCCTTTCCTGACCCTAAACACAAAAAGCCCAGAATAGAACTTGAAAGGTTTCACATGCTGATCCAGTGCTGTTGGTTATTCATCTCTGGGTCTGAAAGCACAGGTGGCTTAAAGTTATACTTTTGAATGCTCATAGGCTCTGCTCCTCAGCTTGAATTATTTTATGTGAAACACAGCTGCCTTGCACAGCCACATTCAAATGACTGAACCATTCCATATCTAATGTGGGAACAGGAATAAAGAGCCAGACTTAATGGGTTAAACATAAAGGAATGGGGAACCTGTGCCCCCCCCCCAGATGCTGTTTGACTCAAACTCCTATCAGGCCCAGCCAACATGTGTAAAAGCAACTGCAGGGTTATCTCTGGGGTAAAGCCTATATGAATTGTCCAGAAATTGCAGGCAATTTTATAACCTGCTGCTGACTATAAATCAGTGTAAAAATGGAGGTAGCCTTTTAGAAAAATAGAACTGTATGAAAAAGTAATACTTTTAAATAACACATGTATACAGTATTTAAAATAAGAACATGTTTAAAAAATGCCACATCGTCCTACAGCACTGGAATTGTGAACATTTCTGTTTCATGATTTTTAATGCTGTAAAACTTTAAGGCCCATATATTTTAATACACAGTTTAACCACAGGTTACTATGAAGTGATATTATAAGCCTAGCGATGCTGACTCAGCAGAAAGGCTCTGCGATACAGTACTTATTAATTGACCCGCAAATTCCAGAAAGGCTTTAATCCCTGGTTTAAGTTTTATTCTGCTCCCACACAAGGCCCTGGGGGCTTATTGTTTTTCAAGCCGTATGAGTTTGGCACTAACCAAATGCTTGAGTTGTGAATTCTGATATCTACATTCAACGCTACCTGCTTTAACTAGCCCTTTGAGAATGAGAGCTGGAAAAAGCAGATACTGCTCATATGCCTGAAGTCCACTGAGAGATGGAAATCATTTGCACAGACATGATTGACAGTAAAGAAATGATGATAATAAGAATAACGGAGCCAGCTATTAGAATTCTGGTGACCAGCACCCCTGCGGTATACTTATCACATCTAATCCAAGATACCGCCTTCTCCCCGAAGCTATATTTCTGTAATGAATGGGAGCATTTTTGAAACGGAGAAGATTGAAAAAATACACATTCACTGAAGACATCTCAGTTTTTATTACTGCTACTAAATTGTGCATCTGAAGAATACATCCTTGGTTTGTTTAGTAGCACTAATAAAATGGAAGTGTATATCATTCTGTAATTCATACCTTGTTTTTCTTTCTTTTCAGGATTATGGGAAGAATGAAAATAGAATCTATTAGTATCTGAACTACAGCCTTTTGGCCAGGCACCAGGGTGTGCGACCGCTGTGCTGGTCACCAAATGTGTGGTTTGTAGGCTTTCTGCCTAGACTGAAGCTTAGGGATTGAACACAGGCTTCCTTAAAGTTTATGGAAATAGCACCAAATGGATTGCAGATGTCAGAATATTTGGCTACTGTTTTGTGAAATGGGATGAAACAGAATAAAACATAAAATAAAAATAGGAGAGCCAAATGATGAATCACAGAAGACAGTTCATAAGTTCCAATCAATGAATGTTCGATTTTCAGATTATGTGAATAAGAACGGAACAGAATCCACGCACACAAACTCCTTTTCTCCATGTGTGGGCATTGGTGGCTGAAAACTAGAAAGGAACAATGAGCAATTGCAGAGATCTGGACTCTACTCAAACTGGATTCACCTTTTTTTTGGGGGGGGGAGTTTTCCTACACACACACTCTTCAAATTTATCAGCATCACCAAGGTAAACCAGGCCTTCACAGGAGCTTAAACATCCTTAGAAAGGGACCATTTCGACCTGTTTCCACAGTTTTGGAAACCTGCAGGTTTGACTTGCTATGGTAGCACTCTTGTGAATTTAACAACAAAGTCTCTAGGAACATTTCTAGGTTGCAGAATTATAACAATGCAAATTTCAATATTTTCTGTGACCTGCAGTAGTCCTGAGCATGCGGATGCATAAGAACATTAACTATGAATCAGATTCATTGACTCATGATATTGGAATGCATATCTGATCATAGTAGCACTAGTCTTGCTAACACATATGTTATAGCCCGGCATTATCCCCTTATTCAATTTTAGTTGCATGAAGAGGAGAGTTGGGGGTCCTGCTACAACAGCTACACCATTGTAAACCAACCCAACTGTCCATGCTTTTCCATTAGGAATTTTAGGTGCTGACATTCCAAAGGAACAGAATAGGCTTTTTTATGTACGTGATGACAGCCGCATGGATGCTACTAGCCCAGAGATGGAAAGAAGACAAAGTCCCTACCAGAGAAGAATGGCAAATTAAACAGTTGAACTATGCCAAAATGGCAAAACTGACTGAAAAGCTCAGGAACCAAGAGGGCCAAAATCTTAACAAAGAGTGGGAAATTTTTTATAATTTATCTTGGAGACCACTGTAAGCAGATGAAAACATTAGCAGGATTGCAATAGCACTTGTAATGTAGCCAATGCTATGGACATAATGGAGTGACTTAAAACATGGACTGCTGAATAATATGCAGTTGAAGAGGTTGACAATAGGACCCATGGAGGGGAAGGTGGGAAGTCCAGAGATTCAGAGGGATCTTCAAATATGGATGTGTATGGTTGTATTGTTATAATTCTATACTTGTAAAATCAAATAAAAATCATTATTATTATTTTTTAAAAATTCAACCAACCCAACTGTCCATGCTGTGATGGGAGGGGAGCATGGAGGGGACAACCTTTTCTATTCACATGCATACATTCAGAGCAAGATGCAGAATCCTGATCATGTAGGGTTTGATGTCACTGGGCAGAGGTGTATGGGTACACATCTAAATATCATTCTCTAAAGAATGCTCCAGGAGGTAGGGTCTTAGCCCAAGGTGGGTAAAGCTTTTCCCCAAAACAGTTGCCCATGAGAACAGCATTCAAGGTGCAGCACAGTCTCAAGAAGTCAAGGTCAAGCACAGAAAGCAAATCTATTGTAGGTCCAAAACATTATCCAGAAACAACGTCAGGAAACAGTCCATCTCGAATGGTTCTAGGGGTTCTTCATTAGGTATCAACCCAGAGGGCTCTCAGCATTGGATTCAGGGTACCCAACTTGTTCTTCAAAGTCCTTGATCTGTGAGGTGTCTCGTTCATCCTCCAAGGACTCAGTATCTGGCACCAGTAAGGGCTCGGCATGAGAGCAAACACATTTCCATATTCACACAATGCATGGGTGTTGCTGGGGTGGGGAATGGGTGAGATGTAATTGTGGGGTCAAGGCAGGGGTGTCAACTTGAATAAAATATTGGGGGGGGGACAGGTAAACCACACCCTGCAAAATTGATCACATGATGCAGCACACACACACACACACACACACACACACACACACACACATTGAATGGCAATACCGATCAGCTTTGGAGAGGTGGGCAAAGGGATCTCTGCCACTAGGGGTTTGCTCCTATGGGTCAGCAAGCTCTCCTCTTCCACTTGTACAATGTTAATAATTGTGAAAGAGAATAATGCCCTCACAGGGCTGTATTTTCTTTGGTCTCCATTTAGACCGTATTCATTCGGGTTGCCTGGATTCCAGAGCAAGGTTACCTAACTTGAATCTATGCATATACAGAAGGTTATAATTGCCATCCCAAAAAGAAGCCATGTGGATTAATGTCTGTTTTTATAATACTTAGAAGGGTTTAGAAGGGATCAATGCATAGGCTTCCCCTGGGAATTATTTGACTTTGTCAGCTACCCAGACAGGTCTGAATTTTGCTTGAAGAAGTCTTCTGTGCGTGCATGAATGGAAGCAATGGTATGTCCTTTTGGGGGCTGGGATGTTTATGAACAATGTATTGATTGGCCTTGGAGGAGCTGTAAGAGATGAGTAATTTTTAAGGCATTTGTTGAATAAAACAGAAGCATTTGCTACCAGCTGTTTGAAATTAGGTATAATGTAACTCACAAAAAAGTCAGCTTCATTCTCCTCTAGCAACAGTATATGCATAAAAATGACTTCAACAGAGTCTCCATAGTCAACAAGTATTTATGAAAGTAGATTGAACAACAACAACAAAAATCAGGTTAAATTATAAGAATCATTAGGCATTATCAGTAGTATGATATTTTCTATGGGTTTCCTTCATATATATTTTTTCCTCGATCTCTTAGGCATGCCTAGCAACATTATGGAGTATTACTAGATACTCCCCATGAGATTTGATATTTATCTACATAAATGTATGCTATTGTTTCATGTGTAATTCACTTTGAAAACTGTTAACTGAATAATGTCAACATATTTTGGCAGCATCTTACGGCTTTAGGGAGTATAGATACATATTATGCTAGGGGTGTTTGTATGTTCCTTAAAGTATCGAAATGATTTTTCTTGTGTTTAATAGAGCCTGATACTAGCTATGTTCAGATATGAAGACACCTACGTTTCCCTAGGCTTGAGCAAAAGAAGAGTTTAGAAGATTTCCCTTAGCCTTCCTGTTGCCTGATAATATCCTCACTTTCATTTTCTTCACTTCTGACTCCGAAAGTAAGAGGAGAGGGTTCATAACAGTGCTATTTTTCTAGAAAAAGAGGTGCAGGAGCTCACCATGAATGCCTCACTTGTTCCATTAGAATGGCAATGGCACCCACCTGAGAGGTGTCAGAAATGAGTTCTGGCGAGTTCTGGCTGAAAAAAGCCCTGATTCATATCATCAGTATTCCTCAATCCACAAAACAAATCGGGTCCACCCTTAAAGAGGGTATGTGTTGCGGTGCGACCTGGCAACCAAACCCTATGTTGTGGGTGGGTAAGATTGGATGGCCACAACACCCAATTGGTAGCTCCCTTGATGCAGGGTTTAATCAGGCCAATGGGACGCAGGCTAAACGTATCAAGGGACCTATATATGCCCATGCACATGACCCAGAGCTTCCTCTTTTGGTGCGTGCATTGGGAATACCCGCCCACCTCTCCCTATTTTTAGGGCTTGTGTGCTTGACCTTGCTATGCTGTTGTGTGTCCTCTGTCATTGGGACAGGAGCATGGCAGGAATTTTCCCCACTTGGCTGATTGGCTAGTGCCATTTGGGTTTCACCTGCCGCATAGCAAATCGTCACAACATGTAAGGTTGCAGATAGGCTCTGGTTCAAGTGATAGGGATGGGAGAACGCGCTCGCCATCCCTAGGCTACGAGTACTTGTAATGGATTTACACGGTTTTGAAATATTTATTCCTACCTGGCTGGAAAAGAGTTAATCCACCTCCAGCCTGACTGACATAACATTCTGGTGGGGGTGGGACTGTCCCCAGTTTAAAAGGAGGGAGCAGCGGTTTTGTCAGTTGAGGAGAGGGAGAGGGAGTGGGTAGGTGTGAAGAAGAAAGTTGAGAGGCCAGGATAGTGGGGATCTAGATGAGGTTCAGGAAGGCTCGATGTTAAATGTTTGACAGAGATTATCTACAACCGAAACGTATCTTATAAACACATGAAACGTTAAATAAACAACTATGTTCTAAGGTTAATCAAATTCTTCTCTTTTGTGTCAAGTAGGATCGTCATTATTTTTCCAGCAAGGTATCGGGACTCACAGAAGTGGTAACTCGTTAGAGGACAAAACTTACCTCAGGAAAAGAGGCGAAAGTTTGTGTCTTAGAGTAACACTGGGGAGGCTTAGAAAGATAACCTGGGGTGTCAACAAGTTGCCAGCGTGGAAAGGGCAAACTTTTGCAGTAGGGGGAATCAAGCCGAGAGAGAGGCCCTTTAATGGTGGCAGGAGGTTATTTTATCAAACAGCCTAGAGGTTGTTGTTTTTTATACCAGGCCACGTGAGCTGGAAGGAGAGTCTCTTTACTTATAAACCCTCAAGAATAAAGGGGTTTATTTGGAGGCGGTGGGAAAAGAGTGTGTGTGGCTTCACCTTTGGATTCCTGTGTCACATTTTAGTAATAGAGAGGGGGACATTTGTCACAGTACTCCATTAAAGGAATCCAGGGACTCAATGGTTTGGGGGCACAACCCTTCTATATCAGCATATACCTGTGAGGGGGTTGTGCCTGTGCCTGAGTCCAGGGGGACATCCGGGTGGTGGACATAGCCTGTTCCCAGCTTTCTGCTATTGCAGATGTTCACCCTAGGCTGACCTATGCTAGTGCTCTGGGTCAGCGCTACCTGCAATGGTGCAGGGAGCTAGTTGAACCAGAGCCTATGCAACCACTCACTTTCTGTAATCAATAAAGTTGTGTCCTAAATTCTGCCAAAAGCCAAACCAAAATTTGAGTCTTTTCTGAATTTATTTAAGGGGGAGGTTTAAAGGTCTTAACATGCAAAACAAAACAAAACAAACCTGCTCAGGGCATTTCAAATGGCAAGTAATATCCCACGTCCTGTTTGAGAGAAACAGAAGGTCATTTCTGGAGAAGATAATCAGAAAAGGACATAAATAGAGCACAGGGAAAGCTGAAGGAAGTCTAGGAGTTAAGCAGAGAGGAGAGAAAATACGCAGCCCCAAAGGCACAAACAATAGCTTCGAGTATCCCCAGTTCCTAGCCTTGAGCTCAATTTGCAGTTTATGCAGCCATATTGTTGCTATTTGCCCACTGCATGTCCGTGATGAATCCCTACTGTTCTTGAAACAGAGAACTGAGGACTGAGGACCTAGGACAAAATTAGGTATTTTTCTTTGCAAAAGAAAAGTTAGAAATGAAGAAGTCACGTTGTTGCAAATAACATGGACCCCCAAATTTACTCTCTTTTTGTGGGGAGGGGGGGATGCAATTCTGGTTATTTTCTGAACCAGAGTTTTTCCTAACAGGCCAAACAGAGATGGGAGGTTTGCCCTACTTTGTCCCGTATGTATGTATGTATGTATGTATGTATGTATGTATGTATGTATGTATGTATGTAACAGACACATCTCATTCAAACATTCATATAGCACTTCCTGGTGTTGAAATATAATTTGCTGCCTTTCCTCCTGGCAGCTTATCAATAAAAATCATCCATTCATTCATATCTCTTTGCATCCTAAATGCAAATATCTAACAAAGAACATATGCGTGCTGTTTACCTCTCCTTCTCTCTCTCTCTCTCTCTGCATATTTTCGCTTTTATGCATATCTTTGTTGTTGTTTTCCCTCCCTCTCACTTTTCCTTCTCCCCCCACCCCGTATCACTTTATTTCTTTTAACGGAAATCACCTTAATAAAATATAAATATTAAAATGTGAGCTGCTTACTTGGTTTTCTATATCAGCATATACCAGACACCAGGAGAAAGATTCTAATCACAGCACATTCCGTTATAGATCATTCTTCCTAAATGCTTGCAGGAAGTGACGAAATGAGAATTTCATTCAGAATAATCCATTGCCCTCTGTCATTAACCCTATTTAGTCATTTCCCCCCCCTCGTGTGATAAAGGTGGAACGAAATGGACTTGCAAGGTAGCAGCTCCCTGCCCATCACATCCCTGCCACCAGTCCTGCTGGCACCCCCAGTTTGAAGAACAAACTGTCACACTGGGCAATCCTGCTCACAACTGATAGAATGGATCGGGACTTCCAGTTGCACAATCCCTAAAATCTTGAGCAGGTTTTTTAAAAAAATTGGAATTAATCACTGAATGGATGATTAATTTTTAAAGGTTGCCACGGGTCTGTCAAAAAGGCCGTTTCTATGAAATATAATTGGTGGTACAGGAACAGGACAAATTATGGGGTGCGAGGGAACTTAATCAGTAGCCGGCTACCTCAAGCCCAGGGGCTGAATCTGACCTTCTGGATTCATACCCTCCTACATTTCTTTGATAACAATAGGGCTGCCCTATATACTACCACTAATAATAGTAACAACAGTGATAATAATTTATTTAATTTATTTGAGTCATACCTTGGTTCTCAAACATCATTCATTCCAGAAGTCGCTTCAACTTCCAAAAACATTCAAAAACCAAGGCACAGCTTCCGATTGGCTGCAGGAGCTTCCTGCACTCAATCGGAAGCCAAAATATATGAGTACCAAGGCGTTTGAGAACCAAGCTACAACTGTTATTTTATTTTATTTTTTTATACCCTGCCCACCTGACCGGGTTGCCCTAGCCCCTCTGGGCGGCTCCCAACAGAATATTAAAAACACGATAAAGCATCAAACATTAAAAACTTCCCTATACAAGACTGCCTTCATATGTCTTCTAAAGGTTGTATAGTTACTTATTTCTTTGGAGTGGAGGTCACATAACTCCATACCGTCCAACATTTCTCCAATCAAAATAGGGACGTCCTAAGGAAAATTGGGACATTCTGGAATCAAATCAGAAACTTGGATGGCTTCTATAAATCCGGGTTGTCCCTGGAAAATAGGTCTGCTATTTGACTTGCAGGACTCTCCTTTGGATATGCATCCTTCGCAGTTCACATCCATCACTGGTTATCTCCATGTCCTCCTCAAATGTTTTTGCAATGTGTCCTTGAACTGTGACAATGGATTCCCCACTTCTGATTTCAATGGAAACATTGAACGCTATCACAAGCTCATTCTGTACTTGGATTGGCCTTGCAGATAGCATTTCTCTTTCACACTGGACAGCACTGAAACAGTTAGGGGGGAAGATAATCCTCAGATGAGATCCGGTGGTTTAAATGAACAATAACAAATAAACAAGCTTAGAACTGTAGGCATCATGTAATGCTCTGACAAGAAGAAGCCACTTAAATTTATCTCAAAATCCTTGCCTTGCCTGAGGACCTCCATTTTGCTGTCGAGGAGCCTGTTAACATGCCAGCCCCCGGAGGTTAAACACCAGTAGCTTTCATAGTTTGCTTTCTGTGAAATAAGATCTAATTTATTGGGTAGATCATATGTGGAAACAAAGGAGAAGATAAATTAGTTTGAGAATCCAACTTGGTGGAAATTTATGAGGTTCATAATTCACCCTGGAGGTGGTAGAATGTGAAGCTCATGAGCCAGAGTAATAGCAGAAGACAAGGGATTCAGATACAGTGGTACCTTGGTTCTCAAACTTAATCCATTCCGGAAGTCCATTCCAAAAGCAAAGCGTTCCAAAACCAAGGTGTGCTTTCCCATAGAAAGTAATGCAAAACAGATTAATCCGTTCCAGACTTTTAAAAAATCCCCTAAAGCAGTAATTTAACACTAATTTTACCATCTAACGAGACCATTGATCCATAAAATGAAAGCAACAATCAATGTAATTACTATAAAATAATAAGACAGTATAAAAAATAAAATTATTATTTTTTCTTACCTGCACTGATGATCGTCATTGTTTGGATTGGGGGGCTTTTATCCATTTCTGCAGTCACACAGTCAATCAATCAATTAATCAGTAGCTGAACTGGGTTCCACACAGTCACAAAAACAAATTAACTGAAAAAGCCTCAAAAACAAAAACGCAAAATCAATAGCAAAAACAGAAGAGCCAAATGTAATCCATTCCGGAAGTGCGTTTGACTTCCAAAATGTTCGAAAACCAAGGCGTAGCTTCTGATTGGTGCAGGCGCCCCAGAAACAATAGCCGACAACAGCATCAGATGTTTGGCTTCCGAAAAACGTTCGAAAACCAGAATACTTACTTCAGGGTTTTTGACATTTGGGAACCAAGGGATTTGAGAACTCAGGTACCACTGTACTCTATCAACGTTTCTGTCATTTTCTGCCTAAAGGTAGGAAATGACCCTTACATCCTACAGAATACAAGAAAGGTGAAAATGGGTTTACATCCCATCTTTCTGCTACTTTTATCAGAGGACTCTTGAAAATTTCCAGTTGCAATATAAAACCTTCTGATCATGAATGTGCAAAACAGAATGTTTTCTGAAAGGTTCCTTCTAGACCAGGCATCCCCAAACTGCGGCCCTCCAGATGTTTTGGCCTATGACTCCCATGATCCCTAGCTAACAGGACCAGTGGTCAGGGATGATGAGGATTGTAGTCCAAAACATCTGGAGGGCTGAAGTTTGGGGATGCCTGTTCTAGACCTTTGACTCGGAGCCAATTCACATGACAAATTGGCCCACCGAGAAGGTAGGGGGAGCAGCTTAGTTCAGAGTTCTGCCTGTGGTGAAATGATCAGACAGATGGCTTCCTCACAAGTCCAGCACACTTCTCAAGCTTTTATTATTATTAATAATAATTTCTTTAACTGCAACTCTGCAGAATTGCTGAACTGCTGTTGGTAGCTTGAGGGAAAGTGTGATAAATTAATATCCCATTGTAGTGACCCAGTTTGTGTGAATGCCAGATACTTTATGGATTCCTTCACAACAGTCCTTTCCAAAAAATATTATTAATTTTATTAATTATTATTATTATTGTAATTTATATATCACCCTATACCCAGAGGTCTTGGGGCGGTTCAAAGAACAAAATCAAAATATAAAACCACAAGATATATAATCAAAATAAAAACCAAACCAACCCCCCCATTTTAAAAGGGCATAGGGCAGGCACCCCCAAACTTCAGCCCTCCAGATGTTTTGGACTACAATTCCCATCATCCCTGACCACTGGTCCTGTTAGCTAAGGATCATGGGAGTTGTAGGCCAAAACTTCTGGAGAGCCGCAATTTGGGGATGCCTGGCCAAGGGTGTCAATCAAATCAACCTGGTTAAAAAGGAACGTTTTTGCCTGGTGCCTAAAGGTGTATAATGAAGACGCCAGGCGAACTTCCTTGGGGAGAGCATTCCACAGATGGGGAGCCACTGCAGAGAAGATGTTTCCTTTCAGGATGGGAGCAGCATTCTTCCGGATGGCTTTTGACCTGCTGCTTTGAGGAAGGGAGGAGCATCCTTTGAGTGGCTTTTGACCTGCCTGGCTCAGAACCGTGAACTCGACTGCATGTGTTTTCAGTGGGTGGAAGTGCTTACTTTCTGTTGATTCAGTTCGTATACAGTGGTTACGAACTTAATTCGTTCCTGAAACCGTTCTTAACCTGAGGTACCATTTTAGCTAATGGGGCCTCCCGCTGCTGCTGTGTAAGCCGCCGCCTGATTTCTATTCTCATCCTGGGGCAAAGTTCTCATCCCGAGGTACTACTTCCGGGTTAGTGGAGTCTGTAACCCAAAGTGTTTGTAACCCGAGGTACCACTGCATTCTTGTGACTTCTTACAGTTATTAAGAGTTTTATCTTGTTACGTTAAGTTGTACTTTATCCACTTCCAGCAAGTCTGCTGGAAACTAACCTATTCTAAATACTTGTATACATCTCAAGCCCATTTTACCAGAGATGAGATAAGCTTGCCCTCAGCCTTTCTTCAGCCTGCTGGTATCCATTCTTCTTCGAATTATATGTAGTGTCAGACTGTTTAAAGCTGAATGCAAGGTAATTGTTTATGCTCTACTTCTTTTTCTCTCTGAGGTAACTATATCAGACTTATTACGCTCAATCCATTATACCACCTTTCAAGGTATATAAATCTGAAAACTTGGCTGCAACTTGTGCAGCTCGTTACAATATTTTACGCTGAATGGGATCAAATTAATTTGTGGTGGCAACTCAAAGCAATTATTTTTTCCAGAATATATTGTTCCCTGAGGATTTAGAGTCCACAGAGAAAATCAGTATGCAAGCTAATATTCCCAATTATTAGTAAATTGATATTCTTAACTTTTTACCTTTGCAGAAATATAATGGAAATGAACATTTTCCCATGGTACATTTATAAAGGGTCTTGGAGGGATTAACATGCTGCAGTTTAATTTATTTAAAAACAGTAAAATATTCCTATAGTCAGAAAGACTGGGCTACAAACCAATTTACAGATGTCTGTGGGGCAATTGAGAGTTTCCAGTTCAAATAATCATATATCTGTGTAGGCTATGCTTCTTTCTGGATTGAAAACAAGTGCATTCAGATCACCAGCCTTGACAAATTCATCCAGGCAACAATCCCACACACATCCCCCAGTGAGTAAGTCCCACTGAATGCAAGTAAAAGTGCTTAGGGCTGTGATATCGATCTCACATTTGCCTCCCACTACCCTGTACTAATTACAGTGTCTTTCATATACTGTCAGGGAGGGCTGCATTGAAGAAGAATGGTGGGAGCCCCCCCCCCCCCCGATCCTGGATCTTCCCAGGAGCAGGAGGATAGTGTAGATTTGGAACAGTGGTTTGCAGAGGGGCATAGTTCAGAAGGCAGAAATTGGGAAA
This sequence comes from Zootoca vivipara, assembly GCF_963506605.1. NCBI lineage: Eukaryota > Metazoa > Chordata > Lepidosauria > Squamata > Lacertidae > Zootoca > Zootoca vivipara. Next base: position 17,842,049 of record NC_083286.1, read on the forward strand.
TACTGGATGGGGAACAGCTAGAAGAAGAAGAAACATTGGAGGAGAGAGGGTTTACAGATTCACAGTCATTGGACAGCATTCCTCCACCACCCTCTGCATGGTCAAAAAGAGCTCAGAAAGTCTCAGAAAAGAAAGCACAGAGGGTACAAAGTTCAGTTTACAAGAAGTAGGAGTGACATAGATTAATAGGGATGGGGGGGGGGGAGTGAGCCTTAATTGGAAGCACCGCCATTTCTAGGGAGATGTGGTCTTTTGTCTCTCACTGTGGTAAGACTTCCTTTCATTTGATCTTCTTATTTACGGCTATGGGGGAGGAAGCTGATTCCCCAAAGCCTGACATATACATAAGCTTCTTCATATCACATTTTCCAGCTTCGTTTAACATTTTTTCCCTAAACTTTGGGTGATATCCAATGCCACACAGACAAAATTCTCCACAGGCAATGGAACTTGGCTTCTTCTCCTCTGCCCTGAAGATCCCCACCTCCACCCACAAAAAACTACCCCAGAAGGTCTACCAACCTCCTGACAAATTGACTTATCTGTCAGTTTTGGCTCTCTCAGTGACCTAATTTTCCCAATCTTAAATTCTCCCTACTTCCACAACAATTTCTTCATGAAAATTCATCAGTTTTGTAGGGCAAATTTCCTGATATATGCAGTTTCTCCTTTTATATGCAGTTGTGACTAATCTAATATTCATATTTTCACAAGCAATTTCCTCTAACAGAATGAATATGTTGTTTTATTTAATTTAATTAATATAATAATGTTGTTTTATTTATTTAATTAATATCCACTTCTTTGTATGCAATTTTCTCTAATGGATGCATTTTTGAAAAAAAAACCACCATTTTATTCTAATACATATCATTGTATGTTATTTCATCCCTATAGGCATTTCTACACATGCTCTATTATATGCACTCTGGAACACATTACTTGAATGGAAATCATCATTGCAAAATTCAGAGAAGTGCAAATTTTGAGGGTTATCTGTGTTTTAGTTGACATATTGTTTTGGAAAGTGTGAATTGGGTAGATTTGCCTTTAAATGTGGACTGAATTGAATTTCTCCCAAGCATTTCATCACCGGCATTTCAGACTGTGGTATCTCTCAATCCTACAGTCCTACAGCTGAAGCAGGAACCTTCTTCATTTAAAGCAGATGCACTGAGCCACAGTCATTCCCCTGATATACAGTTCATGTGAAACTTTTTTCAAAAATGCATTCTTCACATTGCAAATTGCCCATTCTTTTTGCAAGTAAATGCTCTGGTGAGCTCCGATTGTTCAAACTGCCCGTTTTGTTTCTACCTGTATGCAACTATTAGAGTTTTCTTGGTTTCTGCCCTACGTTGAGCTGTTCAAGAGTGGTATACATTTTTGTGTGACAGAATGTCGTTTCAAGGAGGGCAGTCAGCTTAATTCCACTATTTGCATTCTATTTGCCCTTTTGCACCTGATTAGATTAGAAGGAAAAGTGGGAGAATAGAGATCTTATCAGGTGTATGTGTCTGTAAATATGTACATGCAGATGACTATATTACAGGAAGGAAGAGAAGGAGAAAAAGAGGAATGGTGAGGATTAAGAGTTACTCTTTCAACTATTGTGAGTTTCTGATTTCTTAATAATAAGGAGAAACAGGTAGAGCCTACAACAAAGTGTTGCATTGTGAAAAGCTCCCTTTAAGGGTTCCAGCCACATTCTTTTTTCTTTCTTTTTGATAATGATTTTTATTAGTTTTCAATTTCAATAATTCAATCAAATGACAGTCTCATTAGAACAATGCCAAGGTAAAGGTAAAGGCCCCCCTGACCATCAGGTCCAGTCGTGACCGACTCTGGGGTTGCAGCGCTCATCTCGCATTATTGGCCGAGGGAGGCGGGGTGCAGCTTCCAGGTCATGTGGCCAGCATGACAAAGCCGCTTCTGGCAAACCAGAGCAGCACATGGAAACGCCGTTTACCTTCCCTCTGTAGCAGTTCCTATTTATCTACTTGCATTTTTGATGTGCTTTCGAACTGCTAGGTTGGCAGGAGCTGGGACCAAGCAACGGGAGCTCACCCCGTCACAGGGATTTGAACCGCCGACCTTCTGATTAGCAAGCCCTAGGCTCAGTGGTTTTAACCACAGCGCCACCTGGGTCCTAGAACAAATTATAATACAATTAATAATACCAATCACTGAAATGTCAAATTATACAATTTAGGTGCCCCCCACATGCTAGAATTAATGGTTTGATGCTTTCCTTTGTTCCTGCATTCCAAAGTCTTATAAATTCCAATTATGCTCCAGTCCAGGTACCAATCCCTTATATCACAGCTGCAATTTTAACAACTTCCATTCGTATTGACACATTGAATAGGGTTCCAGCCACTTTCATTCCATTCCCTGTCTCTCCAGGTTTTTGATATCTCCACACATCCATAAAGCAACAGTTATGAAGTACATGGGGCTTTTTTTTCCTGCCATAGGCCATTTATTTTGTTGCAGGGCCTTGCTCCTTTCAGATTGGTAGTACAGCTACAATGCAATGCTCTATCAAGGACAAGGGTTCCTTTGTATGCAGAACTAACCGAGTGCATTAGTCTCCCAAGATTTGCTGCACCAGCAAATATGTGATTAGAATTGGAGCAGATCAACAGCAGCACAACATCTCTGAACAGGACATTACATGAGTATTGCACTGTGTCTGACAGCATTGCAGGCTGATCTTCAGGCACAACTGTTTTAAGAATATAGTGTAAATCTTTTCAAAGGACTTGTTTACCATGATAGCACCGAAGTACTGAGAACCCTTCGTTACAATGTTCTGGCTTTTTGTATGTGACAAAGAATGTTAATTTAAATTTTAAAAGAATCACAGGAATGCTAGTTTGTTAAGGGGTACTAGGTGATGGTGAACTACAGTTCCCAGGATCCTTTGTGGGTATGGGTGTGCTTTTAATGTGTTTTAAATGGTATGTGCATAGACTGAGTGGTTTTCAGAAAATTAAAATAGAATAACATTCTTTTAAAGAAACAACCCACCCCGCTACAAATCAGACCACGGTAGTATAAAATGTCAGTATAAATAGTCTTAGAAATACTCCAAAACATGGGCAAATTAAGAAAACATGGATGGCAACTTCCTTGAGGAACAAGTTCCAGAACTTTCCACAACTAAAATGGCCTGTCTTCAGTCACAACCCACCTTACCTCAGAAGGTGGTGGGACTCAGAATACTCTCCCTGATACTATTAAAATAGCCATGATAAATCCTATTATATGTTTTGTATATTCCATGAACAGAATTCTTACAATGAGCTGCTTCCCGCCGCCCCCCTGCACCCCAGCCACACTAGGAGTGATATATGATTTGTTTTCCTAGACATGATTGACACTAACACACAACATACTGGGAAGCCAGCATCAAGCAGCCATCGCAGGCCACAAAACTGCCCACCAATCACACCAACTCCAGCCATTATATAGTGGCAGCCAGTGCTATTTATCTAGAAAAGTTCTGGAGCTCACACTTGCTCTCTTGGAATGTCAGTGGTGCCCACCTGAGAGGTGCCAGAGCTGAGCTCCAGTGAGCTCTGGTTGAAAAAAGCTCTGGTGGCAACTGATGGGGCATGAAAGAACAACCCAGTAGAGACTGGACAACTCTGGGCGTCAGCAACGTTTTCCGGCCACGGGCCGGATCATCGCCACTGATGCTGGTCCGTGGGCTGGACACGCTCTGGACTTGTGCAGGAGTGATTTCCAGTGCTGCTCTGCCCATTTCCAGGGCGCCAGAAATCGCTTCTGCGCATGCTCGGACATGTGCAGAAGCGATTTCCAGCTTCTGGGCACGTGTTCCAGCTTCTGGGCACGGGCAGCATGGCACTGGAAATTGCTTCTGTGCATGCCTGGACATGCACAGAAGCGATTTCTGGCATCTGGGCATGCCCAGACGCTGTTTGTGGCACCTGCGCATGCACAGATGCCATTTTTGGCACCACTTGGCGAGTCCTCGCTCCATGCTCCACCGGTTTTGCGCGGCACGGGGACTTGCCGAGTGGGCACCTCAGTGACCAGGCAGCTCGAGGGCGGAATAAACGGCCTCTGTGGGCCGAATCCGGACCATGGGCCGGAGGTTGCCAATGCCTGTGCTAGAGGTCGAAGCCAGTCCTGATATGTACATGCCAGAGATAAATCCAGCATAATCATCAATGGGATGGAATCAGATCATTTTAAACAAATTGGGAGGGGGTATCCAAAAGGATTTGTCTAAGAGGTGGCCAGGGCGGTCTCCCTCTTATATACCTTCTGGGAATGACAAGGCATCTGGCCCTCAACTGAATCTCATAACTCTCCTGACAGGTGATTTGGTCTGCAGCCACAGTGTGGAAATAAAGGATGAGATTGCTCACCAGATACCAGGCACTCTACTATTCAATTTAGGCTCCCATGAAGAATAAGATTATCAATGACTACGAGTCACTTTAAAACAAATAAGACACGTAAACATACCTTGATATCTCGTATTACTTACTGTAAATGTTAAAGTAACCCAGAGTTACTAGATTATAATTGTTTTTATTAAAATCAATTACATAGGTGTTTCCCCCCACCCTTTGTGTACAGGAGGAAACTGAATATCATCTTCCCCCCTCTCTATGTTGCAGCCAATTGCATTTTTCTCCATACTTTACTGAGAAAATTAAAAACTCATGAAGGGAATGTTAAAATACTCCAGGAAATGAGTTAATTTGTCTGGAGCATATATGCAGTCCTGAGGAGGAACAATTGGGTGCTTTTTGTACTCCCTGAAGAATCAGCAGTTTATATGCAGCTGTAATTCTTCAGTGGAAGATATTAAAACCTGCATCACATACAGGAAATATGAAGTGTTAAAACCTTTATTGATGCTCCCACAAAACAGGAATGCAACCACAGAAGTCTCACCAGAACTATAATTTGAATTCTGGGAATCTAGCAGAAAAGCCTAGTAATGTGTTCAGTATTGCTCATAGGTTTCCATTTTTATAAGACGATTGTCTTTAATTCACCCAGCGTTGGAAGAGTTTGGGCTTATGGCTGACATGTGGGGCTCATTTTGTGGACTACTAAGGGGGGGGGTTGTCGGTAGATGCAAAAGAATTGCTCCTCACCATAACTTCGGATCTGTCTAGGAACAGATTCCAACTGCATTTTTTTAAATAGAACAAGTGCAACCCTGTTTAAAAGTTTGTCATTTTTGTGCTGATATGCATTACTAGCTTAGCTATAAGCAATACTCTTTTTATTCCTCTTTCTGTACAGATGGCCTGCTTTAGCCCTACGGCTTCTAATAGGGTTGGGCACAAAATACTTCAAAAAATTATCCACCCCATTTGTGGGAAGAGAAACTGAAGTGGTGGAGAGAATTTTACCAACTCTCTACAGGAAGAGGAGACATTTGCCAACTATGGTTTCTCACCATTAGCAACGGTATTTTCCAGTCTTTCTCCCCCCACTTTTTATTTTTATGTTGCTTCCACTGCAGTGTCCTTTACAATGCTCCAGACCTACATTTGTTCTAGGACACTGGGGCGGAGGGTGGAAATGGCAGATGTCACCAAAAAAGAAAAAGAAAAGAAAGAATGTTGGAGAAAATTGTGGTCTTTTTTTTATGCCTCAGCTCTAAATTCCACACCTTGGAAAGTGCAAGATTTCCCCAAACCATTAACATTGGGCCCTGTTTTATGTGCATGGATAATAATAATAATAGTAATAATAATTTATTATTTATACCCCGCCCATCTGGCTGGGTTTCCCCAGCCACTCTGGGCGGCTTCCAACAGAAGAATAAAATAATTGATTAAAGATTAAAAGCCTCTCTTAAACAGAGCTGCCTTCAGATGTCTTCTAAAAATCTGGTGGCTGTTTTTCTCTTTGACATCTGATGGGAAGGCGTTCCACAGGGCGGGCGCCACTACCGAGAAGGCCCTCTGCCTGGTTCCCTGAAATTTGGCTTCTCGCAACGAGGGAACCGTCAAAAGGCCCTCAGCACTGGATCCCTTGAATCTCTGTTTCATTTCTTTTATATGTTTTCATTATACTGTTGCTTTATGTACTTTAGGCTGTATTTATGTTTTAATGGATTTTTTATATATTGTACATAGTGTAGACCACTTAGAGAATTATTATTTTTTGAAAGTGGTTTAAAACTGCTTTAAAGTATTTCAATGAATAACTAATATCCATGGACTTGTATCCTAAGATAAGTTAGCTTAAGAAAGTTCCCAGAATGAAAGTTCAACTCCTCCTGCTCCCTGCACACACGTGCAACCCCTCGAAAGCTGCTCTGGAAAGTCTCAAACAACATGGAAAGAAAGGGTCATTGAAGACTGATGGGGGAAGGGAAGAATCATCCAAAATTGAGTCGTCTTCCACCCCATATTGCGTTATTCCCCCCTCCTCTAATAGCTTCCTGCCCTCTTATCCCACATTGTCCAGGAAGGTCCTCAAACTTCTGGACTGACTTGGGGGTGGGCAGATGGCTGCAGGGAGAAGAGGGGGCAGTACCTTTTTCCTTTTGCAGATTTCCTTAAATTTATCTTAGATCTGAGCCCTGGTGACTTGGATCCTCATGTTGCAAAAGATTGCCACCATTTACAATGTATCCAGCTCTAGAAGTATGGCAACTGCAATCCCATCATTGTATCCTATTTTCCCCCTTGTAGACACATAAATTTACTGAATTGTAGCCGTGGGTTCAAATCCTACTTCTACTGCGGATTCAATGCATGATAGGAGAGCGGGTGGTGCTGTGTTCTAAACCACTGAGCCTCTTGGGCTTGCCTATGGGATAGGCGATTCTCTCTTAGTCTCATCTGTACAGTGGAAATGTTAATGACCTATCTCTCCCATTTGTTGTGAAGGCAGGAAAGGCAGGCACTGTCCAGAACCTCTTCAGATATACAAATGTATGTGTAATGAGGTAGGATGAGATCTTGTACCTAGCTCTGGAAAATGAAACATCCAGGGTCCAATTTTCTTAGGGGTCATTTTTACAAGAGCTAAATCACAGATAGGTAAAGGTAAAGGGACCCCTGACCATTAGGTCCAGTCGTGACCGACTCTGAGGTTGCGCGCTCATCTCGCATTATTGGCCGAGGGAGCCAGCGTACAGCTTCCAGGTCATGTGGCCAGCATGACTAAGCCACTTCTGGCGAACCAGAGCAGCACATGGAAACGCCGTTTACCTTCCCACTGTAGCGGTTCCTATTTATCTACTTGCATTTTGATGTGCTTTCGAACTGCTAGGTTGGCAGGAGCTGGGACCAAGCAACGGGAGCTCACCCTGTCACAGGGATTCGAACCGCCGACCTTCTGATTAGCAAGCCCTAGGCTCAGTGGTTTAGCCCACAGCGCCACCTGGGTCCCCGCTATAAACATTCATATGTATATACCTCAGTGCAAATGGGAATGTGAATGCGTATGGGTCAAGATGTCGGATCCATGGCTGAGATCACCATCCCTCTCCATGCATTCATTTGTACCCTCAGTAATCACAAACAAAGAGCCGTAAAGTCTTTGAATTTATACTAGCAGTTGCAGGGGGCGGGGAGCTAGTTCTGTGTAATTCGGCAGCAAAGATGATTTACTGGAACACTGTGACAAACAGTCAAAAGTGGAGGAAAATGCTTATAACTTTCTCTTCCCTAACCTTGAAAACACACCTCTTGCGGGTTTCCACACGTCTGGTTTCAAAATGGGATCCTGTAATGTCACCGTTCACCTCAGTGAGTCGATGGGGCAAAGCTGAGAAGTTGCAGCCATTCTAATGAATTGAAGTGTGCAATCATTCCAATGTTTCTGTAGCCTGTGCATATTTTATAACCGAATGTAGTTGCTCTGCCATTTTCAGAAATGTATTTCTTTGAACGCTGGGTTCAGTTCATTGAACAGGAGCTAATCAAATAAGTAACAGATTTTCACTTCATAGAGATTAGAAGAAAATGGAAGCTACCCCCCTCCCTCCAAAGCAGTTTTCACCTTCCAAAAGTGAGGGCTGTGTCTCCCCAAAATGAGTAGACTTTTAGAAAACATACTTGAATGTGTTTTTCCCACGGAGAGAGGAGAGGGGAATCTGTAATGCATTTTATTTCAGTCATAAACAAGTCTTCAGGATTAGGTAGAATGCTTCTGATTTTTATCAACCTCATTTCGATGTTTCAGTTCTTACTTTATAAACGAGCATGCTGTTTTAATGACATTTTGCTAAAGTTTCAGAAACTGCTGACTGACACCACTTTCTGATAGTTGTGTCCCTTCCTACTGCCAGTACAGTTGCTACAGGTACAGTATGTGCAAAACATTTCTGATAGAAGAGCCAGGGACACTCAGAATTCAATTGGCACCAAATGTTGGCTTTGAGTAGGACTGGGAACATCAAGGTTGGACACAGGGTTGGAAGGAGATGCCCCTTCCCAGGTGAGATCAGTAGCAGTGTGATAAGCCACAGCAACTCCAACTGATGGTCAATTAGAGTTATGGATTATACCTTCCCAGGGAAGACCTGAATTGATGTAAGTGTGCAAGGGGGAAGTTCAGGAACACTGAAAATGGAAACTACAGGCTTGGGTGGTTGTATTGTCATGGGGCAATAGAAAGATGGCTTTTACCGGGTCACACTATTTGTTCATCTGGCCTAGAATCATCTGCACTGATAGGTTGCAGCTCTCCAGGATCATTGGCAAAGGTCTTTCCCATCAGAGAACCATAGAATTGTAGAGTTGGAAGGGACCCAAAGGGTCCTCTAGTCTAACCCCCTGCAATGCAGGAATCTTAGCTAAAGCATCCATGACAAATGACCATCCAACATCTGCTTAAAAACCTCCAAGGAGGGAAAGTCCACAACCTCCTGAAGGAGACTGTTCCACTGTCAAACAGTTCTTATTGCCAGAATGTTTTCCCATACGTTTAGTTGGAATCTTCTGTCTTGTAACTTGAAGCCACTGGTTCGAGTCCTACCCTCCAGAGCAGGCGAAAACAAGCTAGCTCCATCTTCCATGTGATAGCTTTTGAGATATTTGAAGATGACTATCATATCTCCCTCAGTCTCCTCTTATCCAGGCGAAAAATATCCAGCTCATTCAACCGTTCCTCATAAAGCTTGGCTTCTAAACCCTTGAGCATCCTTGTTGCCCTCCTTCCTAAATTCTGGTGCCCAGAATTGGACATTGTATTCCAGGTGTGGTCAGAACAAGGCAGAATAAAATGGTACTATTACTTCTCTTGATCTGGAAACTCTACTTCTGTTGATCCCTTGATACAAACCCTCATTCTAACTGGAGATGCCAAGGAAACAACCTGGGCCTTACTGCACACAAAATGTCTATTCTACCACTGAGCTATGATTCCCTCCCCTTTTTACTGATCTGGAAGAAATAGGACCCAGCTGGATGATAGAGTTCCAACAGGGACCAGCGCTCTAAGTTTACCCTAAGCCAATGCTTGGAATGAACTAAATGAACTTCACTGAACTAGTTCGCTAGTAGATGTGAAAGTAGTTCCAATAATCATTAGAAGAACTAAAGGTGAATTAAATTCAAATGTAAGTCAATCAGGCACCTATAAAGTTTGAAAACAAAACACAGAAACAACAATCTACGGCTTAGTGTTCAGCTGCAGAGGTGCTGCTTTTACTAAGGATGCTTAGCCCAGGGGTCCCCCAAACTAAGGCCCAGGGGCCGGATGCGGCCCAATCACCTTCTAAATCCGGCCCGCGGACGGTCCGGGAATCAGCATGTTTTTACATGAGTAGAATGTGTCCTTTTAATTAAAATGCATCTCTGGGTTATTTGTGGGGCCTGCCTGCTGTTTTTATATGAGTAGAATGTGTGCTTTTATTTAGAATGCATCTCTGGGTTATTTGTGGGGCATAGGAATTTATTCATTATTTTTTTTCCAAAATATAGTTCGGCCCCCCACAAGGTCTGAGGGACAGTGGACTGGCCCCCTGCTGAAAAAAGTTTGTTGACCCCTGGCTTAGCCACAATCACTGTTGCTAAGCTATCAGAGGGATAGAATGAGGCCTTTCCTGCATCTTCCCTGCTGAAGAGATTTGCTTTCTTCCATCGGAACAGTTTTCAGAGAGAACCACGGGAACAGGACTAAAGTCAATGACACCTTGTGCCTTTAAGAGCTATGTGGCAGGCAGAAAATAAACGGAGCAAGCCTTTTCTAGTAAAAAATGCAATTATGGGGAAAGCTTCACTTGATGACATTCTGTCTTTTAGACATCTTATTACTTGTGTGTGAGCCCTCTGATTTGCTTCAGCACAGCAGTTTGTAACATGATGAACATTTTATGAATGAAAAAGTTCCTTTGGGTGAACTTGGGCTGAACTAGTTTGTTTAGCAAAAGTACAAAATTTAATTGGAACTAGTTCCTTTTGGTATGGGAGGAACCTGAACTAGTTCCGTTTTAAAAACAAACCTTCCAAGCACTGCCCCAAGTCACCAAGGCATTTATAGAAAGTGGAAAATAATGTAAAAATTAACATTTAAATAGAAATTCCGTAATATCTCTCTCTCTATAAATATAGTCAGAATTGCATTCGAACACTGTAAAAGGAATCTATTGTGCAGCATTCAGGATCTGCGAGTTGGGTAGAATTTTCAGCAAGACCCACACACTCAAAAGACGACAAGACATTTCATGACACTGTTTCTCTGTGGCTCGCCAGCTTATTCTTTGCGTACCCTGCTGGATGGAAAGGAGTTCATTAAACAAATGCAAGCAAGACATATCCAGCAGAGAATGAGCTAAAGTAGAAGTTGTTTGATGATGTGCAACTCAATCTGCCATGAGCACCTCCTGTGCAAGCTCAGAGATACCTTTACATTGATATTTAGATAAATGGGGCTTGTGCGGGAATTGTTTTGGGTGGATTCTATGCTTATAGCACCATCACGTTGAACCAAATAACCTGGAAGAAAATGTCATCCCCTTTTACTATTTTTATCGCTACTCTGTAAATGTTGATTCTACAGGGCAGTTTTAATAATCATCTGCTCTCATCGTCTCTGATTTTTTTTGCCCATGCAATCTTAGAGTTAAGGAATATGGCATAGAAAATCAAATGCAATTCTTTTTGTAACCAAAATATAGCATGTTTCCTTTATGTGATCTTAGCGTTGGTGTTTACTAGCTGCCCAGAGCAGGGATGCGGGTGGTGCTGTGGGTTAAAACACTGTGCCGCTTGGGCTTGCCGATCAAAAGGTCGGTGGTTCAAATCCCTGTGACGGGGTGAGCTCCCGTTGTTCGGTCCCAGCTCCTGCCAACCTAGCAGTTCGAAAGCACACAGTGCAAGTAGATAAATCTGGCAGGAAGGTAAATGGTGTTTTCGTGCACTGCTCTGGTTTCGCCAGAAGCGACTTAGTCATGCTGGCCACATGACCCGGAAAAACTGTCTGCAGAAGCGGACAAATGCTGGCTCCCTTGGCCTGTAAAGCAAGATGAGCGCTGCAACCCCAGAGTGATTTGCGACTGGACTTAATTGTCAGGGGTCCCTTTACCTTTACCTAGCTGCCCAGAGTAGCATAAGCAAAGGAAAAGGGGTGGGGTGGGGATCTAACCCACTGCAGTAGAAATCCTTTCAGAAGCCTGCACTTCAGACAGGGTGAATTACAGAGCTAATATTAATATGGTTTTCCTCATTACAGTCATGAGGATGTGAGATTATAGAGTGCACCTAAGTAGTAATTGGGGGCAAGCCGTGAGGTGGTCAGGTTTGCTGATGACGCCCAAATATTCAGGGTGATAAAAATGAAAAAGCTATTCTGAGAAGCTCCAAAAGAATATCTCCAAATGGTGTGACGATGCTTTAAAATAGCAACTACAGTTCAATGTAAGTAAATGCAAAATAATACACATGGAGAATCTTAACATTACATCTGCACTGATGCGGCTTGAATTGGGTAGGAAAGAGACATTGGGATAGTAGCAGGTTGCTCAAAGAAAACATTGAACCAATGTGCAGCAGCTATGAAAATGGCAGTTTTTTTGTGCTCGGGATAATTAGGAAGGGGACTGAAAATAAAGCTGGGATTTGCTACTGTATCTCCGCTTTGACTCAGCGAACCCACTCACACTGGTATTCCCATCAGGCAGATGTGGCAGATTTTCACCAGAATCACACACTGCTATATCTACCACAATGATCTACCCTGGCGGCAGTTCTTTCCTGTCTCTTGCTGCCTGTGATGACTGCAGAGCATGGGGTCGCTCAGCTGGTAGAGCACGAGGACTTTTAATCTCAGAGACATGGATTTGAGGCCCATGTTAGGCAGGGAATTGAACTAGATGATTCTCGTGACCCCTTCCAACTCTACGATTCTATGATTCTATAGTTCTAGGATTATTCACTTATGAGTTAGAACAATTTACAATAGAATAAAGGTAAAAGGTAAATAATGGGAGCAGCTGGTGCTGTGGTCTAAACCACTGAGTCTCTTGGGCTTGCCGATCAGAAGGTCGGCGGTTTGATTCCCAGTGATGGGGTGAGTGCCCATTGCTCTGTCCCAGCTCCTGCCAAACTAGCAGTTCAAAACCATGCCAGTGCAAGTAGATGAATAGATACCTCTGCAGTAGGAAGGGAAGCAAGAGTTTCCGTGCACTCTGGTTTCCGTCATGGTGTCCCATTGTGCCAGAAGCTACTGTTAGGTTCATCATGAGACATCCTCCAGCTTCTAATCACTGATACCAGCAGCCTTCAAGCAAGCAAGCTTGCCTTATTATTGCTCCATAGCACCCCACTGTCAGAGGATTGCCTCCTTCCATTCACCACTTTGCCTCCTCGAAGTGGAAGAAACCTGATCAGTGCTGAATGTCACATCCTTTGCCAGGTGTGTCCTGTTGGAAATAGAAAAGGGCTTTCCCCTTGGCCTGCCTTTATATCCACTCAGTTGCCAAGTGCTTTTGTGACATCACAAGAAACCCACAGCCAATGGCAACAGCTGGGGAGGCATCATCTTCATTGCTTTGAGCCTCACAATGGCAAGGGGACCTATCAGTGATTGTGTGCTGGTTTATTTGGGACACGGGTAGAGCTGTGGTCTAAACCACTGAGCCTCTTGGGCTTGCCAATTGGAAGGTCGGCTATTTGAAACCCCACGATGGAGTGAGATCCCATTGCTCTGTCCCTGCTCCTGCTGACCTAGCAGTTTGAAAGCACACCAGCGCAAGTAGATAAATAGGTACCACTGTGGCAGGTCTTCCATGCACGGTCCTCTATGCACCAGTAGCGGTTTAATCATGCTGGCCACATGACCTGGAAAGCTAGCTGTGGACAAACACCAGCTCCATCGACCAGAAGCGAGATGAGCGTTGCCCCCCATAGTCGCCTTTGACTGTACTTACAGTAGCTGTTCAGGGGTCCTTTACCCCCCCTATTTTTTACAATGGAATACTAAATAGTAAAATTAGCTAAAATGATCTACACTCAGAAGAATAGGGTGCATCCTGAAAACCACAACATAACTAAGCTGTCAAAGAGGTTACCAAAGGCTAGAGAAGAAAGGAGCGAGACACAGCCCTCTGCAAGGAGGGGATTCCACAGTTTAGGAGCTGCCATGAAGAATTTCCTCTCCCAAACTACCACCCTGCTGAACTGTCACCCCTGTTATCTTAACACACAAGAGGACCTGTGGGTAAGAAATAGTCTTTCAAATATTTCAGAGCACAGTGCTGGCAAAACCATGTCAAGCATCTTTTACATTTACTGAACTGGCTTTGGCAATTAGTCTTTCTCCTTCTCCTTCTGTTTTTTTAATTCTCAGGACAGCTTCCATGGAGCATAGAGTCATATTCAAATTGTCTGCTGAAGGGTTACCAACAGATAGAAAATAGCGGCTTTCCTGAAATCAGTGCTGAAAAGTCCTGTGCTTGTACTGGGCACCGGATTCGTTTCTTTAATGCATGGATAATATTTGACCGAGAGGCATGATTTGTAAAGCAAAAATAGGATTTTCACATCATAAGCTGCAGCACAGGGATTTCAACTTTAATCTTCAATTCTGATAAGCTACTTCTGGCAAACATGTAGCTGTATTTTTCCCTGTGACTCCTAATTCCTTTGTATTAACAGATTACCTACCATTTTATCATGGCTCCTATTATCTAAGCATTTCATTTACCGTTAAAGTTTATGTACTAATATACTGGGGGATTTCAGAACCTTACAAATCACTTACATGGTCCACCTACAATTTTCACAGGAAGCTTTGGCGGACTGAGCTGTAATAACATGTATCAGGCAGGATAGCACAGCAACCAGCACTGCTGTTCCTTGAACTCTTGGATACTTGGAAAGGTTAGCAAAAATATCACTGTGGCTAAGTTATAATAAATTACAGCATTTAAGGTTGCTGTTCCAGAGGAAAGCAATGTGTTACCAAATGCTCAAATGTGGCTATTAAAGAACTATTACGGCAATTCAATTTTTGCCGGTGTTGATCTTTCAAACAGGCTATTCTATTTGTAACAAATCCAGAAAGTTGGTAGTTTTTAATTCTTTTACGGGGGGGACGGACCCCATCCATCTACTTTCAAATGTTTTTATATTGCCAACAATGCAATTTTCAGTACTGAGAATAAGTTGCCATTTTGTCATTTCTCCCTAACTAGGTTCATGAGCAGTAGAAAGGTGGTTAAGATTAAATATAAGTAAATGTAAATTAATTAATTGAAACTCGAGCTGGGTCTTATGTCTCTGTGACCCCCAAATCTCTGTGTAACAATAGGCCAGAAGAAATATTTGAGGTAAACTGCAGAGACTTCAGGCCTTGACGTAGGTAGAACTGAGGCTGTTATGTTGGCTGAAAGCAAGAAATTTATAATTTGAAAGAGGGCCTTGTCAGCAATAGCATCTCAGTTGTGGAACATACTCTCTGATCAGCTTTTACGGGCACCTTCGTTGTCCATCAATCAACACCAGCTAAATAACTTCCTCTTCTACTAGGCCTCATGAATTGATGGTGTATGGGCGTGCTGGACATTGGGCAACATGGCCATGCTGTTTGGATTATATTTAATGTATGTATCAGTGACTAATATTTTTACATTGTACTTTTGTATTTTGACTTTATTGGGTATTATATATTTTTTTTAAAAAAAACACTTTGTGAGATTACTTGTGATGAAGTGTGGGATATACGGTTTATAAGTAAACAAATACATACATAAAAATAAAATAAAATAATAAATTGTATGCATGCCTACCATTAGTTATGGGTAACAGTGCAGAGTTGTACTGTTAGTATCTATAGTTTTTCACATTGCTTATTCCAAGGAGCGAGAGGAAAACTAGCAAAGGAATGTGTCATGGTTTCTGGGTTTTTTGTTCACCATTACATCTCTCCAAAAGATGTACAGATTAAATACATCATCTTACTTTCAATTTCAGACAAAAGATATTTTCTTTAAATTGGAAATGTCTAACACAGCCAGAGGATGGATTTCTAACTTCCTATGCCATTTTTCTTTTTCTTTTTTGTAATTTCCGACATAATAATGGTGAATCACAGGCTTGTAGTAAGGTTTTATCACTGTGTTTTCACAGTTGATAGAAGGTTGGTCCTTATCAAGGCCCGATAACAGATCAGCCTAATAATGCACCTAGCTTCTTTTTGACGATGTGTGAGATGAAAAGGATTATCCAGTGTGCCTATGTTGGTATCATCACTGTCGCAGTAGCTGATTCTTAAAGTTTATCTGTCTTTGTCTATTAAAGGCAGTGGGACTAACAGTGTGAAGTGTAGATATCAATATTTACAGGCAAGAGGGGAAATGTGGGGCTTTGAAAATAAGCCTGAACTCTACATCAGATGTCATGGGCTTTAGTCAATGAAATCTTGTGTCATAATAAATCTGTTAGTCTTCATAGTACCAAAAGTTATAATGTGTGTGTTTGGAACTAGCCAACTTGATACCCAACTGTATGAAAGGGATCAGGAAGTCAGGGAAACTGATGCGACTCAGAAAAAGGAAGTCAGAAAATAACTGCTTTCAATATTCCAGAGTCTTTGAAGACTCTTAAAAAAGCTTTGTTTCACTTTATGCTGTATGCTCTTGGCTGAGCTTATGTTTATTTTTAACCTTATTGTATTGCACATAGATTTGAAGTCATCATAAAGACCATCATCATCATCATCATCACTCAAAGCTAATAGATTATCATTTTCATTATGTTAGTGGATGATTAAATAACATGTTTACATCTCTTGCATTGTTTTACAAGGCCCTTAACATATTGGATCCAGGATACCTCAAGGACCACCGGATTCATTATATACCTGCCTGATTCCTGAGGCCTTTCAGGAAGTCACAGTTAACACACCCTCCAAGTGTCCCAATTTTCCAGGGACATCCCTTATTTAGAGAAGCAGTCCTGGTTTCTGATTTGATCCGGGAATGTCCCACTTTCCCTAAGGACATCCCAATTTTTATTGGAGAAATGGACCCCTGAGCCATCTGAAGGCAAACTTCCTATATAGGGGAGTTTTTTAAATGTTTTATTATGTTTTTATATGTGTTGGTAGCTGCCCTGACTGGCGGGGCAACCCAGTAAGATGTGTGAGGTAAATAGTAAACTTATCATTATGGAATGGGATGTCCCTATTTTCATTGGAGAAATGTTGGAGGGTATGAGTTAGTGGTCTCCCATGACTAATAATAATAATAATAATAATAATTTATACTCCACTCCTCTGGCTGGGTTTCTGCAGCCACTCTGGGCAGCTCCCAACAGAACTGAAGGCACAATAAAACATCATATCCACAATGAGTTGTTTGTTCAGCATTGTTAGCCCAATTTTCCAGAACTGTCTTTCCACTGAGGTCAATCAGGCCCTCTCACGTGCCTTGAGGGTTTTTTTTTTAAAAAAAAATTCCGGCAAACATCTTACCTGAATTCTGATTTTACAGTTCTGATTTTTATATTTTGTACTGAGTTATTCGCACACTGTGTAGAGGCAATTCTATTTTTTTTCCAAATAATTTTTATTAGTTTTACAACAAACAAGAAAACCAGCAAAAGCATACAACACAACACAATAACATACAATAACATAATAAAAAGAAAACACAAAAATACAAATACAAATTCCTTTAACATTGTATATAGGGACCTCCTCGAGTTCCCTCGATCTGCGGTTCATTTCACTTTTATCTTTAGCAATTTCCAATGCATTTTTTGTAGAAATTTCTTACAATTTCAAATCTTTCATACCTCTATTTACTTCACATAATTCCCAAATCCACAGCTTCTATACACTTCTAAATCTAATCTCAATATACAGTTTTAGCATATTTTTTAAAAAATAAATTTTAAAATCTTTCCACTCTTCTTCTGTCGCTTCGTCTCCCCGGTCCCGAATTCTCCTGGTCATCTCGGCCATTTCCATATACTTCCATCATCTTCATTTGCCAATCGTCCACTGTTGGTAATTCATGAGTGTAGAGGCAATTCTAATTAGGTGGTATATAAATAAAATAATAAATGATAAACCTCTCCAGCTGAAAGTATAGGATTCAAAGCACGATCCTACCCCTGAAATGTTGGCTGGAGACCATCAGATCCCAAAGATCAGCAGGCATCTTCTTTCTACCATGCTTCAGGTTCCATCCAGAGAAGGTAAGATGCATCTAAGTCCTGCTGAAATAAAGAGGTTAATATCTGACCATTTAATGAAGTCTCATGACTTCAATGAGATTTAAACATTAATTCTCTTTGTTTAATAAAAAGGTAAAGGTAAGGGACCCCTTACAGTTAAGTCCAGTCACAGACGACTCTGGGGTTGTGGTGCTCGTCTTGTTTTACAGGCCGTGGGAGCCGGCGTTTGTCCGCAAACAGTTTTTCCAGGTCATGTGGCCAGCATGACTGAGCCGCTTCTGGCGAAACCAGAGCAGCGCACAGAAACGCTGTTTACCTTGCCACTGGAGCAGTACCTATTTATCTACTTGCATTTTTGGTGTGCTTTCAAATGGCTAGGTTGGCAGGAAGCATACAATAAGCTACAGACCAGTCCAAAATATTTGATGAACCCAATCCAAAGAAAGCCAGTTTTCAGGTAGGCAACAGTATTTGAAATTCTCTAATCTTAAAGCATCCTTTTCCCTCAGCTCATTTGGTTCAAATCTAGATGAAGCACATTTTAAGTAATAGTATTGATTTAGTTTTACTACTACTTTTTTTTTTTACAGTTTATTAGTCACCACTGTTAAGCGGCTGTCCTGCACTTTGTACTATAGTTTTCCATTACTTTTATTCCCAGAAATAAAACGAAACATGGATTTGTTGTGCAAGTGTGCTGCAGTGCCATTGCCATTGCTATTTACTGCAATGCGCCCACTTTATTTATAAGGTATTATGAAGGTGCACTCTTATTGCATGAATGACGTCTACCCAGCTCTTTCTAAATGGGTGATGGATCTACATAGAAGTGTGACAGTACAGAAATAACCTTGAAAACAGGACAAGGAAAAGTAAAAGTTAATATATAATTATAATAATTATTTTATTATAAAAATAATAAACCCAATAAACCCAGGTGGCGCTGTGGGTTAAACCACAGAGTCTAGGGCTTGGTGATCAGAAGGTCGGCGGTTTGAATCCCCGCAACGGGGTGAGCTCCCATTGCTTGGTCCCAGCTCCTGCCCACCTAGCAGTTCGAAAGCACATCAAAGTGCAAGTAGATAAATAGGGACCCCTCCGGCGGGAAGGTAAACGGCGTTTCCGTGCGCTGCTCTGGTTCGCCAGAAGCAGCTTTGTCATGCTGGCCACATGACCCGGAAGCTGTCTGCAGACAAACGCCGGCTCCCTCGGCCTATAGAGCGAGATGAGCGCCGCAAGCCCAGAGTCGGACATGACTGGACCCGATGGTCAGGGGCCCCTTTACCTTTACCTAATAATTATTTTATTATTTTATAAATCTGTATACCACCCTATACCTGCAGGTCTCAGGGCGGTTACAACATAAAAACATAAAATACATAATGAAAACATAAAATACATAATAAAAACCAGCAACAACCACCCAATAACCACCTCCCCAACACATTTTAAAAATGCATTGGATGTCAAATCAGCCAAAAGTGTGGTTAAAGAGGAACGTTTTTGCCTGGCACCTAAAAGTATATAATGAAGGCGTCAGCTGAACCTCTCTGGGGAGAACATTCCACAAATGGGGAGCCACTGCAAAAAAGGGCTGTTCTCATGTTATCACCCTCTGGACCTCATGGAGAAGGTACATGAAGAAGGGCCTCAGATAAAATCTCTTCCCGGCTCACGGGGAGGAGATGTTGTGGGCACACACGGCCTTCACGCGGGGGGGAATGGCTAGCATTCCCCCCCCAGCCCATTGGATGCTCCCCTGCCGCGTCACGCCTGCAAGGCGTCCAATCGGACGCACCGGGAGGGCGTGGCTTACCTATATAGGTGAGCCCGCGGCAGGGGCTCGTCCTCTTTCTTCGGATTCAACTCACCTGTTTCTGCTTCGTCGTCGCTCTGTGGATCGCTGCTGGAATCGCCGCAGTTCCCTCCGAGGATCGCCGCTGAAATCACCAGCAAACGGCGTTTTTAAACGCCACCTTCCTCCTTCGCCGGATCTCAGCTGAAATAGCTACACAAAGGGCATTTTTAAACGCCACATTCTCCCGCAGCAGGCTCCGTGCCACCTTTCTCCTTCGCCGGATCACAGCTGAAATCGCTACACAAAGGCGTTTTTAAACGCCACATTCGCTTGCGGCAGGCTCCGCGTCTCGCGCCCCCGCCAGAATCGCGCCGCGCCTGCCTTCTCAGCCGCTCGGACCGCGCACCCCTTTTAGGGACCGTGTCGGGGTGCCTTATTTCCGTCCGCTTGGACCTCGGATTACCTCCTCTGGACCCTCCTCTCCCCCCCCCGGATCCTCGCGGCGGCCTCCCCCGCGCTCTCTGCTGCCGGACACTTTGCATTGCGGCTCAGGAGCACCCGTATAGTCGCCTTCTCCGAAGATCCGCTACTGCACCTCCTGTGCGGTGTCGGCGCGAGACCCGAATTGTGGATTCAGGAGTGCCCGTGGAGCCTTCTCCTCTGAAAGGTCCGTGGCGGTTTGCCCTGCAGCACCTCCCGTGCGGCGTCTGCGCTGGAGCCGGTTGGGTATCGTATTTCCTCTTTCTTGGGGCTTTGTTCGGGGGGCCTTCGTGCGCGTGGCCTTAAGTTAGCTTGCTCAGCTTCGCATGTTTTGGGAGCAGTGGTGGTTTCCATAGCAACTCCCTAGCTTACCTGGCGTTTCAGCGTCTTCTCGCGATATTTCGGCTCCCGGCCTGGTCGCCATTTTAGGTGCGGCCACGTGCATTACTGCAGGCGGCCATTTTGAGGAGGTCACATCCGTGGGCTGCCGGTCTCTTATGCGCTTCCGGTTTTGGGAATGGTAGTAGGCTGCAACCGTTACCTTGCTTAGTCGCAGTCGCCAATTTAGTCAGCCACGTGCTTCGGCCCGGCCGCCATTTTGAGTGTGACCACATGGGCATTTCGGGCGGCCATTTTGAGCGTGTCACTATACTGGGTTTGATCGCATGCACCTTCCTCCTTCCTTATATTTAAACGCGACACATAGGACGCCTCAGCAACCTTTAGGGGGAGCGTTTTAATAGCGTTCAGCACGTGCACCGCCCCCCTTTGTTTTTGGACACATTGTTGCTTCCTGGGGAGGGCCTTACCGCATAGGGTCCGTTTATCTGCCTATACTCCTTATCCAAAGGGACCTACGCGTGGTTCATTTTGCTGCACGACTTGGAGCCTATAGCTTACTTTAGTATCGCTACATTGCGACTGTGTTGATAATTCTATTTGCTGTGAATCCAAGGTGCTCTTAATTGGTGTGTAGTTTGTCAATTAATCCCTCAACACAATTGATTACATTTGGGGGCTGTTCAGACACTGTTAGCTTAGTTACTTAAGCAGTATAGGGTATTTAATTGATTCGTCAGCGCATTTAACTGGATATTACTTCGCGTTATTTGATACTTCAAAAATTTAGTGGCCTTAAACTCTTGCACCGGCGTTTAATTGGCCTAATTCTCAGTGCTTTGTTCTCGCAGCCGCATACTTTGATTCCTTATAGCTGCCTGACTCAGTCCATCGGATTTTACATATAGGGGCATGATTTAGTTGCTTCCTTTAGCATTCACCTGGCTGGTTATCCCTGCTGTCCTGCTGTAACGTATTAGATCTCGCTATCCAGAGGTTTAATTTAGGTATTCGGCAACCAAGCCTACAGCGCGTTATAGTCCGCCGGTCCCGGCTACTTGGGCCCTGAGTATCTTTTTTCCACCAGTTAGGCAGCCCATATACTGTCATTCCACAAGGACCTTAGAGTTTTCATCATCTGGAAGTCCTCTACTTGCACTTAGGCAACTAATTCATCGGGGCCTTCGGTGCCATAATTTGATTGGTCTTATTCAATATTAGTTGAGCTTCAGTCATTCGCTTTAATCGCATCGATTCTGCCCACGGCATTAGCTTCCGTTAACTTTCCTGTGATTCTAGTTTCGAATTTTAGTAGAGGAAACACCATGGCTCCAAAGCGTAAGCAAGCTGAGCCCACGGCTGCACCCGCAAGGAAGCGTCCCACGACTGCGAATGCCACTTCCAATGCACCCACGTTTACCGCCATCTCCGTTCCCCCAGAGGCTCTAGCTAACCTTTTTTCAGGCTTCCAGAATTTCTTCCAACAGGTTTCAAGGCCAGGGGCTTCAATTCAGGAGCTCCCTGCTGAGGGGTCTCAGGATTTCGTCGCAGATACGCCAAGAGAGGACGAGGCGCGCCCTAGTACCTCGGCTTCTTGTAGCATGGCCTCGGCCGGGGCTGGCCGCATTGGAACCAGATCTCAAACGGCTGCTGCTGCGCCTACAACCTCCTCTGACCCTGGAGGCAGTGGGCCTTCTACACCTAGCAATAATAATCCTCTTTCCCAGTTATCCCTAGGTACCCCTACGTGTTTGCGCAATATTTCCCAGGGTACTCAGTCTAGGTCAAGGAGCTTGTCTTCAAACACCACCTCCGATGGCGAGAATCAGGATCTTGCGCCACTAGCGAGTTCCAAGAAGAATACGGAGCAGTCGGAGAAAGAAGCACCACAGAGAACCAGCAAAAAGAAGACCAAGAAGACTAAGCATGTGGATCCCCATGATGATTCAGGTACCTCTTCTAGTTCGGAGGATGAAGACCCCACTTTAGAGGGTTATTGGGGCAAGGGCGAGGAACTTGTGGGCTTGCCTGTTTGGGCGCACGAGAGGCGCGCAAACTCGCACCGTAAGACTTTCAATGGTACTCTGGAATGGAAAGATGGCGCATTAGTACCGGATGTAAAGAAATCCACACTTGCGTCTTCAGATTTCATTTTAGGTAATCACTTGTCTAATAAAAAGCGGAACAGAATCCTCAATGGGGATTACGTTGACATATTTACGCTCCTCCCTCCAGCTAAGATGAAGGGTAAAGGAGAGAAGAAGAACAGTTATGGCAAGCGTAGATACCGGGAGCCTAGAGCCGAGCGGACCTTTGAAAATTGGCTGGACGGTTTTCAAATTTATATGGGCACCATTGTGGCATGCTACCCGAAAAGGGCAATGCACCTCCTGGCCTATATGGCCCATGTCAGAAAAGCGTATGCCCTGGCCGGTGAAGCCCCTGCATTGCTGTATGACAAGGACTTTCGTAGGAATGCCTCTCTGTTGTCTAGTACCAGGTGGGACTTAAGGGACCAAAATTTCTGGGGCGAGCATGTGGGCCCATACATCGAGAAGCAGCAGCCAGACACATTCCGATCTGCAAAGCCAGAATTTAAGAAATCAACCCGCCGCCTTGTGTGTTGGGAATTTAACAAAGGCACCTGCGGAAGGGCCTATTGTAAATACAGCCATGAGTGCGATAAATGCCAGGGTGCTCACCCAGCCACAGCCTGCTTCAAAGGCAGGCAGCCCTTTCGAGGGAGGCGTGGTAACTTTCAGCAGGTAGCCAGGGGCGGATCAGCAGCTGGCCAGGGTGCATCAGGTAACCGCTACTGATCGGTCCTTGGCTTTGGCTTTCTCCCCGATTAAACTGGACCCCCTTAAATCTTTGCTACAACATTACCCTAATAACGCGGCGGCCAAATATCTATGGGAAGGTTTTTCCTCAGGTTTCAGAATCCCAGTTGCTATTCCCCCCCTGTCAGGTGAACCACCTAATCAAAAATCTGTAAAAGAGATGCCCGAGGTCGCTAAAAAAAAGATATCTAAGGAGGTTACTGCAGGAAGAGTCGCTGGCCCATTCAACACACCCCCAATTCCGAATTTACATATTTCTCCGTTGGGCATAGTTCCTAAAAAGAATCCAGGTGAATTTAGACTCATTCACAATCTGTCTCATCCGAAGGGTTTCTCGGTTAATGATGGCATCCCCCAGGAACTGTGTACGGTCAAGTACGCCTCTTTTGATCAGGCTATCAAACTTATTAGGCGTTTTGGCAAGGGCGCCCTTCTGGCCAAATGTGATATCGAATCAGCCTTCCGCCTTCTACCGGTACATCCTCAGGATTTCAGGTGGTTGGGCTTTAAATTCGAAGGGGCATACTTCGTGGACAAGGCCATGCCCATGGGCTGTTCAGTGGCGTGTTCAGCATTTGAGACCTTTAGCACCTTCCTGGATTGGGCCCTCCGTTTTAGAACAGGTTTGGGGGGTGTCACACACTACCTGGATGACTTTCTTTTTTGTGGGGAAGCTACTAACAACGATTGTGCTTACCTCCTAGAAGCCTTTGCCTCTTTAACTGCATATTTGGGTGTACCTCTTGCCGCAGAAAAGACGGAGGGACCTGTGTCTACTATAACTTACCTGGGAATCGAATTGGACACAGTAGCACAGACTTCACGGCTACCAAAAGAAAAGTTAGCAGCCTTAAAGCAGACTATTTCAGAGTTGCTACCCCTTAAAAAAGTAACCCTTAAACAGATCCAGTCTCTCCTGGGCCATCTCAACTTCGCGTGTCGGGTGGTATCTCCCGGGCGCCCTTTTTGCGCCAGATTGGCCAGATTATCGGCAGGCCTCACAAAACCTCATCACAGGGTGCGCCTTAACAAGGGGGTAAAGTCTGACATGGAAGTATGGTTAGAATTCCTTGAGAATTTTAACGGGGTGTCCCTTTGGCAGGATAACTTGAGGCTCCAGGTGGATTTCCAGGTACAGTCTGACGCTGCCGGCTCCCGCGGGTTTGGTGTTTATTTCCGTGGCCGGTGGTGTGCGCAACGGTGGCCACCCGAGTGGCAGGCTAAACCTATTACCCGTGATCTAACCTTTTTAGAATTCTTTCCCATTGTCGTAGCTGTACATTTATGGGCAGAGGAGTTCAAGAATCACCGTGTATGCTTTTGGACTGATAACCAGGCTGTCGTTGGCGTCCTTTCCAGGCAATCCTCCCGATCATCTAGGGTTACGGCCTTGCTACGTGCCTTCGTCCTTCTATGCTTAAGATTAAACATTTATTTCTCATCCAAATTCGTACCAGGTGTCAATAATGATATTGCGGACGCTTTATCTCGTTTCCAGATGGACCGCTTCCGCTCTCTAGCGCCAGAGGCTCAGGAGTTGCCGGAGGCTTTCCCGGAACACCTTTGGAATCTTGGGAACGAGATGTCCTAGAGGGAGTATTGGCGTCGGTTGCCCCCTCCACTCTTAACACCTACAGGAGAGCGTGGTCCGATTTTAGTAATTATAGGATGAAAACATTGGGGTTGGGTCCTAATCTCCCCCCCAATAAGCAAGAGGTCCTGATGTATCTGGCAAACTTAAGGCGTCTGGGCAGGGCCCCAAGGACCCTTCAAAGTCAAACTGCCGCCATTTCCTTCTTTAGTAAAGCCAGCTATTCCATTGACCCTTGTGCGGATTTCTTAGTCCGGAGGGCTATAGAGGGTTGGCGCAGGCTTCAGCCTCCGCGTAAGGATTCCCGCAAGCCAATAACCTTTGATATCTTGATGGAAATTCACAAACTTCTCAGGGTCCTTTGCTGGTCCAAATATGAGGCCAGACTATTCTCCGCGGCCTTTTCAATCGCCTTCTTCGGTGCCCTCAGGGTCGGCGAAGTGGTGTGTGAGGGACCGCCCAAAAAAATCGGAAGGGGCATTCTTCTCTCAGACATATCATTATCCAGCAAAGAATTGCTAGTCTGCATCCGGCAATCTAAGACTGACCAGCAAGGGAAGGATACCTTAATGCGGTTACCCGCTACGGGCCACATTGGTCCTTGCCCCGTAAAAGACACCCGGCGTTTCCTTCATCTGAGGCCCCCTTCGCCTGGCCCCTATTGATTCACGCAGATGGTTCCCCCTTAACACGCCACCAGTTCACGCGCGTCATGCGCCGGGCAATTGCGGATTGTGGCCTAGCCCCCTCTGAATTTGCAGCCCACTCCTTCCGGATTGGGGCCGCCACTACTGCGGTACACATGGGTTTGTCGGCTGAGAGGATTAAGGATATGGGCCGGTGGAAGTCCAAAGCATACAAGGGATACCTCCGCCCCGCTAAGTAGTGTCCCCTTGCTACTCGTCGCTGCCGCGCTTACGTTTTCCTTTACTTCACTTTCAGGACAGCTAATTAAGATCTGGATGGTGGGCCATAGCATCATGCATTGGGCCCGGGTACGAGCTTGCGAATGAAACCTCGGTCCTAATCTCGGGCTGCCACGCTGTTTCAGAATCACTTGGATCACTAGACGGGGCATGCGCTGGTCCGAATTCCTACCAGCTGTGATGGCCAAGATTGCCTTGTGTGGTCCCCCCGACTTCATGGTCGTGCAACTTGGCGAGAACGATCTGGCATATCGGAAAGGCCAAGATTTAAAATGGAATATATTTAAGGACTTTGACGAACTGTTGGCTGCTTGCCCGACCGTGACTATCTGTTGGTCTTCGCTGCTTGAAAGGCGCATTTGGCGCGACTGCGTTTCACCAGCCGCTGTGAACAAAGCAAGGAAGTTTTTGGATTTGGCAGTGGCCAAAAAGGTCCTGGCCTTGAATGGACTTGTGATACAACACCCCGCTATTACCTTCCGAGAGGAGCGCTTCTACCGCACTGATGGCGTACATCTTTCTGATGATGGCAATGATGTTTGGCTGGCTGATGTCCTGGTTGCTATTAGGTATTGGTTGCGGAGGTAGAGGTATTGGCGGCGAGCCCTTTCGGGCCCGATTGGCGGTAGGCATTGGATTATCTCTTGAAGGTCAGGGTGTGGTGGGGAGGTTGCTGCCATCACCTCCCCAAAATGCGGAGGGGTACTCCCTTAAGGAGTCCGAGGGGCGTGGCCAAGTCCGAAGCCGTGGAAGGTGAGGGCCAGAAGGCACGACCCCTATCGGTGGCCCCAGAATGGGTACCTAGTTGATGTGCATCGCAGGGCCCATCCAACGGTGGTTAACCCCTCACAGACTGCCAGCAGAGCGGGCTGGAGTCAGATATAGTCGGTTAGATCCAATGCCTATGCCAATACCTCTCTTCTTCCGTAATCAATAAAGTTGTGGCCTATTCGACCCATTAACCTTAAGCTATGTGTCCTGTGTCTTTATTCCTTCCGGGGAGGCCGCGTGTATTGCCACACAATGATCTCCAACTCTGAGTAGGTTCATATGGAAAGAGGCAGTCCTTGAGGTATTGCGGTCCTAAGCCATTTAAGGCTTTATAGGTCACAACCAGCACTTTGAATTGGGTCCAGAAACTAATTGCTAGCCAATGCAGTCGGACCAGCAATGCCGTAATATGCTCAAACCATTTTGCCCCAATGAGCAACTTGGCCACTAAATTCGGCACTAGCTGAAGTTTCCAAACAAGCATCAATACTGTTTGTTTTTATATAGCATAATCTAAAACACTTTTAGCCCACTGGCTTGGAAGTAAGCCCCATCAGAGGCAGATTTCGGTGGGTTGCACTGGGTGCAGAATTCTGAGGTGCCAATATGGACACTGCAACTGTGTTTTAGAATGAAAAGAGAGGGTGTGCATGCACTGAATTTTGGCATTGTGCAGGGCACCACTGAAATTTGAGACCCCAAAGTCTGTCATTGAATTCAATAGGACTGAATATGTGGTTAAAATGGATCAAGATTTTTTTTTACAATAAGTATTCTAGAAGAAGAAATGGTTAAGAAGTAGAGAGTGCTGTATTAGTTATTGATAGAAACGTGGAAGGGGGGGGAGGAGGAAGGCGACAGAGTAAGAATTATATATGATATTGTTAAAGAAATGTTTTTTCTTTGTTCCTTTGTTCTTTGTTTTTTTGGTTTTTTCTTTGTTCTATTTTTTGTACTTATATTTTTTCATATTTTTTCTGTATGTGTTATAAAATTTAATAAAAAATATATTTAAAAAAATATGAATTCAATAGGACTTCTCAGTAGACCTGGTTCACATTGTGCCGTTAAGTCCCGCAGTTTTCAAAACTTTCAATTTTGAACACAAGAAGTCTGCTATTGTGTCCCCATTGTACCAATGGAATTAAAAGCACACACCACCTTAAAGGATAAAGGTTTGCTATTAGGCGGCAGCTAACCGTGCTTTTAATTTGACAACGCACAGTGTGCAGGCTTCCTTTCTTATTATTTAGATGTTTTTCTCTTGTCATTAGAAGCCAGCAATGGACATGAATGCTTTGTACATATATAATTATATAGCACTTAACAGGCACCAGGAAATAAAACTCTTAGATCCTGCCAAGCCGTTAAAATGAGACTTGCAACTTGATCAGAATATGTATCAGATTTAAAACCATGATTAACTTTTATTAACAAAGTATTCAACAACATGAAATGGGACGAGATGGTCCTGGTGATATGTCCGTGTATTTTCTTTTCTGAATCATTTATTCCCTTCTCTAAAAGTAAGATGTTTGATATCAACTCAGTAAAGCACCACATTTTTCAGGGTGATTACTTTTGAAGGATGACTGAGAACATGATTATCGATTTATCAGTCAGGTTTATAGAGAAAAGAAGCGGGCATAAACTGGGCCTGATGCTGGCATCAGAAATGAGTGAAGATTAATCTCATAGCCAATGTCGTCCTCCCATTGTTTTTTGATTACGTCTACTGGAGGGACCTGTCAGGAGTAAGCATAGACCAATGGTATCAAATAGTATGGGAAACAGCCTTATTAGAAAAACTAACCAACAAACTGAAACTGAAACGGGGACAAATAGAAGAAGACACCTTCACCCCGGTATGGTTACAGCAGCCCAACAAGACAAGAAGAAGAACGAGCCAACAGCATACAAATCAATATGGATAACCTGATCCAAAAACACCCACCCACCCCACTCATACACAAAAACAAATTTCACTACTGCCAATCAAAGACAACCAACCCCACCCTAGGCCAACCCCAACTTCTCTCACCACAAAAGAAATACAACAATTGAATAGTAAAGAGTGATGCTGACACAAAACCCCACACGTACATTAAGTAGAACAGAAGTATTGCCACCCCACCCCACCATTCTGCCAAATGCAGCGGTTCTTTTTAAAGATATCGGGACAAAAGGAATGAGGAGGTGGAAGGTGAACCAAAGAACCTTTATTACAGAAAACAAAACATACATACCAAACGTCCCCAATCTGCTCCCTGGGTGGTGAGGACATGCACCCTAACAGTTAGCAGGCAGGCTCTCTTCCCATCCCAAATGCCTGCCTTTTATAGAGAGCCTTCTCTTAATCGGCAACACCTGTGGTCAACAAGCTCTCTTCCCTTAAAGAAACATCCACACAGAAGCTAAGTTTGGGGCGAGGCACGGCTATGGTGAGAACTCTAAGACATGCCACCCTATCTCCTCGTCACAATGTCTTCTGCGTTGTTTCCCATACACCCACCCACCACTCACCTTTCTCCCTCTTCCTTTTCTTTCTTTTCTTCCTAATGTAACACTAATGTCTCAACAAATGAAACGGAGCTGTAGAAAATGTAAGTTGAAAAAAGAGACATTGCACATACTTTTGTAAACCAAGAAATCTTTAATAAAAATATATATTCTAAGAAAAGAAAAAAGAAGTGAGTGAGGAGAACAGGAACAAAGGTCCTTGCCGGTCACAAAGGAAATATTGGGTTTGGAGAGAGTTAATGTAGGATCTTTTTCTGGAGCAAATGGGAAGGTGATGGTGCAAATAGAGGTCCAGTTAAGGTTTATATGATCTGAAGAGAAACCAGAGTAAGGTTGAACAGTTAAGAAGGAGTGAGAACCAGAATGAGATTTAAGACATACCTGACTGTTTATGTGTGCTACAACAGCTGCAAGGATCCTGCTTGCCCAGAGTTGGAAAGACGACAAGGTCCCTACCAAGGTGGACTGGCAGACTAAACTAATGGACTGTGCAGAGATGGCAAGAATGACTGGGAAAATCAGAAACCAGGAGGATCAAAACTTCAAGAAAGAATGGGAGAAATTTATTTTATATTTGACAGACGACTGTAAAGGCTTGAACACTTTGGCAGGTTTTAAATACAGTAACTCTTGTAATGTTACAGAGACTTTAGATACAATGGAGGACTGAAAAATTAGGAGGACTTGCAGTTGAAAAGGTTAACTAAAGAACCCACGGAGGGGAAGAGGGAAGTCGGAAGAATCTTGTGTAATTTTTATTATTTGTGATTTTGAGTGTGAATGAATTTGCAAAACGAAATAAAAATCATTTTTGAGATTTAAGACATAGCTTATTGTCAATTTAGGATTTCAATGGGTCCTTGTAAACTTACATTCAAGGTGTTTTTCAGCTGGAAATTTGTTCTCTGGCGCGAATGTTGTTTTTCTAGGAGGTCCTCTACACAATGCAATTCCTAGAGGAACACCCAACTTTCTCAGTGTATATCATCATTCACCATGCGGTATTGTATTTTACTCTTACTTAGATATTTGAAACTTCTTATATCTGACACAATCAGATAATTGGAACTTCGAGTATATCTACTTCTTTATCAGTGCATCTTCTTATAAAAGTAGATTTTAGCAAGGCAAGAAAACATTTACAATGTGCTTTTGTTAGCTGCATTTCTGGATTTACCTTTACAAAGCTCCATTGTTCAGATCAGGCATCCCCAAACTGCGGCCTTCCAGATGTTTTGGACTACAACTCCCATGATCCCTGGCTAACAGGACTGGTGGTCAGGGATGATGGGAATTGTAGTCCAAAACAGCTGGAGGGCCGAAGTTTGGGGATGTCTGGTTCAGATACTACTAATAGCACAAGGCTGTGCGAGTCTACTCGGAAGTAAGCCTCATGAAGTTCAGTGGGGCTTACTCCCAGGTAAGTATGTGTAGGATTGTCACTTAAAATGAATTCTTGCAATTACCAAAATAATTAAAAAATGTATACAATTTCATTAGATCATGTATGGTCTGCTTCCTAGAATTTCCAGAGAGGTGGCCTTGTTCAGTTTATATCAGCAAAAAAAAAAAAAAAAAACCCAAACCAAATCAAAACAAACAGAGAGCCTTGCAGCTCTTTAAAGATGAAGATTTTAAATTAAAATTATGGTATACATTTTTGTTCACTGTTTTTCACTACGTTCTAGAAACCCTGTTATGTTTGAGACAGAAGCAAAAGGTGTGTTTTTTTACATGCCTATAAGCTTTTCTTTGCTATGAAGCAATGATTATAGTGCATTATTATTGCATTACATTACATCCCCAGGTGTCTCCAAAAGCCCATACTTATTTATAAGGTTTTCAAGAACAGTTTGGTCATCACATACCTCCAACTCAGGCAGCATTTTCAAACAGGACTAATCACAAATCGGGTCCTCAAAGAGGGCACATGTTGCGGTGAGACCTGGAAACTGACACCCTGTGTTGTGGGTGGGTAAGATTGGTCGGCCACAACACCCGATTGGTAGGTCCCTCGATGTTGGGTTCAATCTGGCCAAAAGGTGCAGTCCAAACGGATCGAGGGA
Source organism: Zootoca vivipara (assembly GCF_963506605.1). Classification (NCBI taxonomy): domain Eukaryota; kingdom Metazoa; phylum Chordata; class Lepidosauria; order Squamata; family Lacertidae; genus Zootoca; species Zootoca vivipara. The sequence continues at coordinate 17,873,013 of NC_083286.1, forward strand.
CCTATATATTCGCATGCACGTGACCCAGAGCTTCCTCTTTCGATGCGTGCATTCGGAACACCTGCCCACCTCTCCCTACTTTTAGGGCTTGTTGCACTTGACCTTGCTATGCCGTCATGTGTCATCTGTCGTTGGGACAGGGGCACAGCAGGAATTTTCCCCAGTTGGAGGATTGTCTGGTGCCATTTGGGTTTCGCCTGCTGTGTAGCAAATCGTCACAACTTGTAAGGTTGCAGATAGGCTGTGGTTCAGGTGATAGGGATGGGGGAACGCTCTCGCCATCCCTATGCGAAGGGTATTCCGTTAAAGGAATCCTGGGACTCAATGGTTTAGTCAACCCTGTGAGAGGGTTGTGCCCATGCCAGAGTCCAGGTGGACATCTGGGTGGTGGACATAGCCTGTTGCTGGCTTTCCGCCTATCCAGGTGTTCACCCTAGGCTGATCTACGATGGAGCTCTGGGTCAGCGCTACCTGCAACGGTGCAGGGAGCTAGTCAAACCAGAGCCTATGCAACCACTCACTTTCTGTAATCAATGACGTTGTGGCCTAAATTCTGCCAAAAACCAAACCAAAATTTGAGTCATGTGTGGATTTATTTAGGGTGGAGGTTTCTGGGTCTGAACACACAAGGTGAAATACAGGTGTACAGCAAAATCACTCAAATCCTGTTGATACCTAATCCATGGATTTTATATTTTCAATAAGAAGTGCCATTAAGCAGAGAACAAATTAGGCACCTCATTTTGCTAAAATTTGCTTTTTAGCACATATGCCATCTGCTCATCTTACTCCAAGAACAACAGACTAATTCAGCTCTTTAATTACAGCACTAATTATTTCACTTAGTTCGTAGTTAGTTCTGTTGTTTTTTTAAAGTAAAGCTTGTCAGATAGGGAGCTATAAAAGATACACTCAAGGTTGCGGAAAGGGAGGAGAGCGAGGGAATAATTGTAATTGCAACCAACCAGGCATCAAAAATGGATCCGTGCTGGTTTTAGCAAAGTGGTACCAGCAAGTCCCAACATGGTAGCATTCAGAACAAGCTGGGTAAAACCACAATTGTCATAGGTGGAATGAGGTATGTGAATATCTAACACTTCAGTATAACCAGGGCTTTTTAAAAGCCAGAACTCACTGGAACTCAGTTCTGGCACCTCTCAGATGGGCACCATTAGCATTATAAGAGAATAAGGGAGGTGTTCATGGTGAGTTCTGGAACCTCTTTTTCTAGAAAAATGGCACTGAGTATAACCACATCTTCACTGCTGTTGCGGACTCCACTGAAGATGATGTCCGCAACAACCAGCTCATCTGTTTGTAAAGCAAACATGTGAATGGGCAGTTTCCAAGTCCTATCCCTGATGCCATACCCTCCAACATTTCTCCAGTGAAAAGAGGTACGTCCCATTCCATCATGAAAATGTTACTATTTCTACCCCACACATCTATGTTGCCTCAGCCACTCTGGGCGGCTTCCAATATATATAAAAACAATAAAGCATTAAACACTGAAAAATGCTTCCCTATACAGGGCTGCCTTCAGATGTCTTCTCAAGGTTGTATAATTATTTATCTCCTTGGCTCAGGGGTTGGATAACTCCATACCCTCCAACATATCTTCAATGAAAATAGGGACGCCCTAAGGAAAAGCAGGTGGCGCTGTGGTCTAAACCACTGAGCCTAGGGCTTGCCGATAAGAAGGTCGGCGGTTCAAATCCCCGCGACGGGGTGAGTTCCCGTTGCTTGGTCCCTGCTCCTGCCAACCTAGCAGTTCGAAAGCACATCAAAGTGCAAGTAGATAAATAGGTACCACTCCGGCGGGAAGGTAAACGACGTTCCTGTGCGCTGCTCTGGTTTGCTAGAAGCGGCTTAGTCATGCTGGCCACATGACCCGGAGAAACTGTCTGCGGACAAACGTCGGCTCCCTCGGTCAGTAAAGCAAGATAAGCGCTGCAACCCCAGAGTCATTCATGACTGTACTTAACGGTCAGGGGTCCTTTACCTTTTTTAAGGAAAAGCAGGACATTCCGGGATCAAATCAGAAACTGGGACGGCTTCTCTAATCAGGTACATCCCTGTAAAATAGGGACACTTGGAGGGTCTGTGATAAAAGTGCATTGAACTGAACATTGGCAAGAGGGTTGGTGCTCATACAGTTGTATGCGTGGAGGTTCTCCATGCCAGCGGCTATCCTGATGGCACAGTGCAGATCCTTGGAGTGCAGATCTGATCTGTGTGCAGCTGCATGTACATAACACACACACACACACACACACACACACACACACACACACACACACACAGTCCAATGGTCTGTTTGGCGCATGGCAGATGTTCCGACATCAGGGCTAGTAGGTGTGGTCTCACTGCCCTCTCCTCCCATTGGTTACGCACATGGAGAAGACTCCTGAGATGAGCTCTGTACTTATGATGAAATTATACATCTCACGGTAGAGTGCTCTGTGAAGCACTTCAAATATGCTTCTACAACTTCAAGCTACCCATGATTCTAGCATTTGGGAAATAGAGCAATGAGATGCATAGCAATGTCATGCATTCCATCCTATGCAGGCTGCATCTGACTTGCAACCTAAGGACACCCTGATTGCCTTTTCCCCAATTGCAGGAAAGGCTGTCATAGGGAATGGGCCAGTGGGGAAGAAACAAACCCTTCAGCCTCCCTCTCGCACAGCAGTAATTTGTCCTCACTAATACCAAAGCTAAGTACTTTTCTGCAGTATTAGTGTGGGAGTAAACTACTGCTGAACCTTAAAGATAATTGGAAATGCAGCCTATATTAAAGGTCCTTCAAGGACTCATACTTTTCTTATTGATTTTAGGTTGCTTGCTTGCTTGTTGTTGTTTTTTTAACAACCAGGCCCAATGAGAACAGAAGCACATTTTTTATCTCAGTTATTACCTTTCGTTTTTTGCCCAGTCCTTTCTCATTTATTTTGCTGTTCAGGTTTTGCTTTGTTTTTCCTGGAGAAGTCCTGATTTGTCATCAATCATGCTACTTTTTTGGGTGCTCAACGTGAAATAAAAGCCATAATGAGAACTGTAAGCAACAGTTATAATTAGGGCTCGGCCAAATGGCCAATCTTTAGATTTTGAGCACAGAAAAAGTGCTATCTGGAAGGGAAAAATGTTGCCTCCAACAAATCTGGCTTCTCAGAATGGTTGTTGTTCTTCGGGCTGTTTTCAGGTTCCATCATCAACTGCTGCTGGTCCTCCCCTGTCTTCGTCCTTCACTGCATGTTCCCAGTCAATCAGGGGGCATGTAGTGATGTCACAATGCTACATAGTCACTAAGATATAGCCATGTGCTAACTTCATTGAGAACTAACCAAACCAGTCTAGAGTGAAAGCAAAACTTCCTGGACTGGTCGAATCTGTGATCCTAGCCCATCCAGACAAATGAAGTCTCTGCAGGGCAATATTTCTTGAATAAGCAAATATTCACATTCCTTTCACAGCAATGTATGAAAGATTTCTGCAAGAAGGCACCTCTCTATACTGATGAACATGTTATCAAAAATCACTCATCCTTGCAGCTGAGCCCCAGTTATGATTGATTATGCAATAGCAACAGTCCATAACAATGATAAAAAATAGAGTGTGGTGTGCTTGAAAAGAATAAACACTAGTTGTGGTGCTACCAAGCCTGGAAACAGAGCAAAGAGATAATGAGTCATTCAACATGATTTCTTAGGGTTTGCTTGCTTTTTAAAAGAATTTCCAGCCTTATATAGTTCTAGGGCCACTGGACTCTTCTCTGACTGCTGTTGCTAACCCTTGCTGAAATCCTCTCCCCCCCCCAACTGCTAGCCTCAAATCTCCTATCCTTCAGTAACAAGTAGTGCTTTCTTACAGAGGTACGTACCGATGCTTAATGGTGATGGTATCACAGCCACTAAGAGATGCTTGATCAGAGTCCTATGCAAATCATACTATTATTTTATTCTCCTGTGTGCTGTCTCCATTCATACATTATGAGCACAGCCTAGATAATAATCTGTGATCAATAATTTATGTAACGGGGTGAGTCTCTCTTTCACACCAACATCCTCACATCCATGAATTATTCACATTTATTTTATAATAGCTTTTCATTTGTCTAACCCCATGGCATTAAAATACATACATGGTGAGCAAAATTTCAGTCTGTCTTGAAGTCATGGAACCTAGAAGTTAATCCGCTGTTGACAAGTCTGGGTCCATCTTGAACTCAGGGTTAAGTGCAGTGCGCTGTGATCCAAAACATTTTACTTAAAAGTAAGTTCCATTGTGTTCAGCATCAATCTTGATTCTGCCTTGATTGCATACACTCCAATAAGATCACAACTCATTACTAGCATGGTCATAGGATTACAGTCTTAAGAAATATTTATGGAACATGGAAACAAAGGATCTACTTAAATACTGAAATTGGATCACACAGGTACCAGGCAAAGCAAAAATATCATTTTATCCAGTCCCCTGCCTCAAAGCAAAAATCCTATACATATAACCTTCTCACTCAATGATTGTCTAACTGATCGTTGGTTGGTGCCCTCAGGCTGTTGTGGACTACAACTCCCACCAGCCTCTGCCACATGCTGCTTTGGGGTTATGGGAATTGTAGTCAAAGACAACTGGAGGGCATCAGGTTGGGGAAGCCTGGTCTTAACTTTTCTTCAGAACCTCCAAGAAAAGAGATCTCACAACTCTTGTAAAAGCTATAGCAGCTGTCCCAGGGAGGAACTACTCAGCAATTCTTCTTACTGTTTAGCCTAATTCTAGGTCTCAATTCCTTTAAAACAATGTATTCTCATCTTGTCTTCAGTGAATAGGGTAAACTTTTCCTTCCTGTAAATATTTGATTATTCTGGATCCTCTTGGAAGCTTGGAAGCTCTCCTATGAATAGTTATCATCTTGGAAGCTCTCCTATGAATAGTTTCCGGTTCATAAGCACATTGTGCCTAGAATTGAATTAAACTAACTAAAACTGAATGGAATAGCTCCTGCTTGTCCCCTTCAATGGGTGCTTCAGACTTGCAGGGCAAGCAGACAGCATACCACCCACAGCAAGTGAGGACTGAGAAGAGAGTGTGGAGAAACAGGACCATGGACAGCTCCAAGATGCCCAGTTGACTGCAGCATTCTCCTCCTGAGGCATCTACAGGTGTTTTTGCAGAGAGCTAGAACCAACTGAAAGCCTTATGTAGACTAGGAAGACCTGAAGTGTGGCAGACTCCATCTCACTGGTGGATCTGGCTAGCTGGCTGCATAAAGGACCACAACCTTAGTCTATTGTCTTTGACTTCTGTTAGGCAGCAAAGACCAAGGTACTCCAAGGGACACACCTCCTGAGTCAGAAGATGGTACTGGGGCTTTGTTTTCTGGTCCCTCACCCAGGAAGTACCTTGATCACTATCCACATCAGAGTCCTCCATTGTGCAGTGTACCTGAAGTTGCTTTGGGGTTTTGGCACATATGACATAATTGGTGAAAGATAACATTCTTGGCAGTATTTGAGATCAATTAGGCTTCATATATATATATATATATATATATATATATATATATATATATATATATATATGGGTATGGATAATACCATACTCTGGATCCTTCAAATGCTACTGTATGTGAGCAACTCCCCTCCCCCCTCAAATGGATGCCAGGGACACAAAGAGTTCTAATACTGTAACTTATGATGTCCAATGAAGCTGAATGTTAGAAGATTTAGGACAGGTAAAATAAAGTACTTCTTCATGTAGTGCATAGTCAAACAATGGAACTTGCCCCCTCCATTCCACCCTTCTAGTGCCCATGCAGCACTCAGGGCAGCTTAGAACAATTTAAAATCCCAGTGCAACAAATATATAAAGTACGAAGATGTTAGCAATATAAATTTGCATTAAAATCCCATTAAAAAGCATCAATGGCAGTCCTTACAGGTTAAAACAACCTTAGCAACCCTGTAGCTCGCTGGAATAAAAATGCATTTACTAACCATTTTGCCATGTGTTCATTAATAAATCTATTCTGTCCCATTTCTTCATAAATCAGGGATACTTTCTTTTTTTAAAAAAAACAAAGAGCAGCATGAAAATTCATAATTTTAAAACATATTTATCTCAAAATACACATTTCCAAATATATTTTTTTCACTCTCATAATATGCCTTTGTTTTCAAAACTGGAAGCTGTACTAGAACATTTGGGAAGGGGGGGGGCTGCATTCCAATACACACATTAGTCCAGGAGGTGTGGATCAGACCAGTTTCTATTGGAATATATAAAGTTCAAATTCCTCAAGCATCCTTGGAATGTGATAGTTCCTATTGGATCATCTGTGAAGATGTCTTTGAAAAACAAAGTCCTACTTCTGGTCTATATGTTCCCAATAGGTTTGAACCTAGCACACCTTCCGATTCCTGTCCGCCATAATTTAATTTCCTCCATTCAATGAATTGCTTCTGTTGTGCTACTATATCAGTGAGATAAGAAGCAGGCCAATAATTCCTTTCTACATCCCTTCAATTGCATATTAACTCTTCATTAAAGTGCACCCTCTTGATAAAAGTACATTTTCCAGAGGCTGGGATGTCATCAGCATTTACATATATATGGTTCTCTCTACCTCAGTTCCTTTCTAACAGGCACTTTCAGCACTGTAAGTCAACCTACAATTTCTCTTTACACAACAGCAAAAGAATGTTTTTCCCTGGATACTTTTCAATTATTATTTTCCTCCATTGCCAGAAGAGGCCAAGTTGCTTCTCCCTAAAGAGCTCCATTAAAATGCTAATAACAGTCCACACTAGAAGTCCATTTGTTAAGTGATGGGCAGAGATTCTTAGTTCAGGGTTTATTGAAGAATACAAAATTGAAAATCATAAGTGCCCAAAACATTCAATTGTTAAATGCTCCAAAGAAAGAAGAAGAGGATGAAACACAGGGGGTGTGCATTTTGTCCAGTATGGAAATTACTGCTCTAATTACTACTGGGCTGTCAAAAAATCCGATAGGTAAAATAATGAGTAAGTACCCTCCCAGTCTTGATCAAAATTTATTGTTTTGGCAGAGGCCAGGGTTTGGAAATCTGAGATCAGGGAGTCAAATGAAGCCATACAGGTCTCCCTATCTGGACTTAGAACTCTCCCCAGGCCCATAGCTGCCAAGTTTTCCCTTTTCTTGCGAGGAAGCCTATTCAGCATAAGGGTATTTCCCTTAAAAAAAAGGGAGAACTTGGCAGCTATGCCCAGGCCACACCCCTTCCCGGACACACCCCTTTATTCAGGCCACATCCCTGATTGGCCCTGTTCTTCAGAGTCCTTGAACATTTTTGCATAGCTGCAATGTGTCCTTGAACTTTGATCATGCCTCCTGCCTGCCTTGGTCAAGGGTGTGTGTGTTTGTGTGTGTGTGTGTGTGTGTGTGTGTGTGTGTGTGTGTGTGTGTTGCACAGTAGAAATTAGCCTACTGTAAAAATTTCATTTCTTGCTTTGCTCACTTTTGCTTCTGGTGGCACCCCATACCCTCCAACATCACTCTGATAAAAATGGGAATGTGCGTATATTGGTGCCGTACTCTCACCGGAGCCAGCTGACTCTTGCAAGGGTGCAGCACCACTACAAGTGTCAGCTCTGGCTGCAAGCACCAGCCCAAGCTCAGTGGTGGCGGCACTGGAGGGGGAAAACAGGCCATTCTGGGATTAAACCAGGCTTCTGTAATGCCAGGATTTCCCAGGAAAACCGGGACACTTGAAGGGTATGCAGCCAGCACAGGCATGTGGCCTCTGGAAGGTGGCCTCAAAGGGAACGTGGCCCTCAGGATGAAAAACATACCCCACCCTGGTACCGGGATTGCCTGCATGCAGTGTTTTTTCCTAGTACTACTCAAGGATACACAGCAAGGGCACCATTTCTTCTAGAAGAAAAGCATTGGCTGCATGTAGTTTTTTTTAACGATAAAAAAAACTTTATTACTGTAATTTATATCTTGCTTTTTACAAATCAAATGTAAAAAAAAATACATCAATAAAATCACACTGAAATATTACTGAAACACAGGAAGTCTGTGGAATGAAACATTGCATTCAGTGGGCATCTGGAAAAGAACCATCTCACCATTTTTTCTAGTATCAGTTAATTCCTGTTAGTCATTGAAAGTCCTTATTCCTTGGTCATCTACTTTGACATTTATCAGCTTCCAGGCCATCTTTCAGTTGTCTTTTGGGTGTTTTGGAGTTGTAAGAGAACACACAAAGCTCTTCAGGTTTCACTAGCTGCAGGCATTCCAGTAAAGAGGTAGAGACTTCATGACAGATTTATGACTCCAGAAGGAAGGAAGAACAAAGAGGCTTTTCCAATGTGCTCTGGCTCCTTTCTTTGGCCTTACTCCGCCCCCTCCGGTCAGGTGTCCTTTGTCCTACCTGGCCAGGTGGCGGGTCATTGGCCAAGTTGCTCAGGTGGGTGGCACTGGCCAGGTACGCCCCGTGCGGTGTCGCAAACCCCGCCCACCTGAGGGGAGGGGTGAGGGTGGATATTGCTCATACCCAATAACAAAGTAAGCAACATGGAAGTTCCTGCAGTGAATAAGCACCAGAAAACCCGATTTGGTCATAGGCAACTTCTCCACAGTAGGAATATGGTGGTGAGCTCCATGTTTCGAACTATGTAGTCGAAGCATCTACATAAATCAGATGAGTTACTGCTAAGTATAATGCTCCATATATATATATATATATATATATATATATATATATATATATATATGGCTTATGCATTTCACTGATTTTACAATCATTTTGACATTTCAAAGTCGACTTCCTTCCCCCTCTTTCTGCGGTTCCTTAAATTCATTTTTAATATCTTCTGCATATCCAAATGAACTTATTTGCTCATTTATGCATCTTCTTTAAATATGTACTCTTATGAAACTGCAGGTTATTACAATAATCCTGCCAATGTTCTTATCTGTTTACAATTCATCTGTAAATATTCAATAAACTATTTCCATTCTTTTATTAAAAAAGAAGAAGCTTGTTGTCTTGATTTCTTATTCTTCCGGCAAGTTTTGCCATTTCTGCATGTTCCATAAGTTCTTGTATCCATTCTTCATTTACTAGGACTTCTCCTTCTTTTCAGAGGGGGAACCCAATCTTTCCCTTCTTCCCACCTGCAGCATGGCACGTGGAAGGTTGAAGTGGTCCACCAGTCCAAAACCAACAGTAACATATAATGGCATGATGTCTCCAAGACTCTGAGGGAAAAAATAGTGGTGTTATCTAACATGTCACACACATACATCTGTGCAGCTGGCTGCCCCAAATTTCAGTGGCTCTGCTCTGACAGCACCTGATCTAATTTGCTCAGTTGCGCTACTAGATACTCATCCAAGCTTTAACTGTAGTGGAATTCTGAATTGCTCATCCAGCATTACTCCTGCTATTCTATAAGTTCCCTAAGGTCAAAAGACGAGCTGCAGAACAGGATTTCTTGGCAACTTTGGAAACCTGGCAGTCTTGGCAGCTTGCATTCTCTATTGAGGCTGCAAGCGCCTTAAATTTCTATAGAATTTGTAATGATCTTGTTTAACACTATCTGACATTAGATAGGAAGAAGGCACCCATGACCTTGATGAGACTGGAAGTTTTACATTAACAAGAACTGTTAATGAATATTCCATGTCCCCATGTATATTTCATCTACGTGCTCCATTTAATTAGTGGTATAAGCTTATCCATTGTCTATAGAAGACCACTAAATAGTGCATTTCTGTTCAGTAACTTCCTAATTCAATGAAGTTTAACTAGAAGTTATCAATGATGCATTTCTCTCCCCTCCCCGTAGTTTATTGGGGTTTTTTTTAATAAACAAAATTGTGAATATATTTCTCATAACACCAATAATAATAATAATAATAATAATAATAATAATAATAATAATTTATTATTTATACACCGCCCATCTGGCCGGGTTCCCCCAGCCACTCTGGGCGGCTTCCAAAAAAACAGAAATTCTAAAATACAGAAATCCATCAAACATTAAAAGCTTCCCTAAACAGGGCTGCCTTGAGATGCCTTCTAAAGGTCTGGTAATTGTTGTTCTCTTTGACCTCTAGTGGGAGGGCATTCCACAGGGTGGGTGCCACTACCGAGAAGGCCCTCTGCCTGGTTCCCTGTAACTTGGCTTCTGGTAGCGAGGGAACCGCCAGAAGGCCCTCGGCGCTGGACCTCAGTGTCCGGGCAGAACGATGGGGGTGGAGATGCTCCTTCAGGTATACTGGACCGAGGCCATTTAGGGCTTTAAAGGTCAACACCAACACTTTGAATTGTGCTCGGAAACGTACTGGGAGCCAATGTAGGTCTTTCAGGACTTATGTGGTCTCGGCGGCCGCTCCCAGTCACCAGTCTAGCTGCCGCATGAAAGCAGCTGCGAACTTTATGAATCTGGTGGTTTATTAAGTGTGATTTAACAGTGCAAATTTCTCTGTTTTTGCAAATTTGTCCAGTCTTTTGTGGTATATTAGAGACATTGTGAAAACATCGTCTAGAAGAGCATGTAGCAAACTTGCCACCTTGTGGAATGTTTGGGCCTTCAGTCTCAAAGCCCCATTAGGAATCCCCCCATGGAAAATGCCTAGCATGACCTCTGTCTATGGCATTGGCCTACAGGTCTGACACCCCAATGTAATTTGTGATAGAAAGCAGAAATAAACAGGCCGTCTGTCCAGTCAGGATGTGGGTGGCGCTGTGGACTCTAAACCACTGAACCTCTTGGGCTTGCCGCCCAGAAGGTCGGCAATTTGAATCTGTGCGACAGGGTGAGCTTCCAGTGCTCTGTCCCAGCTCCTGCCAACCTAGCAGTTCGAAGCACGCCAGTGCAAGTAGATAAATAGGTACCACTCTGGCGGGAAGGTAAACAGCATTTCCATGTGCTCCGGCTTCTGCCACGGTGTTCTGATGCTCCAGAAGCGTTTTAGTCATGTTGACCAAATGACCCAGAAAGCTGTCTGTGGACAAAGGCCAGTTCCCTTGGCCTGACAGCAAGATGAGCACCACACCCCATAGTCTCCTTTGACTGGACTTAACCGTCCAGGGGTCCTTTACCTTACCTATGGGATAGACCATTCTCTCTTAGTCTCATGTGTACCGTGGAAATGTTAATGACCTATCTCTCCCATTTGTTGTGAAGGCGGGAAATGTAAGCAGTCCAGGACATCTTCCAGTATACAAATGTATGTGTAATGAGGGAGGCTAGGGTGAGAACTTGTACCTAGCCCTGGAAATTGAAACATCCAGGGTCCAATTTTCCTAGGGGTCATTTTTACAAGAGATAAATCACAGATAGGGAGCTTGATAAACATTTGTGTGTATACATCAGTGCAAATGGGAATGGGGATGTGTACTGGTCAAGAAGTCAGATCCGTGGCTGAGATCACCATCCCTCTCCATGCATCATTTGTACCCTCAGCAATCACAAACAAAGAGCCATAAAGTCTTTGAATTTATACTAACAGTTGCAGGGGAAAAAAAAGCTAGTTCTGTGTAATTCAGCAGCAAAGATGATTTACTGGAACACTGTGACACACAGTCAAAAACTGGAGGAAAATGCATATAACTTTCTCTTCCCTAACCTTGAAAACACACTTCTTTTGGGTTTCCACACGTCTGGTTTCAAAATGAGATCCTATAATGTTGCCGTTCACCGGGGGTCCTTTACCTTTTTTATTATTATTTACTTTACTCATAAAGCCCAATCATTATAAGAATAGTTGTCAGTCTCACATTCACACACACACACACACACACACACACACAGCTGCTTCTCCCCTCCCATGTCATTTCAATTTTCTGGATAATATACAGTGGTACCTCGGTTTATAAACACAATTGGTTCCAGAAGTCTGTTCATAAACTGAAGCGTTCATAAACTGAAGCGAACTTTCCCATTGAAAGTAATGGAAAGTGAATTAATCCGTTCCAGACGGTCCACGGAGTAAGCGTTCATAAACTGAAGCAAACTTTCCCATTGAAAGTAATGGAAAGTGGATTAATCCGTTCCAGACGGGTCCGCGGAGTACTTAAACTGAAGCGTTCATAAACTGAAGCATGGGTGTAATTGGTTCCGGAAGTCTGTTCATAAACTTAAGCGTTCATAAACTGAAGCAAACTTTCCCATTGAAAGTAATGGAAAATGAATTAATCCGTTCCAGATGGGTCCGCAGCGTTCATAAACCGAAAATTCATAAACCGAGGTGTTCATAAACCGAGGTTCCACTGTAGTTGTGTGGATGCCTTGCTAAAGCATTTTTCAGCAATGGTGCATTAATATGAATGCAGTGGCGGGGGAAAGAGTGGCAAATAGGAAGCTGCCTTATACAGAGTCAGACACCGTTGTCCAGTTCAGTAGTGTTTACTGGAAGCAGCTCTCTGGACTTTCAAGCAGGGGAGGTTTCCAGCCCTACCGGGAGATGCTAGAGATTGAACCTGTGGAAGGGCTGTAGACAAGTGCTAGAGCAGGTATCCCCAAACTGTGGCCCTCCAGATGTTTTGGCCTACAATTCCCATGATCCCTAGCTAAGAGGACCAGTGGTCAGGGATGATGGGAATTGTAGTCCAAAACATATGGAGGGCGAAGTTTGGGGGTGCCTGTGCTAGAGCATGCAGAACGTCCCAGGTTCAATTACTGGCATCTCGGGGCATGGAAAGACTATCGTATGAAAGCTTGGAGAGCCATGGCCAGTCAGTGTAGACAATATTGAGTTAGAAGAAGCAATGGTCTGACTCCCCGTGGTCTATCAACATGAGCTGCATTCAGGCTCCATTGCAGCACAACTAAAGTCAGGCTGGAAAAGAAAAAGAATGTGAGAAAACAGGGACTGCCTGTCTAAAAAAAGAAAAGGGGGGGGGGAAGAAAACTTGGACATTTTGCAATTTTGTGTCTGAAGTAACAAAGGAGAAAAGACTTGAGTGAAATGAAATGGAAGTGTTCTGCCTGTTCCTTATAGTATGTTTGTTTAATGCCTCTGTGGGTCTGGCCTTTCCTCAACCCCCATTAAAACAAAAGAAAATTTCCAATTGCTTTGTAGCGAAACTGCAACAAGCTACAAGGGCATATTGTACTGTATAGCTAGGATAAAATTAATGCCTCACAGTTAGCTGGGTAAACAACTTAGAGACCATGCTGTGCGGAGCTGTTATCTTTCAACGGTGTAGAAATCTAATTGATTTCCCTTTACATTCTTTGCATTGGCTAGATCTTGATGCCTTTGAGTGTCTTCCATCTTATTTATTTGCCGTACACTATAGGGTCACAAGAGACATTAGAGCAATTTTAACTCCTTCTCACCCAATGAAGTTGGTAAGATCACAAGCGCAGCTAACTTGTTGGGGGCCAATAGCTGTGCTCAACAATTCTCCCTGCCTTCCACCTCACCAGTCAGCCTTCAAAATTTGGTGTAAACAAGCACCATTGTGCCATGCTAATTGATCCTGGGTGGTCAAGGTGATGTGTAGTTCACCTTTATCTGGGTAGCTCCTGCTCATTTGTTCTGAAGGCTATATTAAATGAATCAGTATGGAGGACCCCCCCCCAAAAAAAATTCTTCCTCTGACTGTCTTTTTTGTTGGGAAGTTGAACCTGGCAAATAATGGTCCTACGAGGCATAGGAATGAATATGGATTCAGGCAGAAGAACGCATGAATCATGGGCGGTGGTGGGTGGAGAAAGAAGTGGTGGAAATGACAAAATGGGCAATAGATCTGGGAAAGCCCATACAAATGGAGAGCTGGGAAAGGCTATGGAAAACCTCATGGAGGTTCACGGCATCAGAAGGGATCAGAGAGAACATGATTAAAATGTTTCATAAGTGGTACCTTACACCGGTGAGAATACATAAAATGTATAAAAATGGAAATAATCTCTGCTGGAGGTGCAAAAAAGAAATGGGGACATTTGTACATATATGGTGGCACTGCGAAAAAATTAAAGTTTTTTGGAATGGGATATTAGAAGAATTGAAAAAGATATGTAAATATAACATTAAAAAGAACCCGGAATTCTTCCTATTGGGAATAATGGGGGAGGATATAAAAAAAGAGGATGAAAAAGTCAGTCTGTATGCGACAGCGGCAGCGAGAATTTTGTTAGCAAAATATTGGAAAAGAGAAGAAATTCCGAATATTAAAGAATGGCAAGAAAAATTATTAAGTTATGTGGAGTTAGATAAAATAACAAATGTAATCAGAGGAGGCAATAATAAAAAATTGGTTAAAAATTGGGCAAAATTTGGAGAGTATATCAAAAAGCAGTGCCCCATGATAAAAACTTGGACTTACTTATAACATCTTGCACAGAACCAATTCAAATGGGAACGAAGCAGTGGAAAAAGGTATGCTGTAATTAACCCGGGAAAAGGACAAGAGGAAGTCGGTCCAGAAATAAAGGTGTTTATTGAAATTGATGGTGTACAGAGTATAGATAATGAAGAAGAGATAAGGGAGTTGATAATGTGGGTCTAGATAAGCTTTAATTTAAATGGAGAACTAAATTTTGAGGGTTTTCTTTTGTTATGTTTTTTGGTTTGTGTTTGATTCATGATTTGATTAGTATGACTTGTTTTATAGTATTATCAATATTTTTGTAATATATTTTCAAATTTTTGTGCTGTCTTTTTTCTTTTTTTGTCTGTATTTTGTATTTTATTCTCAATAAAGTTTTTTTTAATTTTTTTTTTAAAAAAAGGAAATGACAGAATGGTCTAGGGATGGAGGGAAGAGGACTTAAGTCAAAAGGTCCAATGATTACGCCTTCCTGTGTTATGCAATTGTTTCTTTCACACACACTTAAGTCTGCCTGTAACTCTGTTGCAGACAGAGACACATAGGAACCAATGCCTAGGGAATGAGTTCACTTTGGCCCCTCCTAATAAAATATTTGAGAGGGCAAGTGGAAGGGAACAGCAATATCCAGAAAAGAAGAATGGATTAACAAGCCAATGGCAATGGCTGAAATGGCAAAGCTAGACTAAAAGGTGAAGGGCCCCCTGACCATCAGGTCCAGTCGTGTCCGACTCTGGGGTTGCGGCGCTCATCTCGCTCTATAGGCCGAGGGAGCTGGCGTTTGTCCGCAGACAGCTTCTGGGTCATGTGGCCAGCATGACAAAGCTGCTTCTGGCAAACCAGAGCAGTGCACGGAAACGCCGTTTACCTTCCCACCGGAGTGGTCCTTATTTATCTTCTTGCACTTTCGTGCTTTCGAACTGCTAGGTGGGCAGTTCCCTTAAAAGCTAGATGAAGAGATTCTAATAATGAGGTGTCTGTGGAAGAATGGAAACCCTTTGCAGATTATTTAATATTTTAATTCATTTTCAGTATGAAATGGATTTATATCTTTGGCAACAGAAGAACAAGAATATGTTATTTTTGGAGTTATATTTTATGCTTTGTGTAATGTTAGAAACAAATGGGCAGTTCAGAGAGTGGAAATATAATGTCTTATTGAGTGATATGGGAAGTCACAGAAAAATAAGAATGGCAGCATATGGTTTTTTTAAAGATGTATTAGGTGAAAACTGTGTGTGTGTGTGTTTGTATATGTATATATACACACACACGCACACGCACACGCACACACACACACACATGCATTGCCATTCACATAGATCTGTGTGCTGCATTTTGTGATTGACTGCAGAGAAGGCAGTCACCTCTTTCACAAAGACAGGGCGGGGAGCTTTCTCACACAAGTAGCTTTGCTGGAAAGGTACACCATTAATTTTGTGGCTGATGTTTAGAGTGGCAGGCTATGCAGCTTTCTTTCCTGCTTGCCATGATAAAATGCAAGCTTGGAAGTATCCCGATAGAAAGCCTTCTTTCCCCTACGTGCTGCTCTCTGTTTACACATTCAACATTAGCCATTCTCTCCTCCCAACCAGCCCCTCAACCTTGAATGTGACTAAGCTTAGAGAGAGGTTTAAAAATGCTCTCAAGGCAAATCTTTTTTTAAAAAAAGTAGTATAAGCACTGGCAACTGGGAAGCACTGGCCTGTGACCGCTCCAATTGGAGAACAGCCTTTTTCAAAGGTGTCATGGACTTTGAAGAAGCACGAACTAAGGGCGAAAAGGAGAAACGAGCTAAGAGGAAGGCACATTTGGCAAACCCTCACCGTGATCAACTCCCACCCGGAAACCTATGTCCCCACTGTGGAAGGACATGTGGATCCAGAATTGGCCTCCAAAGTCACTTACGGACTCACTGTTAAGACGGTTTTCATGGAAGGCAATCTCACTTGGCTACGAGTGATCACCAAAGAAGAAGAAGACTTAAGTTGAGCACACTCAGTTTGTTTCAGAAGCCAAGCCTGATGTCAGATTGCTGCCAAGTCACACTTTGGCTTGGGAGACGTTTTGTTTTCTTCTTGACCTGTTATTCTGCAAACATTCATGCTGAACATCATGTATGACCTTCCTTGAACCTTGAGAATTACTTCATGGCCTGCAAATATTATATTGCATTTTACAATGTTAATAGATTAATCAAACCAATTAATAGATTAACATTTGGTGGCTCCATTAAACTGTATATAACTTAATAGTATAGAAATGTAGTCTAGTCTAAGCTCTGGATAGGGCCAGCCATAACATTTTTATTATGTATTTTAAAGTTAATAGTTGCTCCTGTGATTTAGTCTCCTCTCTTCCTCCCCGCTAATGTAATATCCTTCTCAGTAATGAAGAGGAGTAGGAGAAATTCTGAGCTGTAGGCAGATTGATTGGATAACATCAGTAATGGCTGTTAAAATTAGAAAGGGGGCAGAAAGATAAAAAGGAATAAATTATGGGATTATACTCATTATGTGATTTCAGTTGATCCTACTTCTACATAAGTGTGTTTATGAAAACAATCTCAGATTCATAATTGAGTCAAGGCACTACATCTGTTTAGCTCATCACTGATTGAAATTTGAAGCATGAGTATTCACAGAGAAGTAAAATGGCATTTAAAAATTAAAAAAGCATGCCCAGTATTAACATGTTGCAGATTGCATATTTATGGCTTCTAGCACTTGCCTTGCTAACCTTATGTATTGGGCAAGACCCCTTTTATGCTTTTCTGACTTATTTATCTGCAGAAATTAAGACTAAAGCAAAAGGTCCTGGTAGAAATGAACATAAATTATATGAATTACATATCTTTTTATTGCTAATGTGTAAATCTGCAGTGATTCTAATTTGTGACAAGGCTAATGAATATGAGGTTATGACCCTTTGCTGTCAGGAAATGTTTGAAGTGCTAATAGCAGACTCTTAATCATCTCCATGTCAAGAGAGGGAAGGAGCTCATCCATTAGCACCAGAGTCGAACTCTTTTTGGACTTTTTCTTTTCTGCCTGCAAAGGGATCTTTCTACCATTGGTGGTATTCAAATATGCCAACAGCTCACCCACAGACTAAAGAACAACAGTCTCCAAAATGCTACACCACAAGATTTGTCTGGATGTGTAGATTGGCTCTCCCTCTTACACAGTGTGGGTGCACTTGGAATACCGTTTACAGTTCTGGTCATATCACCCCAAAAACAATATCGTAGAGTTGGAAAAATTTGGGAAAGGGCAACCAAAATGATCAAGTGGGTGGAGTAGTTCACTTATAAAGAACAGTAACATTTGGGGCATTTCCATTTAGTGAGGAAGTGTCATCCAGAGCCCAATGAACAGTTATTATCGAGAAAAATGAATGGTGGTGGGATAACGGTTGCATATTATTTCGGTACATGTCCTGGACTGTGTACTGTAAGGAGATAGTTTCACATGTCCTATTGGGACTTGCTTAATTGTTTAATGAAGAATTGATGAAAGATTTCCTCTGTGACATGTAGTTTAAAAGAACAGTAAGTTTGTGTGTGTGTGTGTGTGTGTGTGTGTGTGTGTGTGTATTAGGAGAGCTTGTGGTACATAAAAGGGGACAGTTTTTTAAAGGGAGATATGGGAGGCTGAATAAAGGGAAGAAGGGAGTGATTTGTGTTGGAAGAAAAGTCTTGCAGGGGGAGGGAACAAGATATTATGGCTGATATAGTTTTGCTCAGCCAAGGACAATGCGCCAGTTTATTTCTCTCTGCTCTTCCACCCCCTAAACTTGAAGCCTTTGAGATATGGAATGCAATAGAGGCTATAAACCAAATGTACCAAGAAAAGGAAACATTTACAATCTACTACAGAACTATGGCTTATGGTTTTTCTGAGGAAGACAGATCCGTTTGTGCCAGGCTTGAGAAAAGGTCTTTATAAAAACTCACTTGCTTCAAATTATCAAACAATATTTTCATGATATGGTGCTGGACTGTAGAACATCGGTCAAAGCACAAGAGTGGCAATTGTAATAAGCAAAAATCCATTTCAAAGGCTTGCTAAGGATTTTTAAGGAGATTACTTTCCTTTAAGCAGTCTTCTCCCAAATGATCTTTCTGAGCTGTCCCAAAGCAAAAGAGAAGAAACCTAGATTTGGTAAGAAGGAGCGTCCCTGACCTAGCGAGCCCTTTCTGTTCTGAGGATTACTCTGACTTGCAGGCTGTTTGCACAGCAAGAGTCTTACAAGGTTCAAGAATGTTAAGTATAATCGTTTAATTCACACTGAAACAGAGCATGCCTGTATGTATTGTTGAAAGGGTTTAACTGGAAGATTCCATGGAAGCTAAAGAAGAGCAAGGATAGCTCTCTAAGCACCTAGATAGGTTGATAATGAACTGTTGTTATTTTCTGCTATCTAACACATGAGTGTTTAACCTTAGGTCAGGTGATTAAGGTATTGAAGTTCAAATCACTATTTTGAAGGGAGTTGGTCTTTGGTCTTTCATTCCCAGACAGAATGGGAGAAAGAGGAAATAATGAAGCTCTCCAGGAGCTCCATAGTCTTAGGCAGGATGTAGGCTAATACAAGCTGTAATGGGGGAAAGACACACACAATTTCTGAGCCCATATGTTGCAGTTGGGATGTTCCTGATTGCACATTTTAGGCCTGTGGCCCTCATTGTTGGTAATATGGGTATTAATAGTCAACAGAGTCTGTAACTGGATATAGGTTCTAAGCTGATCTTCTGACGTTACTTTCATAGCATGGGAGACACGACAGCATGATGTTAATCCCCATTCCTGTGGCTTACTGGGAAGGAGGGGGGCAAGGCAACAGGGAGGTTGGTGCAGGGCAGGTGCACTAGCAGGAGTGTTGAATTCCCCTCACCTGTGCATTTGCATTGCACCAACCTCTCCATTGCCTTCCTCTTACTCATTTCCATCTTCATAAGCAATATTGACACACCTCAGAAGCTAGTAGAGTAGCTGCACCCCACCTGGCAAATCTCTTCTGATACATCACACTGACTTTGATTCCACAAGAGACCATGAGAAGGGCTCTTCCATTTCTTGAGCATCTATCTCAGAGCATGTATTCTCTCCTGTCAAAGTTTTATACAGAGTAGTCAGTTTTTCAGAAATGTACTAGACTGTGCAAGGTTGCATTTTGGCAGGCAGAACTGAGTGATTGCCTTTGCACACAATTTATTAACCCACATGTAAACAAAGTGCAATTACACAAATGCCATTTTAAAAGTCCCACTTTGTTAAAGGAATCTGCTTACCAGAACATGTGCTGGTGTCAGAAACAACACTTCTATATTATGCTCATGACATTCCTTAATTTATCAAAAAGTCATGTCAATGTAATTTATCTTACAGAGGTTTTGACAAGTACCTTGATAAATCTCCAGTCTCCAGTAGTTAGGCAAAAGTGCACAAGGGAAATTAACACTGCCATTGTGATTCTTCTCTGGTTCATTAACAAGCTACATCTAAAGAAAAATATCCATCAAATATCATTAAGCAAAAACATTATGCAAATTAAAAATTCTAATAAATCATTCTACAATATTTAATCATTCTCCACTCATGTAATCTTCCCTGTATAAATAAGCCATCTGATTAAATGCAGCTTAAAACTGCATTTGAATTCTTCCAAACACATTAATGCTAACTTGCAGCGTGACATTGAGAATGTTAAAATCAAGTTTGGAAGAATGTGTGACATGCCTTAAACCAGAGAATCAGGCAGTTGGCCCACAGTGCCGCTTTGGTTTGATTTTGCCCTTGCTTCAGTGTGTTAACAGAGAAATCTGAGGACTCCCTTGGACAAGAAAACAAGGACACCAGCCAGGAATACCAGAGCAAAACAGCAGCCAGTAGGGCTTGGTCTTTATTGAAGACTGTCGGGACAGGACTCCCACCTGCCACCAGGTGAAACGAGATGGAAACTCCGTACAAAAGAGAACCCAAACTTTTATTTGCTCCTAATCCCCATGTTACACACACACCCCTAAACTACATCACTCATACATCATGGTTACATCATGAAAGGGGAGGTCTGGTGGCAGTAATCTGAGCATCCTGGACCTTGCCCCATGCCTCTCCTTGCCCTCCACCAAACACCCATTGAGTGTAACAAAAGAGATACAGTGGTACCTCGGTTTGCGACTGCATCGGGGAGCAACCGCTTCGGTTTCTGACCACCGTGGACCCGGAAGTGTTTACATCCGGGTTCCGCAGCGCTCGGATGCGCAGAAGCGATCTGCACTTCGCGCACGCGCAGAAGCGTGCCTCAGGGAGCGACCAACTCGGGGAGCGACTGGCTCCCCGGAACCAATTGTGGTCGCAAACCGAGGTACCACTGTCTTTACCTTTCCCTGTTTCCCAGCCAAGTTAATCACACCCTTTTGTCTTCATCTGGGTTTGTTACTTCTGGAATTGCTACCTGTCTGGCACTCAGGTCTCAGGATGCCAGGAATTATCACTCAGGCAGAGGGGCTGCGGAGTAGCTGAGCTCACATGTCTATATTCTGAAGTTTTCCCAGTGAGCCAGTACATAGATACATTTATCAGTAAATTGTTACATTTGGTATTGTGCAGCAGAGGCCCTTTGTTTTTTGTTTTTTAATAATAATTTTTTATTAGTTTTATATAAACAAAACAAAACATAAAAAAACATATCCATCCACCTTCCCTCCCCCCCCCACAAGTCCACTTCTGCCACCAGTAGATCCTGCGGGTGTTGAGACCGAAGGTAGTCCATTTTAAGGCTGAGTTTGTCCTTCCCCCCCCTCCTCCATCCCCCGCCCCCCCTGCCACCAAGAGACCCGGAGATAGAAGGAGCATTGAGGTTTGGGTTCCCCCCAGCCACTCCTCCAGCGTAAACAAACAAACAAACAAACAAACAATAAAAAATATCCTTATCTAACTTGCTTAACATTGTAATTGTGACTTCCTCAGATCTCCTCTTCCTGGTTTCCATAGTTTTTTAAATATGTTTATAGCGGATTTCTTATTCTTGATTCCAAGCCTTTTCATTGAATATCAACATTGTCTCCCTCCTTCTTCGTGTCACCTCCCCACAGGTCCCCTCCTGCCACAAGGGGAACCCATGGGGTGTGACCTTCTGAAGAAGATCCATTTTTATGATTGGGTTTCCTTCCACCCCTCCCCCCCGCAGCCCCCCTGCAGAGGCCCTTTGAATAGCTAGGAAGAAACCGTGATGAAGTGTTTTGTGGGGACAAATCACAGAAGTCACAAAAGTGATTGTGCTGATTTTGGTAGTGGGCTGTATGTGCATGATATCTGCTGGAGGGGCAAACCCCCCCCCCATACATAAACTCCTGCAACAAGTGCCACACTTTTAATGGTCTGAGAAGTTACTTGAGGAACCAATGTTCATTGCTTGAGTCTATATAACTGTTGCTTCAGGCTTGGCCCTTCAGTTGATGCAAATTGTTACTATTCACTGATTCAGAACCTAGTTCAGTTCCATGTGATGGGATTAGCTCCTTTTGCGCTGTCTCAGCAGTATTAATAGTATGATATTAATATTAGACATCTAGTGGATGTCTAGTGGATGGACAGTCTAGTGGATGGACTATGCAATGTGCTGACCTTTAAAGCCTGAAATGGCCTCGGCCCAGTATGCCTGAAGGAGTGTCTCCACCCCCATTGTTCAACCTGGACACTGAGGTCCAGCTCAGGGAACAGGGAGGACCTTCTCACTAGTGGTGCCCATCCCGTTGAATGCCCTCCCATCAGATGTCAAGGAAATAAGCAACTATCTGACTTTCAGAAGACATCTGAAGGCAGCCCTGTTTAGGGATGTTTTAAATGTTGATATTTTATCATGTTTTTAATAGTCTGTTGGGAGCCGCCCAGAGTAGCTGGGGAAACCCTGCCAGATGGGTGGGGTATAAATAACAAGTTGTTGTTGTTGTTGTTGTTGTTGTTGTTGTTGTTGTTGTTGTTGTTAAATCCACAAAGCTCAATACATTTGGGGACTGCTTTCCAACAAATACGGACAAGCTAATATCACTGAAGTAAACCAACATTCTTTAACTACCAATTTATATTCATCTTCCTTATGCCATACATTTATCTTGCATTCCACAAAGTGTAATGTCAGCAGGCACCAACTGAAACTGCAATGTGCTAAATCACTTCATTTTAACAAAATAAAAAAATTCCTTCAGTAGCACCTTAAAGACCAACTAAGTTTTTATTTTGGTATGACCTTTCGTGTGCATGCACACTTCTTCAGATACATTTTAACATAGTTTTATCTGCTCTTTTGGGATCTCTGGTCTTATAATACCTAAAAGAAAAGTTTCTGGTTTCTTAGGAAAAGTTATAATATATTTATTATATATCATTTCCCAGAGGTCTTTTATCATCTTACATCATCTTACTTTTTATCACATGTGGTGGTCTTACATGACCACCACATGTGATAAAAAGTACTCTCTTTTTCTTTACATTTCCAGCATGTTTCAGACTTTGATTTGTACTTCTTAGCTAATTTGCTAGGAGTTAAATACCAACAATAAATCATTTTCATATAATTCTCCTTCAAAGTGTACCATGCTGTACATTTTAATTCTGATGTCCATAACCACAATTCCTATCTATCCTGTCATATATTGTGTAATACAGCATTTTGATGACCCTATAGTTTGACAGCCCTGAGTGCTCACTGGAAGGACAGATCCTGAAGCTGAGGCTCCAATACTTTGGCCACCTCATGAGAAGAGAAGACTCCCTGGAAAAGACCCTGATGTTGGGAAAGATGGAGGGCACAAGGAGAAGGGGACGACAGAGGACGAGGTGGGTGGACAATGTTCTCGAAGCTACGAACATGAGTTTGACCAAGCTGCGGGAGGCAGTGGAAGACAGGAGTGCCTGGCGTGCTATGGTCCATGGGGTCACGAAGAGTCGGACACAACTAAACGTCTAAACAACAACAACAAGAACAACAACAACAGTCTGATACATTGCTTTGAGCTGTTCCCTTTCTGTTGTGTTACACACAGTTATAGCCTCACATAGCTATATCCCGCTGTCGCTTGCATGATGACTGCAACCTGTCATTCTAGTAAGTAACTAAGCAATTTGAGAATCTTCAAGTTCCCAGATTATTTAAATGTACGCAAATTATCCAAAAGGTTCCTTGGAAGCATATTTATAGTCACCAGCACAGCTTCTTGTCCATTAGTAGACCATTAACCACAGCCTCTCCCAGCTTGAGATCTACAATATAGGTTCTCCTCAGGTGAATTGTAATGAGGATTCATACTGTGACATTCACAATCAGTCTCACAGTGACAGGCATCAGTGACCATTATTTTTCAATTAGGCAAATATGGATTCTTGTGACAAATTCAATTAATGCTAATTATTCTTTTGCATTAGATCTCCCCTTCGTTTATATTGTCCCTTTCATTTTTATTTATATGTTGTCAAACTCTGGAAAAATGCATATATGTACACTCCAAACACCCTGTGAGTGAAAGAGAGGGGGAGAAGGGGAGATCCGGCCCATGGTCCTCCAGATGTTGAACTGGAATCCAGGATCCAAAAACATCTGGAGAACCACACTTTCTCCACCCCTGGAGCAAAGCATAATCAATAATAGAAAACCACAAATTTAAGACTCATACCACAAGTTGTGGTAATAGAATACCACAAATTTCAGCTGATACCAATTAATTAGTTTATTGATGCACAATGCTGCATTTAAGGCACAACTGGGGAACTTGTAGCCAGCCAGAAATTGTTGGACTTCAGCAATGATCAGCCCCAGTCTGCAAGGCGTGGTTGGAGTTGGAGTTCCACAACATCTAGAGAGCCACAGTCTCCCAACCTGTGGTCTAAATGCTGCAAAACTGAACAATGAAAGATTACCTTACATCATAGAGCAACATAATGCTACTGGCCCAAATCTGTCAACATTATATTTTTGTTCCTTTGAGCCCCTATCTAAAATGTACATTGTCTTAGATTACTTAGGCTACATTCCTACAGCCTGTGAGCCAGCCAGCCTCCAAGGAACTGTAGAGTTTGGCAGAAGGAGGTTTACTAGTCATTCAGCATTTATGCATCAGGAGCCCCTCTTATGCTAGTATAAAATTCTGCCAGCATAGATGCACCATCAGTGGCGTATCTAATAGAAAGCAAAAGTGACTAGGGAAGTCACTGGAGATGTCAAAACCAAGGTCCCCTTGTTCTCCCAATATGCTCTCCGAGAACCCTGCTGCCAGTCTGGGAGGTGACATAGCTTCCCCATTCTCCCATTATCTTAGGATGCTGTCAGCGGCTCCTGGATGGTTGCCCAGGAAAGTATAAAGACAAGGAAAAGTTTCTTACAGTCCTTTTTACAGAGGGAAGCTGTAGAACCCAGCCTCTTAGATAATGGAGTTGTCCCAAGTGAATCTCCACCCCCTCCTCTCCGACCTCCTCATTTGTCACCATCATCATCTCCTCCATAGGTGCTGCCATGTGCCCTCTGTCTTCAAGCTCTTTGCTCTCCTACTTTCAAGGCTTGCCAGGTTCTGGGAGATGTTGGGTCTGGAATGCTTTCTAGTGACAACGTGTCAGTCAGCTGCTGCTCCAACTCTGCCTGCTCCTTCTCTTCCATTACTTCCAAACTTTCCCCCTCATCTGCCTCTGAGCTATGACCTCCCTCAAACCCCTGTTGTAAATCTATACTGTCTTCCTCTTCCTCCTCCCTGGAAGGGTCAGAATGGGGAGGCAGTCTCCATCACTCCTCCTCCGCTCAGTCCCTGACACATCAGCATCAATGGAAGTGAAGAAGGGAAACGGACTCCCCCCCCCCATGCACAGTCTCTCAAAGCCTCTCAAATCTGCTTCAGAACATGGGGAAATCCTTTGGAATAATGTGTGTGTGTCAGGGGGGAATTGGTGTATCTCAGGGATCCCTAAACTAAGGCCTGGGGGCCGGATGTGGCCCAATCGCCTTCTAAATCCAGCCCGCGGACAGTCCGCGAATCAGCATGTTTTTACATGAGTA
Source organism: Zootoca vivipara (assembly GCF_963506605.1). Classification (NCBI taxonomy): domain Eukaryota; kingdom Metazoa; phylum Chordata; class Lepidosauria; order Squamata; family Lacertidae; genus Zootoca; species Zootoca vivipara. The sequence continues at coordinate 17,898,394 of NC_083286.1, forward strand.
GAATGTGTCCTTTTATTTAAAATGCATCTCTGGGTTATTTGTGAGGCATAGGAATTCATTCATATATTTTTTCAAAATATAGTCCAGCCCCTCACAAGGGCTGAGGGACAGTGGACCGGCCCCCTGCTGAAAAAGTTTGCTGACCCCTGGTGTATCTCCCATTCCATTGATAAAAGCTTCCATTGGACCAAATAACCTTCTATTTGTGTGAGTGACACCACAGTATATAATGGACGTGCTATAAAAAGTTTCATGAAAAAGCAAGGCATCTGAAGGTGCCTGGTAAACATTCCAGAGTTGACATCCAATGATGTCAGGCTTTGGGGAATCGACTTCCTCCCCCCATGGCAGTAGATAAGAAGATCAAAGAAAGGAATGTCTTACCAGTTAGAAACTTTAATAATCACAGCGAGAGAACAAAGAAAACATCTCCTAGAAATGGTGGTGCTCCCAATTAAGGATCACCCCCACCTCCGTCCCTATTCATTTACATCATTCCTACATTTTGTAATTATGAAACTTTGAAGCTCTTCTTGACCTTGGGCTGAGTGGAGGAATGTTGTCCAGAAATTGTGAATCTGTTAACCCTCTCTCTACTAGTGTTTCTTCTCCTAGCTGTTCCCCATCCAGTATTTCCCAGTTTCTGCCTTTTGAACTATGCCCTCTTGCAAACCACTGTTCCAAATCTATACTGTCCACCTGTTCCTGGGAAGATGCAGGAGCAGGAGCAGGGGGTGGGGTGGCTCCCACCATTCCTCCTCAGTGCAGTCCTCAGCATGGTCCCTGACAAATGAAGAGTGAAGCATATCTCAGCCCATGGGATATTTGCATTTAAATGTGTTGTATTGTGACCATTGCCTTCTGTAACACTTCTCAAGTGCTTAAACTATACACTCTAACTTGGAGCAGAATCTTTCCACATAATATAGTAATATCACTGATGTTATGAAGGGATTGGAGAACACATCACTCATGAAGCTAGATCATAACTTTGTCATCTCTTTCCAACAAGAACATCACAGCAACTGGAAGCTCTTGTCCCCCCCCCCCCGCCCTGATTACAATTAAGTCCAGTGCTATCTAATGAGTAAATTATATAATGATGATATCTACATAACTGGATGATTGTATAAACTTATTACTGGATTTTTCTAGATGTTTTCCTTTTCAGAAAATACTTGAACACTCATGGTGGGTTAGCAAACCAATTTCACCTCCCAACTATTCTCTACACTAGTTTTCTGGCAGTTCAGGGAATGACTTAGTACGTAGATGTATTTGTCTGACTGCTCCACAAAGATTTATGTGAACTGTTCTGCACCATGTAGGTAAAAGAAGAAAACAAAATAAAGGAACAAGTGAGGGCAAGATACAGTAAACATTTTCCCCCCTAAGCCCTGACAGTAATGGTCCTACTTTGTTACCCAGATAGATGTATCTGGATAGCTCATTAGAGAGATAATTTCTAAGTGACTGATAGTTGTGTGATCTCCATGCACTGGCTTTCTGTGGAAGGTTGAATCAATTCTAGAAACATCAGCCATATTGATGAGTAAATGAAAAACCACTTTATTGCACTACAATAAATAGAGGTGGATGCTGCAACAATGCTTATTGAGAATGTTAGGCATGAAATGAACTTTTCAATGCACTCCATAATACAAGACAACCGTCTGCAATTTGTAAACAAGGAAAAATGGCACTACTGATAAACAGAGATCATTTTATCATAGAACTGTCCGATAAGTAAATGTTCAAAAGATAAATATTAGAAACATAACACGTTGTCTTGGAAAACAACACGTACAAGACCAACACTGGAAACAAGAGAATAATGGGCATTGTAAGGGATAAGAATATAATTCACAGAAGACATGCCTATGTTTGTATGTGTGGGAGAGAAGATGTTGGACATTTTATATATGCCAATGTGCTCATTTCTTTTGGCTTTAATGTGAGACCAAAGGCCAAGTAGTACAGAGATGTGGTGGCTAAATGAAGGTCCAAAGGTTATGGAATTGTGTTTTCCATACTATCTCTGTGTTCACACCCACCCAGCCCATGCTGCTGCCGACTGAATTTGGGCTGTCAAGAAAAATAAGGGAATTGTGCTGGCTCTGTTATGTATGCCCAAGGCTGTGTGGTTTGTAGCAGGCATTAGGTCACATTGCAAAAGATAAAATAAAATGTGGATGGTCTAGTGCAGCCATAAATAATGGGATGCATTTGGACACTGCAGTCTGACGGGGACATCACTATACTCCAGGTCCTGAAAGATATTCATGCTTGCTAACAACTGTGATGTTTGAAGGATAGATCTTACTCTTTTACAGAGCTATTAAAAAAAACCCTGTAAAGCTATATAAGTGTTACAGGAATGAAAAGCCTATTGGGAGCGATGTCACACTAACAACAGAAAGATTTGTACCTGATGGATGGATCCTCAAAATATGAATGTCTCTTCTGACACATAAAGATATTTTAGTGCAGATGAAGGCATCACAAAGCCCCAGGAAACGCTCTCCTGCTATAAGTGATAACCGTTCTGATAAGCTATGCATTGATCAATGCCATTAAGAATGGTGTAGAATGAGACATTAGGACAAACAGTGTCAACAAGTTCTGATGGATTAATTCTTGGGGGAAAGGTTGATCCATTAATTGAATATACCTCTGGTCATCAGGAGCAGGCAATAAATTGGGGTACCAACTACATCTATTTCTGGTTAGAGGGACAAACAAACAAACAAACAAAGGATGTTTATTTGGCTTTACGCCCATCATAAAACAGAACACAACAAAATAAAATAAATCAAATAAAACAGCGGACTTGTACAAGCCACAAATAATATAACACAATTCACAGCTCACAAGGACAAATATTAACAATTCAAAAAGAAAAGTTTAAGATTATGATTAAAAATTTAGGCACTATGCTAAAATCAATATCTGATGTCTTTATAGAAAATTCTTATAACTATAAATAATCAGCTAACATTCCATTCCGTCTCTTGTACGAGAGGACGGCTGTTAGGAATTTAGCAACCTGTAGAGTAATATAAGGATCCACATCTTGAAGAACCCAGGCAAGCTGTAGGTCAACTGGTTTGTCAGCCATAGGCTGGATTATGGAGTTTAGTATACTAGCACGAGCCGAACTGTACATAGGGCAGATAAACATCTAATCCACTGATTAGAGGTTTAGGGCTGCAATCCTATGCACACTTATGTAGAAATAAGCCCCAGTGGGACCGACTCCTGAGTAAACACACAAAGGGCCTGAGATGTAAACAAGTTAGAATCATCTGCATTGGAGCCGTGATGTTTTAAAAAAGCAACTTATTTGAGTTTCTGTTTCCAACAGCACTCCTAACCGTATTCCAATATTTTTGAAATGTATAAAATGTCATGCTAAAGTTTATCTATGCAAACCGAGAGCAACTTAAAGCCCATAGTTTTTGTTCGAGAAATTTAGGGTTGGCTAATAAATTCTTGAATTTGCAATCCTGACTATATAAATAAAACATATTATTCTGTCAAATTTGCAACAGTGAAGACAGGTCTGCCCAAAATACATATTCTTTATGTATTTTAAAAATATAGATATATTTCATATTACCAGCTTAAAAGAGAGTGTACGGCATAAAACACATCCAAAAATCATAAAATGATGAGAAGTGCAGATAATGATTTCAAACAATGCGTGCTCAGTATGACCAATAAAATACATAAAGAATTCCAGGGGGAAAAAAAATAGTTCTGTCTGGTACCAGGCAAACCTCTTTGGGTATGGCAATCCATGACCAGAGAGGAATCTTCCTGTAGATTTTATTTGCATGTGAGATGGATTTGGGGGAATTGTCCTGCTGATAGAGTCCTCATTAGTAGGAGAGGGGGAATCTCTTGAGTCCGCTTCTTAGTTTCCAATCTTCAGTTCAGATGTTCACATTTCCAGATCAGTTTGCAGTAGCAGTAGTAGTAGTAGTAGTAGTAGTAGTAGAAATCCTCTATTTATTAGAATCGGCATGACTTCACAGCTATGCATCGTTTCTTAAGAGCAAGTTCCTTTGAACTTAGTGGTGCTTTAATGAAAGACCTTTAGATGGGTAAAATACAACGTTTAACTTTTTAGTTAAAAATGAAAAGGTAAGGATGGGGGAGAAATTAAATTCAGTTTGCATTGAAAGGTGACCCTCCCTAATTTGCACTTTCTAAAAGACAATGCGAGGGCCTTCTCAGCAGTGGCGCCTTCGCTGTGGAACACCCTCCCTTCAGATGTCAAGGAAATAAGCAACTATCTGACCTTTAGAAGACATCTGAAGGCAGCCCTGCTTAGGGAAGTATTTAATGTTTGATGTTTTACTGTGTTTTTACTATTCTGCTGGGAGCCACCTATTATTATTATTATTATTATTATTATTATTATTATTATTACCAAACCATCCTTTGAAATTTGTGCCTCTCCAAATTTGTCACTGCGGTTCTCCAACCACGTAACATGCACAAAAGTAAATTGGTCACCATGCTATGCTCTGCTGCTTCTAAGTGTCCCTATATTCCAGGGACAGCACCGAAGTTACAGAAGCCATCCCAGTTTCTGATTTGATCCCGGAATGTCCTGCTTTTCCTTAGGACGTCCCCATTTCCATCGGAGAAATCTTGGAGGCTGTGAAGTTATGTGATCTCTGAGCTAAGGAGATAAGTAACAATACAACAATACAATACAATACAATACAATACAATACAATACAATACAACACAACAATACAACTTAGTTGGTCTTTAAGGTGCTACTGAAGGAATTTTTTTTATTTTATTTTTTACTCAGACCAACACGGCTACCTACCTGTAACTAGAATTATTAAATAGGACATCCCAATTTTCATCAGGGAAATGTTGGAGGGCATGCATCTATTAGAGGGTGGAGTCCAGGGGTGCCCTTCTGGTGGCGGCAGCGGCACTGCTACTCCCAGGGATGAGTTTGGCAGCCTCAAAGGTGACGTTGCATTGTGAGTGCAGGATTCTGGGCCATGATGGACATTTGGCCTGAACCGGTAGGGCTCTTGCGTTCTATTTGCTGTGAAGGAATCTGAATTTGGAAAGGGTGAATGAAGGTTAATGGGGCCAGAAGCACTGCTTAACATTTTACGATGGTCAGCAGTCAAGTATGCCAGCTGTATTCTGTGTTGAATAAATAGCTTGGCTCACGGCCCAGATGGCAAGTGGATGTTTTTTTTTGCAATAGCCAAGAAATAGCTGAGAGCTACTTGAAGGTTTTCAGTGGGGTCAGTGTCGTTCTTCCCAGCTAAGGATGATGTAATGGAGGTCCCTCTGTGAGCGAGGAACCAAAAATTGAGAGAGCTGGTTAAGGAATTTTTCCAAATCAATATGACGCCAGAGGTTGATATAACATCGGTATGGGATGCCAGCAAAGCGTTTATTCGAGGGTTGTACATACAACAAAAAAGTAGATACAAGAGGGATAAGCGAGAGAAATTAGAGAAATTGGAAAAAGAGATAAAAATAAAGGAGAAAGAATTGGGGGAAAATCCAAAAGATATCACTATTAAAACGCAGGTAAAAATTTTACAAACTAATTTGAAACAATTAATGGATGAAGAAATAGAAAATAGGATTATATGGGCAAAGCAAAGAACCTTTGAATTAGGAAATAGATCGGGTAAGCTCTTAGCTTGGCAGCTAAGGAAGAGACAGAGCCAGCAACAAATAATAGCAATAAAGGAGGGGGGAAGGATTAAGACCGACTCGGAGGAAATACAAGACTGCTTTGTGAAATACTATAGCAAATTGTACAAAGGGGAAAATGTTAATAAAAAGAAATTAGAGAAATATTTAGACAAATTTAATGGAATTAGAATTAGTCCAGAAGAGCTTAAGAAATTAAACGATCCAATTTCAGGGCAAGAAATAGATGAGGAAATAAACAAACTTAAATTGGGGAAATCGCCGGGTACAGATGGCCTGACGGGGAAACATTACAAAGTATTCCGGAATGAATTAAGAGATGTGTACAAAGGAATGGTGAATAAGATCTCAGAAGGGGGAATGTTCCCAAAGTCTTGGCAAGATACGTTTATCACCCTGGTACCGAAAGATAAAGATAAAAAAGAGGAAATAGGGAATTATAGGCCTATTTCTCTGCTGAATACCGATTATAAATTGTATGCGGGGATTTTAGCTAACAGGATAAAGCATGTTTTGAATAGAGTTATAGGCAAAGAGCAACAAGGCTTTTTACCCCGAAGAAAAATGTCCAGTAACATCAGAATTTTGTTAGACGTATTTGAATACCTAAATTGGAACCCTAGTAAAAAAGCAGTTTTTATATTTCTGGACGCCGAAAAGGCATTTGACAATTTGGTATGGGAATTTATGAAGGGGACGTTAAAGAAATTAGGAATCACGGGCAGATTCATGGAGGGAATAAATGCTATATATAGCAAACAAATGGCAAGGCTGATCATCAATGGAGAGATAACTAAAGGATTTGAAATATCTAAGGGGACGAGGCAGGGATGTCCTCTGTCCCCGCTGCTGTTCATATGGGCATTGAATTTTTTGATAAATGATCTGCTAATGGATAAAGATCTTAAAGGGATATCGGTTGGGAAAAGTGAGTTTAAACTACGAGCATTTGCTGATGATTTAATAATAATGTTGGAGGACCCAGTGGAAACCATACCTAAATTAAAACAAAAGTTATTAGATTATGGGGAGGTAGCCGGATTAAAAGTCAATAATCAGAAAACCAAATTGATGATTAAAAATATAAGGAAGGAGGAGGAAGAGGAAATATATTTGATTAGTGAGTGGGGAATAGTGAAAAAATCAAATATTTAGGAATTACTATATCCAATAATAATGTGGAACTTTTTGAGAACAATTATGGTAAAATTTGGAAAACAATAAAGGAGGATCTGGTGAGGTGGAACGGATTAAAGCTAACGTTTGCAGGCAGGATTGCCGCAATTAAAATGATGGTGTTGCCAAAATTAATATTTTTATTTCAAATGTTACCAATAAAACTCAAAAAAGAAACATTCGAGAATTGGAAGAAAGATATGAGCAACGTTATTTGGCAAGGAAGGAAAGCGCGGGTACAGTTTAGGATATTGACTGATGCAAAAGAGAGAGGAGGTTGGGGGGTCCCGAACTTGAAACTGTATTACGCGGCCTCCTGCTTGTGCTGGATGAGGGAATGGTTCTTGTTGGAGGATTCGGAGTTACTCAAATTGGAAGGATTCAAAAATATTGGAGGTTGGCATGCTCATCTAATAAAAGAAAAAAAGGGAGAACATTCATCATTTACCAATCACGTGTTTAAAAAACCCTTATTTGATATATGGAACGAGTTTAGGAGTTTGTTAGAACCAAAAGTTCCCTGGTGGATCTCACCTTTAGAAATGTCATCGACAAGTAAAGAACCCAAAGGAGGTATTTGGCCTACATACAAAGATTTGATTAGGAAAATTAATAACCAGTACGAACTTAAATCTTATACTGAGGTTGAACAATATTGCCAAAGTTGGTACCATTATATTCAAGTGCAATCAATATTTAGGGAACATAAAATAGTAGGTTTTGAGGATAAAAGGTCGAAATTGCAGGAATTGTTATTAGAAAATTGGGAGAAGCCATTGGCCAAATTGTATAAATTTTTACTTGAGTGGGAAATGAAGGATGAGATGGTTAAACACACAATGATAAAATGGTCTCAAGATATAGGAAGGGTAATCTTTGTTGAGCAGTGGGAGAAACTCTGGAACGAGGATATAAATTTCTCAGCGTGCATGGCGATAAGAGAAAATTTATGGAAGATGGTATACAGATGGCACCTGACCCCAGCCAAATTAGCTAAAATTTATAGGAACGATCAAAATAATTGCTGGAAGTGTAAGGAAAAATTGGGAGATTTTTTTCACTGTTGGTGGAGGTGTTGCAAGATTAGCATCTACTGGTCAAATATATACGAAGAATTGAAAAAAATGCTCAAACTTACCTTTGAAAAAAAGCCGGAGATCCTGCTGTTGAGCATAATACCTGGGGACATACCAAAGGATAGGAAGAATATATTACTCTATGCTTGCGCGGCAGCCAGGGCGCTGATCGCCCAAAATTGGAAAGGCGATAAGATCCCAACAATTCAGGAGTGGTATATAAAATTAGCCGAATATATGACCCTAGCTAAATTAACCGCCTTGATTAGAGGAATACCAAAACAAAAAATTAAAGAAGAATGGAAATATGTGGAGGATTACTTCTATAAACAACAGATAAGCACTAAGATGGTGATATGTTTAGACTAAGAAGCACAAGATAATAAGAAATAAGAAGTTGGAAAGGGAATAAATGTATTCTAAGATCAAAGATAAGGAGTAGCCTAGTAGAACTTAATTATATAAGGGAACCGACTATAAGTGTTTGGAAGTCGGAATTTCACCTATCCCTCTTGACTATCCCTTTTAGCTTTACTTACCTTTCGCCTATCTCTTTCTACTTTTTCCCTCCCTTCACACCCTTTCTTATCTTCTCCCCTCCCCCCCATTGACTTACCTTGGATGTTTCGTTCCCGCTGTTCTGTTTATCCATTTCCTTTTTCTAGTTCTTTTCACAGCTCTATATTTTGATATAGGATTGTAAGGAATCAGTCTGGGGATTCTGAGGCTGGGAAGCTTATTTAATAAGGTTTTAATTTTTGAATTGCTAAGCAATCTGTATTTGTTTCATGTATTCTTTGTATTTTTTGGTTGCTAATCTTTCATTTGCTTTCTTGTCTTGGTATTTTCTTTTGTAATTTTAATATCTAATAAAGGTTTAAAAAAAAAAAAAAAGAAGGTTTTCAGTGGGGTCAGTGTCGTTCTTCCCAGCTAAGGATGATGTAATGGAGGTCCCTCTGTGAGCGAGGAACCATAGAAGCGGGTTTTGAAATAGTGAGAGGTAAGCTGTCATTTGATACAAATCGAGCAGCCGAAAGAGAGAGCCGTGAAAGGCTAAAAGCATCTATCTATGGGTGCCTTTCCCTGGAGATTTTGAGGGAGGTAGCTGTTCCGCTTGTAACAATGCTATTTGCTGCCCATCTCCACCTATTCACAATTTGTATACTTGAAAATCATCCCAAATATTATCCAAAGCACTATCAACCTCCAGGAATCTCTCCTACCCTATCAAGGCCACTGGAATGTCTCATTGCTTAAAGAAGTGAGCATAACAGAGTATTATGTAAAGCTGGATTTGTACTTAAATTGGTGTAGATCACTATAATGGGTTGAACCTTCTTAGGTCCAGGTAATAGATCTCAACTGCAGTGTAGTAATGACTTGAAAGCATAGGCAGGGGTGCCCAAACTTTCTTCAAAGAGGGCCAGATTTGATGAAGTGAACATGTGTGAGGGCCAACAAAAAGTTGTTGAGCTTTTTTTTCAGGATTGAAGTTGTTGAGGTTTTTTTTTAGGATTGAAGTTGCTGAGCTTTTTTTTTTTTAGGATTTAACCCCAAAGCCACAGGGGCTGGATTAAATAGACTGGTGGGCCAAATTAGGCCCACGAAATGGATTTTGGACATGCCTAGCAGAGGCAGCCATCTGTCATGTGATCAGCTGCATGTCATGTGGTTTTGCTGCTAACTGTTGAGCCTGATCTCTAGGATCAGTCGGTTAGGAAAGCAAGAGAGCACAACAGGCAAACTAAACCTAGTGCTTTACTTCCGGTAATTCCTTCAATGGAATTACCAGGTGATCCATTTTTCTGCTACCTTGTGAAAATACAAAACAGCCAAACATTCACAATTCTCTCGGTTCTGTGTGCTATTTTAGCCATGGCAGAAGATTTAATTATCAAGCCCTGGATGTCGAAGAGTGTTGGGACTATTGATCCTTTCCCTTTTTCAACTGACAGAAAAGATAAAGTAATTTGCACAAGGTCGTGGCAAATGTGGTGGCGAAGCTAAGATCAGAATTCAGGATCCATGGATCACAGTGTTCCTCTGCAATCATTCGCTCAGTCCACCTCCCTCTGCATTGATTTCCATGATTCTTTATGCCTCTGCTATAGACTAGATGGGAGGGTAAGATATTGACTGCGGCAAGAAAACAAAGCAAAAGCAATTGAGCATTCCTTCTTTTGAAATCCTCTGGCCTAGTAGACGTGTCTCATCTCACATATCTACATGACTCCTAATCTCCCTGAACACCAGTCCAGACAATGAACATCTGACTTTAATTAAATTAATCCATTGAACTGCATCTGACTCTCATCTAATCAATGTCCTCCCCCCCCCAATTTATGTTCTGCTCTCTTCCTATTACAACTGAAGACATATCCTTTAAACAATACTTGAGTTCACCAGGTTTTAATACCAGGTCTCCATGTTCCTTAAAATTCATTTGGTGGAGTTAGTTTTGATACTGACCTCTCATAAGGCCACCATGAATTGGTATACACAAAATAATTGCAGTTAGAAGTTTCAATAGCAAGGATATTGTAAGCGGTTGACCTGAGGTGGGGGGCTTTTGTGGCATACCCTCGGGGGCGTAGGAAGATAGGGGCGGTGGGCACCGAGTGACGCGATCTCAGGGGCGCCATCAACGCTGCCTGCCCCGCCCCCAAAACGTGCACCCTGCCCCTGCGCGTGACGCGCCCCTGCGCATGACATGCCCCACGTCACTGCGCATGGTGCACCCCCCCAAAATGCAGCCCACGTCACTGCACATGGCGCGCCCCACCCTCAAAATGCACGCCACGTCACTGCCACCCCCAAAACGTGTGCCCCGCCCCCACAATGTGCGCCACATCACTGGGGGCAGCGCACCAGAGCTCCACCCCTGGTGGTGGAGCATGAAACTCTGCCGCTGCATACCCTGGATCTACTGCCCTTTGTCTGTTTTTATTTATTTAATGGTTTGTTTTTGTCTTTACTTTGATTATAGGGCTTCTGGTCACACTGTTAAGAGCAATACTGATGATACCCCACCAATTCACTTTCTTTCTTTCTTTTCTTTTTTCTTTTTCTTTTTTTAAAAAAATCTTTATTTGATTTATTAAAATTCAATACAGAAAAAATAAATCATAAATTATATAAAACCAAATCTTATGTTATTAAAAAGATCTTGACTTCCAAATCACAACACATCACTTATCTTTCCAATTCTCTTTAACTTGCGTCACTTTTTTCCAATTATGATACAACTCCAATACATTTTATATTTTATTTTCCCCTCCTCCTTTTATTTTTTCCCCATGACTACCTAATTTAAACAGACCATCAATTCAGTTCTTATATCCTTTTTCTTAAAATACTCTTCCACCAACCCCCATTCTATTTTGGATTTTTGTATTGAAATGTTTCTAATTGCTGCAGTCATTCTCTCTAGGTTCATAAATTATATTAACTTTATTTGCTACTCCTGGATTGTTGGTAATTCTTCTTTTCTCCATTTCTTGGCTATCAGCAATCTTGCTGCTGCACACGCATACAGGAAGATATTCTTTTTATTATCTGGCATATTATTTGGCATTATACTTAATAAGAAGTACTCTGGGTTTTTTTCCAAAAGTAACCCTCAGCATCTTTTTCATTTCTTCATATACTTCTCCCCAGAATTTGTAGACCTTCCTACATCTCCACCAGCAATTCACTTTCTTAATGGGCATCTACACATATAAATTAGCATGTGAGGCCATGACAGCAAATGCCATACATTTTTATGCTCTCTCCGAGTGGCGCCATAGCGCTCTCACGTACAGAGATGAAAGCTGAATACTCTGGAATATTCCACCAAATAATCTTCCAGAAATAGTGCTCTAGACAAAGATAATCTTTGACAGCCACTGGAATGATCTCAGTCCCAAAACTCAGTTTGAAACCATATTGGAATACATATTTAAAAGTTTGCTTCTGAGCTCGCCATGAAATCATATGCTCCATCATCCCGCAATTTGTTATCTAGTACATGCTGGAAGATTTTTGTTGCAGCTGAAAAATTCCCTTCATAATTTTCTTCACAAGTGCAACTAATTTATCTTGTAGAGAGTGTTGTTTATGTAATCAGCCAGGAGTGCAGGGGATTGAGGTAATGATTTACGCATTTCCCCAACATCCTGGTAATATCCGAGAGGAAAATTGTCTTAAAATAATCCAAGTAGGCAGCAAGACATGGAATTAAGTAATGTTATTCTTGTAGTTTTGAACAATCCACCTTCTAGCCTTGAATCTTAGATGGTTCTCTGGTTAATTTTTTAGAAAACTTTCCCCAAACATTAATCATCAACTCCCAAGAAGGCATTTCTTTTACCTTTCTAGGTTTTTGTGTGTGTGTGTCCCAGTAACCAACCATTTAGTAGCATGTGGAATGGTGCCATAGGAAGGACTTTGAGGCATAATCCAAAGGTTCCATTCAGAATGAACAGGAGAGTTCCTCAGTGGCATAGCGGTGGTTGCTGGTGACCAAGGCGGAGGGGTGCTTTGGGGGGGAGGCGCACGCATGCCGGGGAGGGGGTGCCAGCCTAGCCCTCACCGTTGACAACACTGGAGCAACCACACACCCCACTGGAGCAAAGTGGGGCTGTGGTGAGCCGACTGCCCACCCACACAGGGGGGAAGCCCATCCGTCCGACATGGCGATTGGTGGGGGGAAGAGGAGCACTGGGCTAGGTCACACTGGGGACACTTGCGTGGGGGCACCTGGTTCACACCCCCTCAAAAATTGTGATCCCTGGGCCACGCCCACCCTGGCACCTCCTATTCTATGCAGCTGGAATCCTAACTTTTACTCAGAGCAGACACATTGAAACGACTGGACAAGTCATGTTCATTTATTTCAGTGGCTCTGTCTCAATGGTTTTTCTAAACAGGCTGTAAATTTTGTGATCTAATTTGGGACGTTAGCAGTCCAGGCAGTCAGAAGGTATAGTTTAACCAGTAATAAAACCAACAGATTCGAGGCTATAAATGAACGAACCCATTACAGTCATACCTTGGTTGTTGAACGGAATCTGTTCCGGAAGTCTGTTCGACTACCGAAAACGTTCGAAAACCAAGGTGCGGCTTCCAATTGGCTACAGGAGCTTCCTGCACTCAATCAGAAGCCGTGGAAGCCGTGTCAGACGTTCGGCTTCCAAAGAACGTTCGCAAACTGGAACATTCACTTCCGGGTTTGCAGTGTTTGGGAGCCAGAAACGAACGAGTACCAAGGTATTCAACAACCAAGGTATGACTATAGTTTGATACACAGTGCTTCATTTGGAAAATGTTACATACAGTACATGAAGAATAGTATGACTTCCCCAAAAAGAAATGGCAAGATAAAGTAAAATGCAATATGCCGATATAGTGCTTAAATGTGGGTGAAGAAAGGAATAAGGATGTCATTTTAATTGCACTGACAATGCAATCAATCAGATTAATTTAAGAATCCTAGACTAGCTGTTGCCTAACTGAAGATTTAGACTCCAACCTGTCTAGTTTTCAAAATGTTTTTCAAATCCCAGCAACATATTTTGCATGCAGGAAATATGCTTTGTGCTAGAAACAGAGTTAAGCTAAGGTCAGCATGTACCATCTTCTAAAGTTTCTTTTCAGGATTCACCTGGTTTGAGAAGTGAAGAGGGGCATTTCAGGGCATAAAATGGGGAGCAGGATGCTTAGAATTGCAGCAGAGAACGTATACTACTTTCCCATTTATTCCTCCTCTTCTCCCTTCTATCGTTGTTAAAGCTTCTAGCACTCTTAGAAGGAATCGTGGGGACAAATAGAACTGTTACTGTTACTGCTTTCAAAAACCTTTTTCTTTGCGAAAAAGGGGAAGAGTAAAAGCTACAAAGCCTTAAGACCATCTTAATGATTGATTGGCTACCTTGAAAAACAGAACCCCAACAGCTTCCTTTTGCCCCAAATTTGCCACTTGAGAATCACTGCCATTTCCATCCCAAAACATTTCAAGAAAATACGCTGAAACTTTGCTGCTTGTTTCTGCTCCATTCATGCTGAGGGGAGAATTAATAATTTATATACTGTAACATGTATTAATCTATGTATTAATCAATCATTTTATGTAACCAAGGAAGATAAATAGCCGAAGGATCGCATTAGGCTTTCATATGCATCACTGCGTGCTGCTGGAGTCAAAGAACAACATCGGGAATGGGTGCTGGGCCTCGTCAGCGTGACTCGTCTTCCCAAAGGTTTGGGCCAGCTGCAAATTAATATTGTATTGAACCTACTATTTCCAAACGAATTCATTAAGCATGCTTCTCAACTTAATGGCGCGTACAGTGTCCTTGTGTGTTTATTGCGGTTTCTCCTTTGCCCTAAAACTCCTGGAACCTGCCAGAGCCAATATCCACCCACCCCGACAAGCTACTAATTTGTCCTCCAGGAGTGCTGGAGGACGTGATGTGCTGCTAGGTTGTGTTGGAAATGATAAAGCAGTTAAGCTCTCCACTCTTGTGAGTGGAAGGAAGTTTCAGGCACAGTGCTTCCTCCTTTGGACGAGAGACCACTGGGCACTAATGATTTGATGGGAGGGGAAAAATATTTGCTTTATTTAGAAATATACAGATAGAACAGAATTGGGTGTAAGCATTATATATACCCTTACTAGGCAGCTACTTGCAGCCACTACTTCCAGCTACTCCCCCCCCCCCTCAAATTAAAGTTCAGTTCCCCCCACTTCTATACCAGTTTGCATTGTAAAAATAGAAAAAGCCCACATTGAAAAAAAAAGGTATAGACACAACTTTGTGCAAAATTTCTCCTTTATAAACATGGTTTTTTTTCCTAATATGATGCATTTTCATATGCCATTTTCATCAATAGACATATTTTTGATCAGGCTTTCCCCCTAATAATCACATTTTTGAACATAGGTTTGGGTTGGACATCACAAAATTCAGACACGTGCGAATTTCAAAGGATATGTGTGTTTTGGCCCGAATATAAGCCGCACCCGAATATAAGCAGCCCCTTTAAAATTCCGCAGGCACTCACACCCATTCCATTTTACCGTATATCTGTTTCAGCAGTGATATCGTAAAAGCCAATTTTTGTAAGGTCGTGAATTTAAACCACACTTAAAAAAAAATTTTTTGGGGGGGGTGAGGCTTATATTCATGCCAATATGGTAGGTCTGCTTCAAAATGCAAACTGGACTGATTTCTCCCTCATCCCAACTGATATCACCCCCTTCTCTTAGCTAGGTGGGTATGTCACTTTCTAGGCTCAGACTTCCCTATTCAAAGCACAAAATCATTTTGTGTCAGGTGCTGGTCTGACTCTGAAGATGACGGAATGCAGTCACAGACAGAGCAGCTTCTAAAAGAGGAGAAAGGGGTGGTTACCCCCCGCCCCCTGCTTTACAACTTCCCAGAAGCAGAGAGACTAACAGATTCAGAGGTTGCTCAGTCGGGGGAAGAGCCGGGCAGCTTTAAGATAGTAGCTAGGCAACCAGGATGGAGGGAGTGTTTAGGAGATTCTTCAATCAAGAGTGGCAGGGAAGTCCCTCCCTCCTCTCAAACTCAGAAGACTGAAAGGATCCAGGAACAACGGGAGCACAGGGGAGGGACAGGTGGCCAGTGGCGCGCTTCTTGCTGAGGAAGGGGAAGGTATTCAGAGTGAGCAACTGACATCCCGATGTAGGGTGGCCCGGAGCTGCTCTCAGTATGTTGTTGTAAATAAAACGGACCATAAACCTGCCAGAGACTCGTTAATTCTTATCAGAAGCTCCCAGAGAGAGGGGGAACTCCCGTGCCTGCCAGCGTACGTGACATTTTGTAACCATTAACTTCCATTAAGGAAACATCAATATGGACTATTAACAAGGAAATCTGCCTCAAAAATAAATGCTTCCCAGATACCACAACAACTCGCCTCCTTCTGTAGCAAAATGCTGTTCTCTCCAAGGTGCAGAAAAACATTGCCCTCTACAAAGTTTTTATAAGGTAAGGCTTTTTCTGAAATCAATTTACTACATATTCTATCATGCTCCAGATGGCTATCCACAAGAAACACATTTTAACTAACACGAACTTGATATTTGTGGCTGCAGTTACAATATAAGAATGTGTTTTCATTAAGTGAACCATAAAAAAATGTTTACATGGTTTCTGTAAGACTGCTGGAAGATACAGTGATGTGGTCAGGTAAAGGTAAAGGTACCCCTGATGGTTAGGTTCAGTCGCGGACAACTCTGGGGTTGCGGCGCTCATCTCGCTTTACTGGCCGAGGGAGCCGGCGTTTGTCCGCAGACAGCTTCCGGGTCATGTGGCCAGCATTACTAAGCCACTCCTGGTGAACCAGAGCAGCACAGGAAACACTGTTTACCTGGAGCGGTACCTATTTCTCTACTTGCACTTTGATGTGCTTTTGAACTGCTAGGTCAGCAGGAACTGGGGGTTCAAACAGCTGACCTTCCAATTGGAAAGCCCAAGAGGCTCAGTGGTTTAGACCACAGCTCCACCCATGTCCCAAATAAACCAGCACACAATCACTGATAGGTCCCCTTGCCATTGTGAGGCTCAAAGCAATGAAGATGATGCCTCCCCAGCTGTTGCCATTAGCTGTGGGTTTCTTGTGATGTCACAAAAGCACTTGGCAACTAAGTGGTTATAAAGGCAGGCCAAGGGGAAAGTCCTTTTCTATTTCCAGCACAACACACTTGGAAATGGATGTGACATTCAGCACTGACCAGGTTTCTTTCACTTCGAGGAGGTAAAGTGGTGAATGGAAGGAGGCAATCCTCTAGCAGTGGGATGCTATGGAGCGATAATAAGGCAAGTTTGCTTGCTTGAAGGCTGCTGGTATCTGTGATTAGAAGCTCACGGACATCTCATGATGGACCTAACAGTAGCTTCTGGCACAATGGGACACCGTGACAGAAACCAGAGCCCACTGAAAAACTGTTTCCCTTCATGCTGCAGAGGTATCTATTTATCTACTTGCACTGGCATGCTTTTGAACTGCTAGGTTGTTAAGAGCCGAACCGCTGACCTTCTGATCGGCGAGCCCTAGGCTCAGTGGTTTATACCACAGTGCCACCCACGTCCCTCGATTGACAAACAGGCCAAACCCTCCGCCAAAGGATAAATGAACATAAATCTGACATCAGGAATCACAAGACAGAGAAGCCAGTAGGAGAACACTTCAATCTCCCAGGACATTCAATACAGGATCTCAAAGCAGCTGTCTTTTTACAAAAGAATTTCAGAAACAGACTTGAAAGAGAAGTTGCTGAATTACAACTTATCACTAAACTGAAAAGTGATAAAGGCATCCAGATTTCTGATTTGTATTGAAAAAGTGACGTAATATTTGAAAACTTTGAAGGAACAGAGTTGAATTAGACTACTTCAATCTGCTTTCAAGCTTTCCGTGTCTAACAACTTTATAGGTTAAGGTGCTGTAAAATCTGTTTGAGAACCTTTCCCCCTTTAAAGAAAAAAATCGGGGGGGGGGGATCTTACCAAGGCATCAACTGTAATGTCATCTTAAGGTCTGGTGATATCAATCAATCAACATTTTGGCACACGTGCTTATTGTATCAGTGTTGTGTCTATCAATTTGATGGCCTGTACTTGGGGGGGGGGGACCTCTCTCTCTCTCTCTCTGCTCCTTGGCAGGCTTTTGCTTGGCCTGTCTTGGCATGAAGCCTGAAGATTGAAAAGGTGTTCTGTGTCTCGGTGTCTCTCTGTAGATAAAACACCCTCTAGAGATGCATTATCTGTCTCTTCTCCTAATTTCCTATCAACAATCAACTGCCATTTCAAGGTAAGAATGGTGGAAATTCATGTCTCCAGAATATGCTCACCCAATGGCAGTATCAGTGCTAGTGCTGACAAGGAACCTGGAAAGGGGGGGGGGAGTATCTGTCTTGCCATACTTTGTGCAGGACACCACAAAGACCAGTTTTCTCCACCACCCCTTACTCGTGCTTGCAGTATCTCGTAGACACCTTCCTTCAGAGAACAGAAAGCCGGCAGGTCCAGGAGACAGAAGCCAGAAGCTTTTATCTTGGCTATGATGACAGAAACAGTGCTAATTATGACTGTTGCTTGTTAACATTTATGTAAGGTCAACAACAGACAAGCTGTTGTTTACAATAGCATAAAGGCATGTTAATGATGCTATGTAGAAACTTAAGATGCTTGGTTTTCTTAAGGCTGGCGAAAGCTAGTGGCATGAAAAAAAAGGAAACAGATTGTTGTTGTTTTCTATTTTTTTTAAAACAAAGTAATAATGATAAATAAATAAGAATAAAAATGTGCACCCCACCACCAAGACCATTCCATTGTAACTATCCAACCTCCCAAAATTTCAACACCTCTTGCAATGGTTTGACCCCTTTCCGTTTTAACAGTACAAATTCTACTTTTTTAGAATTTGTACTGTTGTTGTTGTTGTTGTTGTTGTTGTTGTTGTTGTTGTTATGTCGCCCATCTGACTGGGTTGCCTCAGCCACTCTGGGCGGCTTCTGACCACCATAGTATGGTAGAGATGTTCTAGGCCTGAGGTTTTCAACTTTTTTGAGTCCATAGCTACATTCTTCTTGCAGCTCCCCTGTGGGCCAACTCCTCAGGCCTGTGTAGCCTTCGGCCCCCACAATAAAAGATTTGAGGGGGCTGGGATCCCCTCCACAAAGCTTAAGAGCATTCTCATTAAAATGGTGTGTGTGCACTGAATCATGTGATCAATTATGTGGGGTGGGGTTTGCCTGGGCCCTCACAATATATTTTTCAAGTTGGCACCCCTGCCTGTGGGATATCTGGTAAAAAACTTGCAGTGGGATAGGAGAGCTGGGGGAGGGGGAATCACACCTGGCAACCACTGTGCCCCTTTGGTTTCAGATAGTACATTGGTAAGCTAAAGGTAAAGGGACCCCTGACCATTAGGTCCAGTCATGACCGACTCTGGGGTTGCGGCACTCATCTCGCGTTATTGGCCGAGGGAGCCACCGTACAGCTTCCAGGTCATGTGGCTAGCATGACAAAGCCACTTCTGGCGAACCAGAACAGCGCATGGAAATGCCGTTTACCTTCCCACTGTAGCGGTTCCTATTTATCTACTTGCACTTGGACGTGCTTTCGAACTGCTAGGTTGGCAGGAGCTGGGACCGAGCAACGGGAACTCACCCCGTCGCAAGGATTTGAACCGCCGACCTTCTGAACGGCAAGCCCTAGGCTCTGTGGTTTAACCCACAGCGCCACCCGCATCCCACTACATTGGTAGACAAGTCTAAAAAGCCCAGACCTCCTAGGAGGTTTACTTTGGTCAGAATTGAGTCAACACTTCCAGAGCTAATGCTAAATACTGTATATTCCTGCGTAGAAGACTACTTTTTAACCCAGGAAAATCTTCTCAATAGTCGGGGGTCGTCGTATACGCCGGGTTGTATTTCTTATACGGTGAGTATATCCCAAACTCTATATTTTAAGTGGAAAAGTTGGGGGTCGTCTTATACGCCGGAATATATGGGTACCTTACTTCTGGTAAATAAGCCACATAGCTGCTAGAGTGCCATAAAAAATTGTGTCCTGGGCTTTTTAGACTCATCTACCCGTATACTATCTGAAACCAAAGGGGTGCATTGGTTGCCAGATCTGAAATATATTGGCATTGTTCTCAGTTCTCCTACCCCACTATTGTGTTGATTTGTCATTTAGGGGTTTTATTTGTGTCTGTGTTTATTTGCACAGATCTCCCTGGCATGTGTGTTGTGTTTTTGTGTGCTGTGCATGCATAGAGAGAGGGAGTCCCATTCCCTGAAATCCCAACCAAGCCTACTCGTAAGCCCCACCGAATTC
Organism: Zootoca vivipara; assembly: GCF_963506605.1. Taxonomy (NCBI): domain Eukaryota; kingdom Metazoa; phylum Chordata; class Lepidosauria; order Squamata; family Lacertidae; genus Zootoca; species Zootoca vivipara. Next base: position 17,918,204 of record NC_083286.1, read on the forward strand.
TCACCCCAAGCAAAGGGCAGGGTTTTTGTTGTTGTTGCAAGCTGCACATGCCTTGAAACTTTGGTCTGACTGCAGGCAGTACAGCCCCCTCTGAGGCAGAGGCAAGGCTCAGGAGCTACATTTCCCATCAGGCAAAGAAGTCTGAAGAGGAGTGAGCTGAGAATTGTGGCAACTGAGCAGTGAGGGAATTGAGTGCACGAAAAGAAAAATCGGTCAGGATTTAACCAAGGATGAAAGGCAAAGTTGAAAGATGGTGGTTTCATCAGTACTCTAATTATGAGCCAAGATACGGTTCGAAAGCACAGCAGTGCAAGGAGATAAATAGGTACTGCTGTGATGGGAACGTAAACTGAGTTTCTGTGTGCTCTGGTTTCGGTCACAGTGTTCTGTTGTGCCAGAAGCGGTTTAGTCATGCTGGCCACATGACCGGAAAGCTGTCTGTGGACAAACGCCAGCCTGAAGCGAGATGAATGCCACAACCCCTGAGTCACCTTTAACTGGACCTAACAATCCAGGGGTCCTTTACCTTTACCTTTTACATGCCACATGGTATATATACACCAAAGCGAGAGGTCTTTCTTTTAATAAGCAGTCATTTTATTCTGACAATATTCAAAGCTCTCCTCTCTCTCTTTTTGGTAGCATTTAACACATCTTTGCCTCTGTTTCTTAGGTGTGACTCCTTGTGCCTTCCTGCATTAAGATGAGTATTTGTTTTCATGGACTTGAGGCTGTGTCTGCATGGCAATCTGCAAAGGCCACTGTTGTTTTCCCATTCAGCAATGGGCGCATTCGGTTTTCTTCACATTATTCAGTGTGAAAAATACCTGCTGTCTGAACGATGGAAGGATTTCTCACCTTTGGCATATTCCAGCCTGCAGGGAGCTATTTTCAGTCGGAGATGCTTGCTTACATTCAGATGTTTAGCTAGCAGGTGGCTATTGAAAAATGATGCTGTATTTTCAACATTAATTAATAATAGACAATCTAAGCAGACTTAAACACACACACACTCACACCCACACACTTGAGGAAATTTAATGCTGTTAGTGAAACAAGTAGCATATTTAAACCAGGAAATACTTTTGCATGAAGCTGAACATTTCTTTATCAGCTTGGTTTTTGCATCTAGGAAGTGGAATTGCCCGTCCTGTTTGGGAATAGGCTTAGCTTGTCTGTTCCAGTTGGGCTCTGCTGGCAACCTCCTGACTTTCCTTAGTGATATCACTGCTGGGCACCATTAATCACACTAGTTTAAGAAACGTCCATCGACAAAGCTCATCTAGGGAAATGCCCCGTTGCCTACATTGCTACTAAATGCAAGTAAATAAAAAATCCAATTTATGCTGATGATATGATACTGACTTTAATCTTATCACCTCCAAATGCCTAGGTCTCACAGCATTATTGGACTGGCACTGTGTTTAAGAGGAGTACACCCGAAAACAAAACAAAAAACAATGTTTCTCAGTCTTGTGAGAACGGCTGAAGGTCTTAGATAGCAATCCTGCAGTGGCATTATAATTCCCACTATATTTATTTGAAAGTATTATCCATTAATTTCAGTAGGACTTGCTTCCAAGAATTATTGCTTATAGCCACAGTTTCTGGCACTCTGTTGATCTTCTAATCATATGGGTAAACTGTGTAGATGGAAAACAATCCAAATAACAATACAGCCAAATTTATATCAACTAATTCTGGATTAGTCCCTGATTAGATTTCTCTTGGAAATGGCACTTTTCCCTGTACAGGGTTCATGACGGGGCTGTGCAGGGACTAAGCATTATGTTTAAAGTGGATCGGGGGTGGGGGAATTTACCAAACCTGACTCTGAATTAAGGCTGAGCTGAAAATTCTTTGTGGAGATACTTTGAATTGCAATTTTGAGGTGGTGAAAGTGTGTGCAAGAGAGAAGGAAGGCCTCCCTTAGTTTAACTCATGGGTAGGCAAACTAAGGCCTGGGGGCCGGATCCAGCCCAATCGCCTTCTAAATCCGGCCCACGGGCAGTCTGGGAATCAGTGTGTTTTTACATGAGTAGAATGTGTCCTTTTATTTAAAATGCATCTCTGGGTTATTTGTGGGGCATAGGAATTCATTCATCATCACACCCCCCCCCAAAAAAAATATAGTCCACCACCCCCCACAAAGTCTGAGGGACAGTGAACCAGCCCGCTGCTGAAAAAGTCTGCTGGCCCCTGGTTTAACTTGTTTCATTGCTACTTGAACACAGCAAGAGTGGTGGATTTCCACCCCCCACCCCCCACCCCCCACCCCCCGGGCAGCTGCTGTTCTCCCTCTGCCAAAATAATACTTATCAGAATGAAGCTACATGTTGATGTAGCATAATTCCAAGGGATATTCTAGGGGATATATGGTGATGGGCAGTTGTAGGAGATGGACAGTGGTAAAGGCTCTGCTTTTGCCCATTTTCATTCCTGACCAGCCCCAAATCTGTGAAATCTCTCCCAACAAATTTCACTGTATAGAAATAGGTGTGTCTTAGCCAGGGCTTTTTTAAAAATTGGGAACTCACAGGAACACAGTTCCAGAACTTCTCAGGTGGGTTCTGACACCTTTCAGGTGGGTACAATTGCCATTGAAAGGGATTATTCAGTGAGTTCCGGCACCTCTTTTTCTAGAAAAATAGTATTGGTTCCGGCACTTCTCAGGTGGGCACCATTGCCATTCTAAGAGAATGAAGGAGGTGTCCATGGTGAGTTCTGGCACCTCTTTTTCAAAAAAAAAAGCACTTGGTGGTGAGAATGTGTGTTGGGGTTTCAGGTCAGCTTTATATCTGAAATCAAGTATAAAATTGCTGCAGTCAGGGCCATTTTCCATGGGGAAATGTTTTATTTGCTTAAAATAGGAGAGGACAAGAGATCCTTGTTAACATTCTTTGCTAAAATGAGAAGAATGTAGATTTTATTTTTTTGGCAAGACTTTTATAAGGATTGTATAAATTGTGGACAATCACGGTTAGACTTTTATAGGGATTGTACAGCTTTTTAAATGACAATCTGTATCCCGTATGTACAATATTTGCTGCCCTTCTTGTCAAATTTATGGGAGTCACAGGATTAAATCATAGCCTGAACTGTATCAAGTCTAGCACCTGCACAGAAATTCATTATGTCAGCAACAGCAGGAAGGAGTCAGTGGTTCACCAGCACCAATGCTATATCCCGCAAGGGTTTAGAGCATTGTAACCAAAGGAGTCCCATGGACTGCAAGGAGATCAAACCTATCCATTCTGAAGGAAATCAGCCCTGAGTGCTCTCACTGGAAGGACAGATCCTGAAGCTGAGGCTCCAATACTTTGGCCACCTCATGAGAAGAGAAGACTCTCTGGAAAAGACCCTGGTGTTGGGAAAGATGTAGGGCACAAGGAGAAGGTGATGACAGAGGAAGAGATGGTTGGACAGTGTTCTGGAAGCTATGAACATGAGTCTGACCAAACTGTGGGAGGCAGTGGAAGACAGGAGTGCCTGGCGTGCTCTGGTCCATGGGGTTACGAAGAGTTGGACACGACTAAATGACAACAACAACCAAAGGAGATACCCTGTTAGTGCAAGGTCTTTCTCCAGGGCAATGGGACCTCCTCATTCTTGCCAAGTGTGCAATGGAGGGTTGGGGAAAACACCAGCATAGATTTTGGGGTGTGACAGGGCACACAGGAATAGGTGAAGAAACAACTTTTTCAAACACATCCCTCCCCACACCTTTTAGGAGCATGATAAGAGTTCTGAGTAACTCTAAAGTTTGCATTTTGTGTTTCAGATGACGCCATCTTATTTGCTGTGCATAGAGATGCCATTTGAAAAACGGACAGTCCAATGAAAATCCAAGGTATAATCTCATCTTCATTCCTTCTCTAGACTGAATCCATTTGGAAGCCTCTCTATAAATAAATGTAGTGTTTTAAAATACTGTTCTACCCTGTTTTGTAAAGCATTTATTATCAGTGATTAAAGATCTAATAGCTGTTGACGCCATGAGTAGCTTGCCTTACAAATATATTAAGTTGTAGATCAAGTAATTGCTGAGTGGTCTTTTTTGCTTGTTTGTTTATTGATTTCCTGTTTGTTGTGCTTTCTCAATTAAATTGTGCTTATAAAAAATGTCTACACACACACACACACACACACACACACACACACACACACACCACACCCCATCTGCAAAATCTCAGTCTTGTCTTTTTATCCAAAACTGCAACTGGGCTAAGCAGCCTTTCATTGTGTGATATACTCCATGTCTCATTGGTGATATAATCAGTGTCTACTTGTCACAGGTGCAAAGAAGATGGCCATTATAAACCTTGCCAACAATTGCTTCAATGTCTGCAGACATAACTCAAAGGCTGGCAGGCTTGTCTCGCTGCAGGACAGCAACATCATTCAATAAAAAAAGATATATCTATGCTTTCAAGCCCATACCTGATGTAGTTATCCAAGGAAGCTTCAGAGCTCATATAATTTTGAACACCAAGGATGGCATGGGGGTCTGAAGTCAGATAAACGGAGCTTTCTATACTCAGTGAAACTGGGACACCACGAGGTTTCTGTTGTACAGTGGTACCTTGGTTCTCAAACTTAATCCATTCCAGAAGTCCGTTCCAAAACCAAAGCATTCTAAAACCAAGGCACGCTTTCCCATAGAAAGTAATGCAAAACAGCTTAATCCATTCCAGACTTTTAAAAACAACCCCTAAAACAGCAATGTAACATGAATTTTCCTATCTAACAAGACGATTGATCCATAAAATGAAAGCAATAATTAATGTAATGTACTATTATAAAATAAATAAGACAGTATTGTAGATGATGAAAATTAAAATTATTTTTTTCTTCTTAACTGCACTGATTATAGTCATTGTTTGGATGGGGGCGACGGCTTTTTATCCATTTCTGCAGTCACACAATCAGTAGCTGAACTGGGTTCCACAAAGTCACAAAAACAAATTAACTGACAAAGCCTCATAAACAAAAACACAAAATAAATAGCAAAAACAAAAGCGCAAAATTTCACCTGTTCCAGAAATCCAATTGGCTTTTGAAATGTTCGAAAACCAAGGCGCAGCTTCTGATTGGTGCAGGCGCCCCGGAAACATCAGCCAACAGCCGCATCGGACAGTCGGCTTCTGAAAACAGTTTGAAAACACTTAATTCCGAATTTTCGGTCTTTGGGAACCAAGGTACCACTGTATAGGGAATCATGAGCCCCAACCTTCATTTAGGGTTGGAAGGAATCATTAGTTGACAGTCAACTACTACCTGATAGGTTGAACCTGCCAGGTGTTCCAATTTTATTTTCCTGTGAACCTTCAATGATTGTAGGAAAATGTTGTTTTTGCTATATAGATTTCTCAGGTTCAGACAGGGATGTTCTTAGGGACTGGGCTTTCCTCAGAAACATAGAGCTCTCTAGGGAAGGATAAGCGATTCCTCTTTTTCACCCATCCAAATACTGAAAAGGATGACTTGGTAGGGAGACAAACTACAGGTACCCTTCTGAAATTTGGCAGATTTCATCCCATCAGAAGGGTCAATTACACCTACCAGTTTCATGAAATTTTACTACGAAAAATTGCCAGCGTTTTTTCTTTAAACATGCACACGTACATAAAAATTAAAGTTGCCCAGCAAGGAGGCGGGGAAAACCCTCAGCTTATTTCCCTGTAGTTTGGCAGGCTTTATTCACTCAGAAGGGGCCACTATTCCTCCAAGTTTTACTGACTTCTGTTAAAAGGGAGTTAGCTATTTTGTTATTTCCAAGTACAGTGGTACCTCGACCTACGAACGACTCGACAACTGAATTTTTCGACTTACGAATGGGGGTAATGGCCGTGCGCTTATGGATGTCTTGACATCCGAGAAAAAACCGTGGCGGTTTTAGATAAGGATTTTTTGACTTACGAAATTTTAAATAGGGGTGCTTCGACTTACGAATTTTTCCGTTTCCAATGCATTCCTATGGGAATGGCGTTTTTCAACTTACAAATTTTTCGACTTACGAAGGTGCCTTCTGAACGGATTAAATTCGTAAGTCGAGGCACCACTGTATGGGAAATGAAACAACATTTCCCCCCATTTTTAATGAAACCAGATCCTGGGCCAAATCAGGCAACCTCCAAAACATTTCAAATGTTTTCTGGAGTGTCCAGTTAGGATCCAAACTGAACCTTTTGCTCAGTGCTCATCCATATGATACAGTAAACACTCTGATACAGAAAACAAACCATAGGTGTCTTCTTAAGTCACTTTGATATTTCTGTTTATAGAATGCAACTCACAAGTGTTTAATAATGATAATAATTAGATTGGCAGTTTTTGCAAGCTGAGTTTCAAGCTTTGTAAATACACACACACACACACACAAGATAACATTGGGTTGCACGATACTTGAGTATGTGTTTAACATAGAAATAAATTTCTTTCAGAACAGTAAGCCAGACTACACCACAGCAGTCTTAGCAAATATATTGATATTGAAAATTATTTCACCAGAGCCACGCTCCTATAATTCAGAGTGAGGCTGCTGCCTTCAAGCATCAGAGTTTGGGAGTTATTAAAGGGCAGCAAAAGTCAGTTGCATAATTTATTTGCATCCTCTTACTAGCAGGGAGGCACCATTTAGATTTTCTCCTGCAAGAGCCAAATGTCATTGAGTAACTCTGCATTTCAGAATAAAATAATCACTGCCCACCACAAATGAGAGCTAACAGGAACTACCATACTGATAAATTCCCGATTAAGCTAGTAGTGTTGAGTATCTGAGGGTATTCCATGAGGAGTGGATTGTTGATTGTGAGATTGCTGATCACTTGTCATTGTTGCCTTCATCCTCATCCAGTATATTCATACCTTGTCTTTCAGGGTAAGCTATCAGAAGGCATCTTTCTAGGTTAAATATACAAGGTGTATATCTGAAGGTGCAATACCACAATACCTCAAGGACCGCCTCTTTCCATATGATCCTACCCAGGCCCTGAGATCATCTTCTGAGGCCCTTCTTCGTGTGCCTCCTCCTCAAGAGGTCCAGAGGGTGGCAACACCAGAACGGGGCCTTCTCTGCAGTGGCTCCCCATCTAATGGAATGCTCTCCTGAGGAAAGTTCACCTGGCGCCTTCATTATACAGCTTTAGGTGTCAGGCAAAAGCGTTCCTTTTTAACCAGACCTTTCGTTGATTTGATTGACATCCTATGCCCTTTTAAATTGTGGCTCTTTTGTGGGAGGGGTTTTATTGGGTTGTTGATTTTATTTTTATTATGTATTTTGTGGTTTTATATCTTGATTTTGTTTTGTGAACCGCCCTGAAACCCCCAGGTATAGGGCAGTATATAAATTAAATAAATAGTGCAAATAAATAATATCCATGTAACGGAGATGTGGAATAATACTCTATGTGCATCAGGTGTGTGTTAGGTTGACGGCTTTACATTTTGGATGAAATCTATCATTAAAAATCCCAATAAGGATTCATTCCTAACTCCCACAGAATTCAGCAGGGCTTACTTATTTAATTTAGGAAAGACTTCCCATGAAATATCCCGAAGCAATTCAACAATAAAAAAAACAAACCATATCTAAGAACAATTTTAGATCCAATACCAATACGGACTACAACATAAATCTCCACTTGAAAAGGGTTGTTAAAAAAGGAAGATCTTCATATAAAGACAACAGGGGTGGAGTCTTTCTGAAATCTGACTGGAAGAAGTTCCAACAGTTGGTGCCACCACACTGAAGGCCCAATTCACACCTTATACACAACGCACCTCCGGATAAGATGGCATCTGCAGGAGACCTCATAAACCTGAGGTCTACTCATCCCTGCGGCATAACATCTTTTGCAAATATGGAGTTTCAGCAAGCAAACATTCTCCCATATGTTTTGAATAGTAACAAACCTTTTAAATACAAATGTCTCATCTTCTGACACATCATTCTAAAATTGCATGAGGCAACATAAATTCTCTTGCTCTTTGTTCCTGAAGCTTCAACATTTGGCACATCCTTGTATACTGGGTGTTCAATTTGAGCACACATGCCTGACCAATAAACAGCTTCCCAATCTCTTCTTCAACGTACCACAATTCCATTAATACAACAATATTTTCTTATTTTTCTGTCAACCCTGTTGAAAGGTCTCACTTTAATGAGATTTATTTTAATCCGTCATATGCCAGAATTTTAGCAATTAGCGACCAATATTCTTTGCTGTCAGTGAGACCTATTAATTAGAGGCCTGTCTAAAAGTGCACTCCATTAATGGCTGTAACAATTTATATTGCATATCTTCAAGACATTACACTGATTATAATTTTTGACCTTTCCCCAGGAGCAGACTAATCTCTTGAGATCTAGGAATGGAAATTGTAGAACAAGATATTTCTGATCATTTATCTTGTGTATTGTAGAGATTATTGCTGCACCCTCACAAATTTTGAATTAATCAATCCATAATTTCAAAAACCTTCTAAGAAGGCTGTATTCAGAAGTTGTCATTGGAACCATTAGAAAATAACACACAACAGCACTGAGACAAGGGCAATCTTATGTCCATACAGAAGTAAATCCCACTGAATTAAGTGGAGCTTCCTCCCAGGTAAATGCCATTATTTCTGTATTTTCTATCATTTCATTATTACTCAATAGCGTATCTGATCTTCCCATCAGAGGGACAAAGAGATTTGAATGTCTTTCATTTTGATTTTCCTCGAGTGTTTTCTCAGAAGCCTGGCAATTTTTGCTGTTTTTCCAGCATTCAAAATTCATGACTAGTTTTTTAGCTATGGAAAAATTCAGCCCTGAGAAAGTACATAGCAATTTTTTCTGTGAAAGGGAATTAAAGTGGTTCCACAGATGACATAGAGATGCTGCTGCTGTAGTTTTTAAAGTGATGATTTTTACAGTTATTTTGTTTTCGTTTAATCATACATAGCTTTGGGATCCTGAAGGACAGAGGGCAGTTCTTTTTTAAAAATAATAATAACAATAATCAAGGGACAAATGAAGAATATAGATATGCATTTTACAATTTATACCCACAATTTTGCAAAACAGAACAAACAGATAAAAGGAAAGCAGTATTTGAATGAGGTTTTCTTCACAGTACGAAGCAGTATCCACTGGGGCAGGACATCTCCCATGGTAAGCAAGGCAGTTTCAGATCAAAAACTGGTTGGAAATAACCAGTTATCTAACTTTTTAAAAAATGCTTTTTAAAAAAAATCTTTTTGTTGGCTTCTAGAACAGCTCCCTCAGAAGCAAAAGTCAAGGATGCAAAAGCCTTATTCAGTTGTTACTGGGCTGGACGAATAGTTACACAGGTATAATGGAACCCCAGGGTTGCACAAATATAGAATGAAGATGATTTTTGCAGCAGGGAGACTTTTAGATCCCTGGAGGTTCCCAGCATGACTGAGAAAACTCTGTTCTTCTAGGATTATGAATATTATTTTATATTTTCAGTTTCGTATAAAATAAGGTTTGCAGAGTTTCCCACCTATAAAATCCCAGGGCAGCATGCAAGAAAGGCATACAATATCATAAAAACAATGCAGAATAATCGTAAAGATGGCTGGTTTAGCTTAAGGGTTTGTCAATATATATAAAAAGTCTGCTCTGAAGGATCAGCTATCTGAAGGTTAGCAGCAAGAATGCCTGCCAAATCACTGCCACAGCATGGCACTAGCAACACTAAAAACCCAACTTCTAGTTGAAGCTACTAAGGCTTCTGAAACACAGCAAATGACTAACAGCACTCCACCACACAATCTCAGTGATCAAACTAAGATATGAGGGCTCAGGCAGTTCTTAAGATATGCTAGAGCCAAGTTATTCAGGGCATTGTATATCAGCACAAGAGGGGACGCGGGTAGCGCTGTAGTCTAAACCACTGAGCCTCTTGGGCTTGCGAATCAGAAGGTCGGCAGTTCAAATCCCGTGATGGAGTGAGCTCCCATTGCTCTGTCCCAGCTCCTGCCAACCTAGCAGTTCGAAAGCCAACCAGTGCAAGTAGATAAATAGGTACCGCTGTGACGGGAAGGTAAACGGTGTTTCCGTATGCTCTGGTTTCCGTTATAGTGTTCCATTGCGCCAGAATAGGTTTAGTCATGCTGGCCACATGACCTGGAAAGCTGTCCCTCGGTCTAAAAGCGAAATGAGCACCGCAACCCCACAATCGCCTTTGACTGGACTTAACCATCCAGGGGTCCTTTACCTTTACATTTTTTAAAATAGCCTTGAACCCGGCTCTGTAGCAAATAGAAAGCCAGTGCAGATATTTTTGCAGAGGTGTCAGATGCCATTGACCAAATTCCCCCATCATCAGCCTATCTTCTTCACTAGATGAAACTAGACCCGTATTGAGCACACGGCAACAATCCAGTCTTGAGGTCTATGTGGACTACAGTGGCAAGGGCATCCTGTTCCGTATTTAGCTGTGTACTAGTAGCTGTGTACTAGACAAAGCTGGTAAAAGGCATTCCTAGCCACCGGTTACTTGGGTCTCTAAGGACACACACACACACACACACACTCCCAAGCTACATACCTATTCCTTTAGCGGTATGGCCTGTTGGAAGCCAGCCCGGGGGGGGGAGAGATCCCCCAGGCATAATCTCAGGAATGTTTCCAGCCTGGCTCTCCGTCTTCATGACCCGTGCCTTGGAGACACTGGGCACATATTCAGATATCTTTCAGAGTAAAGCGCAGAAGGACTGAGGCAGAGGTGTGTGCTACAAGCTACTTTTATTACTAAGTATAAGACAGAACAAAAGAAAGCATGTCTCCTCTCGCTGAGAGAAGTCCAAAGAAGAAAACAACAACAACAAATGGAAACAGAATACAGCAAACATCTGCTCCTGTGATTCCAACAATCTGTGGAATGTATAAACCAGGCGTCCCCAAACTTACGTCGCCGAGGGCCGGTGCCACTAGCACCAATTGCGCTGTGAGCCAGAGCATGCAGGAGCGTGCACCCATATGCGTGTGCACATGTGATTTCCAGCGCACTTCCGGGTCACCGGAACACCAGAAATAGCTTGTGTGCATGCACATGGGCCTCCTCCGACTCAGAAGTGCACCGGAAATGACGCTTGTGCATGCGCACAAGCTATTTTCGACGCTCCGCCAACCCGGAAGTGGGCAGCCGCGCCGTTAAGAGCAGGTGGCAGCAGTGGGCAGTGGAGGGGGCCGGGGGCCACATAAAAGAGCCTCGCGGGCCGCATCCGGCCCCCCCGGCCTTAGTTTGGGGAAGCCTGGTATAAACACTGTCTTGTGATCCAAAACAGGTCATGGGAGCCACCTACCCACAATGTCTCCATAAAAAAAGAATCTCCCCACTGGAGATGTTCACACTCATAAACAAAGAGATTTGGGAGGGGGGTGTCATGCAACCTTAGGGGACGGTCTAAATGTACAGCTCAACTGAGCTGTGCTCTAAGAAGGCCATAAAAGTCAAACAATATACAGAGTAATGCTCTATAATGTATAGACTCTGTCTGAAGGCAAATTAGTTTCCACCCCCACCCCCAATGTGCCAAACTCTAAATCAGATGAAGGTACCAAATATTTGTGGGATTACAAAGGACAACGTCATTGTGCCACAAGACTACCATTGCTCCTCAAGGCTGCAGTGACTGAATGGCTTTTCTTTTCATTCCAACAAGGCACTTAATTGGTAGCTGGAACAGCATTTGATTTCAGAGGACTGCACTTCACATTTTCTTTGTGACTTGAGTGGACTGCTATTGTCACAATAATGATTCACCCTGTTTGCTTTGTTGGAGTGTTGAAGAGTACTTGACCGGGTTTAACATGGATACGGAACAGAAGATGAGTAAAGCACACGTTTCCACCACCACATATGGGGCACAACATAGTGTAGCTTATTCTGTATTTTGTGATGAATAAAGAAAATAAACTCTCATAGGCAGCTCAGCACTGCTTAAGAGGAGTGATGGGAGCACCACTCTGAGCCTCCATCCTCCTCTCCTGCCGCAGCAGGTTATACATAACAGAGTGAAAAATGGGGTAAAATATTTCCCCCTCTTTTATAGTTTTGGTTCACATTTTTTGGCAGTTCTGTTCATTTGGTGGCCATCATTCACCCCATTTCGGGGGTGTCTGCCATTTCTATCTCAGATGTTCAGAAAAAAGGCATTATGGGAAAGTATAAAATGGTGCCCAACAGACACCTGAGACTTTTGTTGTGCCCCCTCCCTCTCTCCACAAACACATACAAAACAAGCAGATAGATGCTTTGCACATCATATTTAAACGAGGGAAGAATAGCACATCAACTCAAAGTTGCTCCAAACTCTTGGTCAAAGTTACAGTCAGGTTAACTCCAAAACAATATATTAATGAGAACAAACAGTGCTTCATAAAGCTGTCATTTTAGGAGTAAATGAGAACACTGGCAAGGGTCTGGAAGGGTACGAGACTTCCTTCCTCTTTCTATTTTTCTAAGCAATGCCTGAATGCGGCACATTAATTTATGACCCTCTGACAAACATTCATTGTGTAGCAAAGGAAATTAAAGGAAGCTGAAAGATCACTTAGAACCCTAATTAAAGTTTCAAGCACCATTGAATCATTTTGTTCATTTGGTCCAGTGAAGACCTGTTCTGAACAGCTTTCAGCATCAGAGCAAACCATGATCAAAATGCAGGGTGTTGGATGAGAGTGGAACACTTAATATTTATCCTTTAAAAAAATGCATTTGGTGGCTGCTCATAAGAGCAGAACCATAATCTATGATGTTATGGCTTTCTCCTGAATCAAGCTTCATCAGAATATTTCTCCAGGTAATCATCAAAGTTGTTAAGATGGAGTAACAGGACATTAGCACTCCTAAAAGGAACAACAACAACAACAACAACAACAACAACAACAACAACAACAACAACAGATTCAGGTAGGTAGCCGTGTTGGCCTGACACAGTCAAAATATATATGGGGGGGGGGGAGTCCAGTAGCACCTTAGAGACCAACTAAGTTTGTTTTTGGTATAAGCTTTCATGTGCATGCACACTTCTTCAGATACACTGAAGCAGAAGTCACCAGACCCTTATATATAGCGGGAGGAGGGTAGTAGGAGATGGGTAATTGACTCAATGGGTATGGTAAACATGTTGACAACTAGTTACAGGTAGGTAGCCGTGTTGGTCTGACGCAGTCAAAACAAAATTAAAAAATCCTTCTAGTAGCACCTTAGAGACCAACTAAGTTTGTCATAGGTATGAGCTTTTGTGTGCGTGCACACTTCTTCAGTGTACATGCACACGAAAGCTCATACCTATGACAAACTTAGTTGGTCTCTAAGGTGCTACTGGAAGGATTTTTTATTTTTTATTTTTTGACTGTGGACAGCTGTTAATGACTGCAATTTGTCCTACAGGAAAAAGCAAGGGATAGTATGCAGATGATTAGCATATGTAATGAGACAGGAATCCAATATCTCTATTAAGACCAGGTCTCTCCATACTTTTCAGTCTAGTGATAAGTTGTAATTCAGCAACTTCTCTTTCAAGTCTGTTTCTGAAATTCTTTTGTAATAAGACAGCTGCTTTGAGATCTTGTATTGAATATCCTGGGAGATTGAAGTGTTCTCCTATTGGCTTCTCTGTCTTGTGATTCCTGATGTCAGATTTATGTCCATTTATCCTTTGGCGTAGGGTTTGGCTTGTTTTCAAATCAGTAGCCATTGTTGAAGGTGAGTGGGAAGGAACTGCTGAAACATGCTCTTGCATATTCCGTAGCTCCATTTCTGGTTGTCCTCATTAGGATTCTAAAACATTTTACAATTTTTTAAACAACAGCAACATGTAAACTTTAACCACTGACCAGAGCAAAGTCCATCTGTCCATCTGTCGGAATTCTAGCTCTTGCTGATTTCTCTTGCAATTTAGTAAAGAGGTGAAGCCAGGTGATTGAAAGCTGAAAACTGGCAGTTCAAGTTTGGCTGATGGTTTTGTTGGAAGATTGGTCTCTGCCCGAGGGCTCTTCCAGGAATGCACCTGCTACTTCTCTGTGGTTTCCAAACCACAGAAGTATCTGTAATGGGTGTTGTGAGCGGGGGAATCGGGAGCTGCTGATTCCTCCCTTGGATGTGAAAGAAACAGAGAGAAGCCAATGTGAAGCAGAGCGCATTGATCCATTATATGTTTGCATCATCATCATTCGTGAAAGCAACTGAGCCCATTGTGCTGTAGTTCAACAGCTACTTTCCTTGCCAGTGTACAGAATTCTCATTACGCCCTCATGAATAATTTATCCCTGGTATTACTTGCGCTAAGCATGAGATTATTTATGCACGCAACTCCAAAATGATGATGATACTTGGAGGGATGAAGCAATAACAGTATAAAGACAACTGCACTAAAGGCAATCGAAATATTGGATCTATAGATAACATGAACTCGAGTCACTAATCCAGCTGTCTTGGCAGGCTGTCAGTTTCTTTGCAGGTGAAGCTCTTTGAGTTGAGTTGAGTTGAGTTTTTTCCCCCAACAAAAGGGGTGCTAAAGAGTGCTTCCTGCCTATAAAAACTGAAATGAGAATTTGAGTCTTGAGGTTTTGAAATTGACATGACTGTATCTCAAAGCCGCTTACACAATAACGCTCTGTTGACACCTATCAATAAATGAGAAGGACGAGTCGAGTGGTAGATTGCATCCGGATGCTGAATCCTAAGCACACTGAAGGGCTTCTTAAGGGCTGAAATACACATTTGGTGACAGATTTAATAAGATCCATGCATGCCTATCATACCTGTGTCCCCCCCCATTAATTTAAAAGATATGCATTTTATTTGCTTTCATGCAATTCATCTCTAAGATGTACTGTGTTTGATTTCTCTGTGTGTTTTTGCACATGTTGTTTGATCCTAATTTTGTATGCAGATTTTGGTTTGAGAACGGCAACAAAAAACCTGGAGAAGTCCAAATTTCAAATGATGGATGTATTTTGGTGCTGTATAATGGAGCTGTGATGCCACATACCCTCCCCTACCCCAAGGTTGCAGAAATACCTGTACAGTGGTACCTCGGCTTACGAAGATGATCCATTCCACAGCGCTCTTCGTAAGTCGTAGACTTCGGTTGTCGAAGCGCCCGTTCTGCGCATGCGCGGACCGCGCACACCGCTTATGCACAGGCGCAGAAAGCGCATGCAGCAACAAGACTTCCGGGTTTGCCGACTTCGGAAGTCGAAACCTTCGGAAGTCGAGTCATTTGGATGTCGAGGTACCACTGTATAGGATGAAGATGATTTTTTTCAGCATTTGGATCCCTGGAGGTTCCCAGCATAACTGAGAAAACTCTGTTCTTCTAGGATTCTGAATATTATTTTATTTTCAGTTTCGTATAAAATAAGGTTTGCAGAGCTTCTGACCTCTGTAAATGCCAACAAGGGTTTTGCCACCAAGTACTAAGTGATCTTTTGCAAAGGGATGTACATCTGTTGCTTCTGGGAGAATTAGATAGGTTCACACTGGAGGACAACCCAAACAAATTTCTACCCCATCTCTTATACACACACCCAAAACAGAGAATCCAAACTTTGAGTGAAATACAAAGGGAGTTTGACTGTTCTCCACAACTCCATTATCAGGGACAACAGTAACTGGAGAAGTTCCCGGTACAATTTTACACATGTCTACCCAGCAATCCATGTGACCTACTCCTACAATGTGGGATGATTATATTAGACCAGGTGTAAGGTTTGTGATGAAATTGTCTAAGTCATAACTTGTCAGGGACTGGACTGAAGAGGAGGAGGAATGGTTGAGGTCACCCCACGCCTTTATCCTGTAGCTTCCAGAAAGGAGGAAGATAGTCTCAAATTACAGCAGGGTTTTGAGGAAGACAACAGCTCAGAGAAAGGTGATCAGCAGAGTTATGAGGTGTTAGGAGAAGGCAGATGGGAGGCAGAGCAGCTAGCTGACACATCACTGGACAGCATAACTGACCCTTCTTCTCCCAAAATGTGACGTTCGTTAAGGGTGCAAGAATAATGGGCACAGCGACAGTTGTCCATGGGCGGATGCTGTAGAGGCAGGTGTTGTTGCTAGAAGGGAAGGGGGAGGAGCTCAGTGCGAGCAACGCCATCATTAAGGAATGACTGGATTTCCTGCCTTTCACTGTGATTGCTGAATACAATCATAAGTAAGAACTTTCTTGTTTCCTCCCTGCCTGTTGGTGTCATCCAGGGGAGGTGGGAGAGAAAGGATTCCTCAAGCCTGACATAACTCTCAACTGTATTGCAAATCAAGCTTCCATTTCACCCAAAAAGTTTCTCCCTGACTCAAACTGTAAAACAAGATTTTGAGAGATTCTGGGCATGCATAGAAAACATTCAGCAGACCAGGTGCCCAAAGTCTGCTGCTGCATAAGTGCATGCAAGCAACACCTTGAATGTTAAACCCTTGACTTTGATAGAAAGCTTCCTTTGATTGCCATGAAACTGTGGGAACTACAAAGCCACCAGCTTAATAGACATGAAAAGTCCCTCAGTGTTCACTTGTACTGCTTGCCGTGAATTTCCTGGCTACATGATTTCATTAAGCAGCCCTTTGTTTAATGGGTATCTTCTCTGTTTGAACCAATTCTCAAGATGGTTTCTTCCATTGTTGTAGCTGGATTTTCCTCACACCCCCAGACCTTAACACATGTGGTTGTTCTACCTTGGACAGGTAGGATAGTTTTAGAATAGCTCATCTTTTGGAGACTGTAAAAAGAAGTCACACTGGCTTCAGAAAGAAGAAAGCACTGGAGAGATGCCCAGCTGTTGTCTGTGAGGATCAAGGTAACAATCAATAAGCTTTGCATTTGTGTGTTTCTGTATGCACATCTGGTCCTTAATTGTTTGTCAGGCATTTTGGATTTGATTTGCTATAAAAGTGCAGATCATTATTATAAATCTGCTTTATTTTATCTTCCTCCAAAGTCTTTTGAAAAGGATCAAAGTAACCCTCTACACAATAAAAAAGAGGAGTAGGAAAACAACACTTGCACATTAAATCATTGTAAGGGCTCCAAAGTACATACGATTCTTTTGAATTTGACCGTCTAAACTCCTTGCAGAGAACTGAAATTGTTTATCCAATGTAGATATTTGGAACATTTTTATGTGAGGTCAAGAGAAGGACAGCTAGCAGCACATATGGTATTGAACAGTTCTGGTGGTGTATTTGTCTGGTGATTTTCTGAAAAAGTAAATGCTGAAAAGGAAGTCCAACGAGTGCCAGGATGGTTGACGTCTGTCTTCTTTGTTCCTTACAAATTGAGAAACCTAGAGGTGTACAAGCAAATGAGGATTCAATCTGACCTATAGGTGCACCTCATTTATTTATTTTAAAGCAAAACAATAAACTATTTAAAGGCATGGAATTATGAGGCAATTTTGGATAGCTTTGGACAATTTTACCATCTTAAAAAACTACAACCCTGAAACAATACAAATACATTTCTGTTTCACTTTTCTCACTGGCTCGCAGATCAGCTATATGTTTACAACCTCACTGCTATGTGCTAATTGCAAGCTCTGTCAATCACAAACGCTGGAAGCTGGGCATATCTCTTACCATTAGCTCTGCAATACAAGAATAGACAACAAGTTAGGGAAATATGGATTTGACTAATAGCCTCTAGGAGAAACAAGGGAGAAATACAAGGTCAACAGCGAAGGGAAGTGGAATTTCTTTCAAAAGACCTGCCCAGCTTTCAGTGCAACTTTCCAACCTGACCAAACCCCTAACTTGCAAGCCAAACTTGCAACTCTCCTTAGACTTTCTTAAGTCAGACCCAGATCATTTGAGTACTATGGGCTGTGGAGGTCAATAGAGAATCTCATGGAATGCTCTCCCCCCCCCCCCACACACACACCTTTATATTTCTAATTCCTGTTGTTGGTCCTGCCAAATGGTAACTCTTGTGCACTGTACTATGGATCCTCAAAAAGAAAAAAAGAAAAAAAGAATTTGACTTCTAACCTTCTTCATTCGTCCCTTCTTCTGTACTCCCGGTTCTAGGTGTGAAAACCTGTGTGAAAATATATAAAGAAGGATTCTCTCAGGCTTGGGCTGCCCTTCAAGGTATTCCTACTAGGCCAGTATTGAGATTGCTACTTAGCCCTCATAACAACAGATGGAGTAGGAACTTCCTGGCAGGGGCAAGAGAAGAGCATAGCTGCCAAGTTTTCCCTTTTCTCACGAGGAAGCCTATTCAGCATAAGGGAAAATCCCTTTAAAAAAGGGATAACTTGGCAGCTATGGAGAAGAGGCAATTCTCCTATTCAAATATCAGTCACATGTGGGGGGTTTTATGTCTAGAGACACATGGAAGGAAAAGCTACACTTTTCGTTTAGGATTGGCCAACTGCTGTAGAGACCTGATTGACACAAATGTTTGCAGAGCTACTTTGAGTTCAAAAATAAGTACAAAATATTCATGAGACAGGGGAGATTAGGTGGCTTTGAGATTGGGCAGAGTGCTTAAAAATTGCTTAGCACTCTGGTTCAAGTAGCTGTAGTGGTCAAGCCTCCACTGTTTCTATCTGTTGGAAGTCAATTATTTGCGTGTTCAGACCCAGAGACCTCCCCCTAAATGAATTCACACTTGACTCAAATTTTAATTTTGGTTTTTGGCAGAATTTAGGCCACAACTTTATTGATTACAGAAAGTGAGTGGTTGCATAGGCTCTGGTTCGACTAGCTCCCTACACCCTTGCAGGCAGCACTGACCCAGGGCACCACCATAGGTCAGCCAAGGGTAAACACCTGGATAGGCGAATAGCCGGGAACACACTATGTTCACCACCCAGATGTCCCCCTGGACTCAGGCACGGGCACAACCCCTCTTGGGTGTTGACCAAACCATTTGAGTCCCCGGATTCCTTTAACAGAATACCCTTCACATAGGGATGGCAAGACTGTTCCCCCATCCTTGTCACCTGAACCAGAGCCTATCCGCAACCTTACAAGTTGTGACGATTTGCTACACAGCAGGAGAAACCCAAATGGCAACAGCCAATCATCCAAGTGGGGAAAAATCCTGCCGTGCCCCTGTCCCAACGACAGACGACACACGGAGCCATAGCAAGGTCAATCACAAAAATGCCCTAAAAGTAGGGAGAGGTGTGAAGGTGTTCCAAATGCACGAGCCAAAAGAGGAAGCTCTGGGTCACATACATGGGTATATATAGGTCCCTTGATCCATTTGGACTGTGCCCCATTGGCCAGATTGAACCCAACATCAAGGGACCTACCAATCGGGTGTTGTGGCTGACCAAACTTACCCACCCACAACACAGGAGGCCAGTCTCCAGGTCTCACCTCAACATGTGCCCTCTTTTAGGGAGAACATGATTTTCAGCTATGAACCAGTAAGTTATCTAGTGTGAAACCAGATTCCTGAAAGACAGAAGTTTACTCAACACTTCCTGGGAAGTTTGGACAAAACCAGACGTCAACAAAAATCAGTAACAGATTTCCTTGCGAGCCACATGACATTCGTATCTGTTTTCTAACATGATAAGACGATGAAGCTGGATATCCACCTGTTCAAAGAAAAGAAAAGGAAATATCTTCAACCTTACTCCCCAATCTGCCTTCACACCACCAAGATTAATTGATTTTAAAAGTTTTCTGGAATAATCTATTAAAAGGCAGGGCAATTCTCTGCAACACACAGCCTCACCCAAGTAATTTTGGGTCCAGGAAACTGCTCATGAGCAACTCAGGACAAGTTAAATAGAATTGTTAAGTATAATGCAGTGCAATCATTTATCACTAACCCATGCATAAAGCAAATATAGCATTACCAATACTATGGCAATCCATTACATTTGACACTTTTTGCAGGGGGGGGGGGACTTGCAGCCTGAAAGAAGAGAAAATAAAATACAGGGTACACAGCAACCATCATTAATATAAAATCCTGAGGGCAGGAGACAAAGCATGAATGTGGGGGAAAAACTGGTGAAAAGCTACTTGGCATCCTTGTTTGTCATACTTCTACTATTTTTTGAGTGTGCGTTTTTGTGAGCGTGTTCAATGGCCTGTGCATATTGATGGGACAAGGAGACTAATTTTCCACTTAGGGGTATTTTACAAAGCCACAGTATTTTAATAACACTTGTAATGTAAAGAATATTATGGATAATATGGAAAGCTACAAAATATGGACCATGAAATAATATGCAGTTGGGAGGGTGTACAATAGGACCCATGGAGGGGAAGGTGGGAAGCCCAAAGATTTGGAGAAATCTCTAAATACAGATATGTAATTTGGAGTGCGTGTGTGTGTGTGTGTGTGTGTGTGTGTATCAAACATATTCATATTCCCCCCCCCTCACATGAGTATAGTCACTTGGGGGTGATTGGCGACATCAGCAGCCATCATCTTCCCAATGGCCAGTCCTTGTGAAATATACTCAGAGTTGAGTGTTGATTTCATGCTCTTATTTCAGCTCATGGCCATCAGTGAGTGAATGAGTTTCCCCCCAAAAAACTCTGGCTATATATACATTATTTACACAATGGGTCCCACATGACTGGCTGATTCAACTACCCTCCTGGAATCTGATTGGGCTGCTCCTGCAGGGTAATCAGGTTGCTGATTCACTTCTTCCTGGAGTCGGATTGGGCTGCTCCTGCAGACCAATCAAATTGCTGCCTTCTAGGATCCTACCTGCCTATTTTTCTAGGATCCAAGCTCAGTACATTACACCTTGCAAACAGCCATATGCTTGGGCTGAACATCTACACCAGGGAGCCTCCTCTACTTGACTCTCCCTGTAGGTTCTAAATTGCTAAATGGACAGTAGGACTCACTGAAACCTCAGGGAGATGTCTTTGGGAATGCAGCAGTGGGGACAGAGCCCATGAACATGCCCACACTTCCTCTTCATGCAGTGGAAAACATGTGAAGGGGGAATACCCATATAGGGCAAAGAATCTAGGACAAATTGTGGTGTATATGTGTCTGTTTAAAAGGGAAAAAAATACTGTATATTCTTGCATATAAGACTACTTTTTAACCCAGGAAAATCTTCTCAAAAGTCTGGGGTCGTCTTATACGCCAGGTTGTATTTCTTATACGGCGAGTATATCCCAAACTCTACATTTTAACTGGAAAAGTTGGGGGTCGTCTTATACGCCCAGTCATCTTATACACCGGAATATACGGTATGCATTTTTAAAATCTCAAAATATTAATTTCTAAGAGCATTTTCTCTCAAAATAAAACAAAAAACCTCTATCTTTAAACTTACACCTTTTTGAGCCAAGAATACTGTTGGAACATGCGGGAAGTGTGAAAGATTATAAATTCCACTCCACACATTACTCTGGGTGGTGTGGATCAGGCTGATTCTTATTTAGATTCACAAAGATCACATTCCTAAAGCATTCAGCGTGAAAATTAAAACAATGGTGCCATGTTAAAAATAAATTAAAAAAAGCTTCAGAAGGAATAACAATTTCCGTGCAACCAAATAATGGGTTTTTAAAAATGATCAAGTTCTGTGTATGCACCAAACAGAAGCTGTTGCCTGTTGAATACCTGCTGTACAAGAACAAAAGCAGGACATAACAAAATTAATTACCTGACATTTTAATTGTGAATGGCTTTGGGGGGAGGTTGTTCAGATTTTTCATTTCATTATACATATGAAGAAACACTTCCATCACAAGCACATTTAGATGATTCTTGTTGACATCCCTAATTGGTGTCTTATTGATTAACCAAACTGGGGGGTGGGGGGCTGGGTAGGAAGCATTCCTGGAAAGATCTGGGTTGGGCTGATTCAAGGATCTTCTTGGCCATATGAATCTTGAACAGGTTATTTCTCTTCCCCAGTTCCTGTGCAATATAGTTTGCCATGTAAGAGCCATTATGCCACTTGAGAAAGCGGCAAGTTAGAGTGAAGATGGTGCAAGGTGCTATTCTTTAGAGCAACAATGGGGGAACCCGTGGCTTTCCAAATATTTCAGGAAATATCCACCATCCCTGATCACTGGGCATGTTGGTTCAGATTCATAGGAGTTGGAATCCAGCAAAACTGATTTGAAATTTTTGGCTTGTAGTACTGTACGCTGAAAGAAAATTATGCGAAATGAGCACCCAAACTTTACATTGTGGGTGCCCTTTGCGGGATCGCACGTAATGTTACAGTTCCCAGGGAGCTTACTGGCAAACAGGGGCTGGCTTGTCTCACAATGTTAATTTTTGGAGGTTCACGCCCAGCCTCAGTAATCAAGTTTCTTGCTGGGAGGTGAGGCCAGCCCCATTTATAAATAGGGGGTGGATCCAACAATAGCCAAGCAGTTGACTCTGGAGATTCATCCTCCCTACCCTCCTTTTGTTTAATGTTTCTTGTTTGCAGGTTAACTTTTTCTTCCTGTTTAGCAGGCGCTGCTACGGTCTTTGACTGGTTGTGTTTGAATGACCGAGAACAAAATTTTCCTGCATTGGCAGGTTTCGTCTTCCCCATAGCAATTCATCACAACTTTGGCAGTTATGGCCTTGGGTGGAATCCTTTAGTCTTTTCTTCCCTATATGGGGGGGGGGGATGAAGTGGTGACTCACCCACCCCCCTGCGGTGACGATTCCAGGGTCCCCCTCTTAAATGGGTTATATATATGGGTGTCACTGGCCACACACTGAAAGGTCGTCAGTGAACTACCCTGCGTGTGAGGATATGGGCTTGGCTGCCTGCTACACTTACGTCTCACAAAGCACCCCTATATCCCATTTACCCTGATGAGCCCCAGTTCCCCCTGGCTGGGGGGCTGGGAGGGATACATACCCAAGACCGAAGCCAAGGTTTAGAAGTTTAATAAAGTTGTGGCCTACAGTAATTTTAATTCCATATAACGTTGTCAGAGTCTTTATTCCTTCCTTTGATCCTGGGGCCTGAGGTTGTCGCTGCCTGGTCACACAAATGATGTATCAGTGGTATCTGACTCCTAGTAAGTTAGCAAAAATGTACAAGATAGGTACAAATATTTGTTGGAAATGTGAAGAAAAAGAAGGTACCATTTATCATATATGGTGGACATGTAAGGTAATAAATGCATTCTGTGAAATGATATATAAGGAATTGGAAAAAATGTTTAAAATAACTTTTATTAAAAAACAAACAAACAGAAGCTTTTTTATTAGGAATTGTATGTACCAATATTCCAAAGGAGCAGAAAAGACGACAGCCGCACAGATGCTACTAGCCCAGAGATGGAAAGAAGACAAAGTCCCTACCAGAGAAGAATGGCAAACTAAGCTGTTGGACTATGACGAAATGGCAAAACTGACCAGAAAGCTCAGGAACCCAGAAGACCAAAACTTTAATAAAGAATGGGGGAAGTTTATAATTTATCTTGGAGACCACTGTAAACAGATGAAAACATTAGCAAGATTGCAATAACACTTGTAATGTAGCAGATACTATGGACAAAATGGAGTGATATAAAATATGGATTATGTAACAATATGTAGTCAAAAAGGTTGATAGTTGGACCCATGGAGGGGAAGGTGGGAAGTCCAGAGATTCAGAGAAATCTCTACATATGGATGTGTATTTTGCATTGTTATAATTTTACGCTTGTAAAATCAAATAAAACCATTTCAGAAAAAATGAAAAAAGGAGTTGGAGTCCAGCAATTGGAGGAACATATTCTCCTCCCTCTACTTTATGGTTTCCTCATTTGACGAAGTATAAGGGTCACCAGTTTTCAGGGTCTTTCTGTGGTACCACCTTCTCTTTGGAATCGCCTCCCCTAGAGGTGCATTTGGGGAAGGCTGGCTAAACGTGGTATAGTGGTTAAGAGCAGTGGACTCGTAATCTGGTGAACCGGGTTCACTTCCCCACTCCTCCACATGCAGCTGTGGGGTCCTTGGACTAGTCACACTTCTCTGAAGTCTTTCAGCCTCACTCACATCACAGAGTGTTTGTTGTGGGGGAGGAAGGGAAATGAGATTGTTAGTCACTTTGAGACTCCTTAAGGGGAGTGAAAGGGTATCAAGTCCAAACTCTTCTTCTTCTTCTTTTGGGGAAGACCTTGAACAGCTGGAGTTCCTGGAATGATGTTTCATATTGTTTTAATTAGTCTCCTTTTCATCAGTTTTTCAACATGAAGGTTTTTAATTGCTTTCAGGTTGCTTTGAATTCCATAGGCTGCTACAAGAACTTCAGCGCTAAGAATGTGGGATGTGTAAATATAAATATGCATATAAACACAAACTTCTCCCTTCAGTCTATCATATGAACTAATTGGTGTGTAAGAACTGTAGAGGCCAATGCAAATCTCAGCTACCCACAAACAGAATTAAAGGAGGCAATTAAGAGCTTCCTCAGAAGTTAGTCAGTCCCAGCCAACAGTCACCATTTTCTCAGCCAGATGATTATACCTTTGCTGCAGTTGCACAAATCATTGTCTTTGACTCTGCAGTTCATCCCCAAAACAAATGATGAAAAAAGACACAGTTTCGCCACTTGCATGAGCTAAATTCTATGTATAGAGGCAAATTTAGAAATCATCACTATAATTTTAAATAGAACTACATCTTATCAGTGTGAAGAAGATTGACCAGATGTCAGGGACTGGACTGAGGATGAATGGTGGATACAGCCTCCCCCTCCTCCTGAACCTTCCAGAGAAGAGGAAGACAGTATAGATTTGCAACAGTGGTTTGCAGAAGGTCACGGGCAAAGTTGGGAAATAATGGGAGAAGAGGAGGGGGAAAGAAGCAGTGCCGGAGCAGCTGGCTGACACATCATCATTAGAAAGCATTCCAGACCCGCCTCTCCCAGAAACCGGTGAGCAGTGAAAGTAGAGAGCAAAGAGGCTAATGGCCTTAAGCAGCCACCGTAAAGGGGGCGGGGCGCTGTTGATGACTGAGAAGGGAAGGGGGGGTGAAGATTACTCAGAGCAACACCATTACTCCCAGAGGCAGCATTTCTAAGCCTCTCTCTGTGAATATTGAATAAAAGACATTGGTAAGAGCTTCTTGCTTATCTATTACTGGCAGCCTGCCGTGAGGGGGGAGGGATCAGATTCCCTGAAGCCTGACACCAGGTGACCTGTTGTGTTCTTGGTCTATCTTCTGCACAGGCACAAACTGCTGGTGGAAACTTCAAGGTCCTTGCTGTCCATTCTTTTGGGTTGCATCCAATATTCTGTGCATGGAGTTCCTCTGATGCATAAGGGCTTGTGTTTCCTGACCTCTGTGTGTGTCTCCTAAATCTGCTCTGGGGGGTCTCCCAACTTTTTGGAGTTGATTTTGAGGACACATGTGGGATTGGTGGGGATAAGAGCGGAAATGGTAGCCCTGCTGTGCACACGGAAGTCCATTGCATGAGTGTAGATGCAGAATTGTATATGGCTCTTTAATGTTAACCCGGACTTGGACAAATTGAGGACTAACCCTCTGTCACGTAGGGCACCAAGACAGCTTGAGGCAATCCATTGAATTAGAATCACAGGCAGGTCAATGCATAATAAACAGTCACCCGCCCACCCCCATACATCAAAATATTTGCTAAACAAGAAGTATCCTGCGTCTTTGTGTATCCTAGAAGCTCAGCATAAAGATCAAAGTATTTCTTTGAAGCAGAGCAATACTTTGAAATATATCTTGATGCAACAGAAAGACCAGAGATGAGAGTTAGCAGTATGTTATGTGAACAATTTGCATATTCTGAATGAAAGATAGCACTGAGAAAATTTCAAAAGAAATGGAGGTCATGGTGTAATTTTGTGTGTGTATGTGACTTTTCCTTCCTGCAGCCATTCTGTAAATAGAAATTATTTTTAAAAATAATAATAATTGATTTTCCTTCTCTTCTAACACAAAACAAAGAAAGAGTCCCATTCCCTACTGTCCGGTTGATGTGTGTAAAATCTCTCTGAGATGACCCTATTTTGTTCTCACACTTTAATATAGGAAATAGGAATCTGCCTACAAAGACCAGATCACTGATTAGCTTTTGTGCAAAGTTTCATGCAGCAGCATACATATATCTAAAAGCTGTTGGGGAGGGTGGAAGAGAGTTGCTAGCTGAATGGAATACTTTAAGGCCAGCTGGTTTGGGAGCTAGTTTTCTGACACATCTGATTTTATAATCATCATTTTATTAAAGATGGGTAGTAGTCAATGCTTGTCAGGGAGCGTACTGAGAAGGGCCACTGAGCCACCCCCTCCCCCTCCTCTGGCTCCTGCTCCTTTACCTTCCCAGGAGGACAGTATAAATTTGGAACAGTGGTTTGCAGAGGGACATAGTTCAGAAGTCAGAAGCTGGGAAATACTGGATGGGGAACAGCTAGCAGAAGAAGCACTAGAAGAGAGAGTTAGCAGATCCACCGTCTCTGGACAGCATCCACACAAACCCCTTCTCCAAAGACACAGAGAGCTCAGAAAGTGTCAGAACAGAAAGTGCAGAGGGTACAAGCTCAGATTACAAAATGTAGGAGTGACATAGATTAATAGGGACAGAGGAAGGAGTGTCCCTTAACTGGGAGCACCACCATTCCTAGGAGATGTGTTCTTTGTTCGCTCACTGTGACTATTAAAGATTCTAACTGGTAATAAGTTCCTTTCATTTGATCTTCTTATCTACTGTCACAGGGGGAGGAAGCCGATTCCCTGAAACCTGACAATGGTACTCCAACTCAGAGAAGACCCATCAAATTTAATAGCTGTTACTAACTTTGGTTCATCATTTGAATGAGTTACCACTGATTATAACCCATTATTTTTTTTACAAGTTGCACATATGTATATTGTACAAGCGTACTTATGTATTGGGTGGGGGAAGATGACATTTGGAAGTGGTATATGTGTGTCCAACTCCAGGACACTGTAACTTTTGTGTTTGCTATATGCGACAGGTAAACGTTCCCAAGGTGCTGAAAACTGGACTATATAGTAGTGCAGGCATCCCCAAACTGCGGCCCTCCAGATGTTTTGGCCTACAACTCCCATGATCCCTAGCTAACAGGACCAGTGGTCGGGGAAGATGGGAATTGTAGTCCAAAACATCTGGAGGGCCGAAGTTTGGGGGTGCCTGATATAGTGTATCGAATCACCTACATTTTATTTATTTTTATTTATTGAATTTATATACTGCCCTATACCTGGAGATCTCAGGGCGGCTCACAGAACAAAATCAAAATATAAAACCACAAAACATATAATCAAAATAAAAATAACCCAAAAACCACCACCACCACCACCCAAAAAACCCCACTACCTTTTCAAAGGGCATAGGATGTCAATAAGATCAACCAAAGACCTGGTTAAAAATGAACATTTTTGCCTGGCACCTGAAGGTGTATAATGAAGGCGCCAAGCGAACTTCCCTGGGGAGAGCATTCCACAGACGGGGAGCCACTGCAGAAAAGCTCCATTCTCATGTTGCCACCCTCCTGACCTCTCGAGGAGGGGGCATATGAAGGAGGGCCTCAAAAGATGATCTCAGGGTCCAGGTCAGTTCATAGGGAAAGAGGCGATCCTTGAGGTATTGTGGTCCTCGAGTTGCGGTCCTTTAATTATCTTGAGTAATCTGCTGTGTACATAGAATCATAGAATTTTAGAGGTGGAAGGGACCCTAAGGACCATCTAGTCCAACCTCCATGCAATGCAGGAATATCGAGCTGTCCCATACGGGAATCAAACCCGCAACCTTAGCATGCTGAGAATAGCATGCTTTAACCAACTGAGCTATGTTTGCAGCTTTCTGCCATTCGTTTGCTCATTGTCTTTTGGCCTAGACACCTTCCACCACGGTGCTTTTCATCGGCAATATGGGTAAATAAATGTCTTCAAAAGGATTAACTCCTTAATAATATGCAGTGTTGTACACACAACTAGATGTGTTCTCCGGGGCTGGGGCTGGCTACTTCAAATTATGGACTTTTAGTACTTATTTTGTGTTTGAATTTGTGCTAGGATCACGTATAAATGTATGGCTAGGTAAGTATTCAGAATGCTATCCACCTTATTTATTTAATCAATCTACAGCTTAATACCCAAATGGGCTTCTCAGTGGTTTACAAGTATAAAAAACCATCTCTATTTAAGATCTGTGATAAAACAATCCCATTAAAACAGCCCAGTAATTGAAACAGAAGACTTGGTGTTGATGAATGAATTGTTTTCTGCAGGATTACATTTCCTGAACTCCTGGCACTGCCCCCACTTCCTTCCAGGTTCCATTCATGGATTCCCCTCGGTTCCACCATTCAGATACCACATTATTTTGCCTTTGAAGAGCTGGCAAGCCTTGGGCTCTGATGATTGAAAGCATGAGAGATGAAAGTTGGACTTGGGAAGAGTTTTAACAGATTGTTGAAAGGAAAGAATTGGGAGGGTATGGACATTGTGTACGGCCAGCTATCAGCTGCCATTAAAATTGCGATATATTATACAGCATGTTTGCAGCTGACATCTAAAACCTGCAAGTCCCAGATGTTTCTTTTCATATAAAAATAGAGTAATGCTATAGTTTTAAATGTATATGGCTTATTTGAGAATAGGTTATTAATAGCCTTGGTTTCATTTTCCCCCCAAAGGTATAACTGATATGTGTCGTGCATTCTTACACTTGTCTCTCTGGCACCATTGGTGTTTTTTTCCCTTTTAAAAAAATTGCATTTATTTTTTATAAACAAAACATAACGGAGTCAAAACAGATCACAATTAAGTTACCATTAAATTAATGCAAGATCAAGAGCACAGTGTACAGTTATCACTGGGACAACAACAAAATAGAAGAAGTGGGGATTAAAGAAGGGAAACAATTAGATTCAGTGAAGAAGTTAACATAATACTATCAGCAAAGATCAGTTATCCGTAAATCACCAAGAGTTTGAGGTGGAATAAAGTTGTTTTCTTTGTTAGAAGTGAATTCAAGAAAACAATACCTTATTTCTCTCAATTTTTTTGATGTTTTTGCTTTTCTTAATGCTTTCATTTTATCTGTTAATTTTTCCACTAAAGAGTTTTGCCGGATTTCTTGGTATACCAAACTTCCAATAAATTCAATTAGGATGCATTCCAGTACCTCTTTGTGTTATGAACACATACAATGTACAAGAAGACATTGCAAGAACATAAATTTTAAAACTGTTGAGCAGGCAAGCCTTAGGTTACTAATTAAGAATCTAGTCCTACCCGAGGCTTTCACTTTATTCTGTCCCTGCAAACTAGACTATAAAATCACAGGTCGTAAGGGAGAGATACTCAGTATACTTCCAATGGGAAGCAGAAGGGTCTTTAAGCATGATTAGCCAAAATCACTACAGTTAATGCAGCGTGTCTGAAACAGCTTGTAATAGCGCTCACACCTTTGGCGCCATTTAGATTTTTTTTAAATTAAACTGACTCCTGCACAACAAACCTAAGTGGCTAATCTGCTTGTACTATGGTTTAATAAATAATAATAATAATAATAATAATAATAATAATAATAATAATAATAGTGAAGTGCAGGTGCTGATTGAAATAATTTATGCAATTTTGTACTGTTGTGATTTAGGAACATGAAATAGAAAACATGGTTTTGTATTCCATGTCTAAGCATATATGCTTGCATCCATAATGAATAAAAAAAATCTTTAAAAGTAACCCCCCCCCCAAACAGAGTCCCTCTTGTTGGGGATAACGCAGACGGAAATTCCCAGATGTCAAAAAATGTTATTTATGTATGCCACTACTGTGGCCCATGCTCTGTTAGCCCCAAAATGGAAAACGAGCGAGGTCCCAACTAAAGAAGAATGACCACTTAAGCTGACAGAAGATGTCTCTCTGGTACAATCAACAGCCAAATTGGGTCTTGACCTCTGTCAGAAGGCCTTATGCCCATTCCATGTTCTGCATTTGTATCTTCCTCGGGATTTTGTAGATGTTCTTGATTATATAACACAATTTATTGTCTTATTTCCCCCTTTTCTTTCCTTGCTCATGACTAAAACCTATTGTGTTTTTTGTGGAAGACCCGGAAATAGTCCAGATCATTCAATATTATTGGTTTTCTTTTCTTTTTGTAAGCTGCTTTGATGTTTTATTATCAGCAAACGATATATACCGTAGATTTGTAAAATAATATATATATATATCAAACACTGAGTATGAATTAGTTCTGGAACAAATGGAAAATTCATCCAAATGGATACAAAGTGAATGCTTTCAGTAGTTCATCATTTTGTAATCAAATTTGTGTCCATTCTTCCCTAATTTATACCACTCCAAAATGGATTTCTGTAATGACATGGGTCTCATAGCCTTCAATGATTCCAAAATGCTTCCTAATCTTTGTTTGTTTGTAGTAGTAACTGGGGGGAAATAGGATCAACACCACTACTAGAAGAATACAATTAAATCCTGCACCGGGACTTTTTTGTGGTAGCCTTACAGCTGTGAATTTCAATCCCAAATTAGACCAGGCAAGCACCTTCCCTCAGGACCTTTAAATGAGTCTTATATATGTTTTTTTCTCCATGGCTGATTATGTTGAGTTCTTATCACTGTATATTTTATGCTGTCTTTTAACAGTATTTTGAAGGAAATCAATGTTATAAATAGTTTAACTATTATATTTTTATTGTGTGTATTGATATCTAGTTTGCCATCCATTTTGGAAGTCACTGAGGTCTATGCATCCATGGAATAAATAGATATTTGTAATCAGCATATAGTCGCAATTTAAATTCTGTTTGGTTCCCAGCTTTCTGCTTAACATGTATGACAGCTGATAAGAGGATTGAAAATCCCCGTAGAAAAGGGATTCTAAACGAAAGCACTTCTCAGCTCTGAGTAATTATTTCTATAGACATTACTACTGCGCCTTGGAACTATGTTCCTTTCTCCTCTCTGCCTTAAAGCCATGCCTGAAAACTAAAATTCTAACTAAAGGATGGTAGCAACAATACATGATATAGGGTTACTTTCTTCTTGAACTCGTAGACAAAGAGCTCATTTACGCTGGCAGACAGTTCGTGAATGGTGATGGAAAATGCATGAGGCAGGACAACATCTTTCAAAATTAAGAGACAGCTCCGTTATAAGACTCCTACACGGTACAGCTGACAATGTCACCAATCCAATCCAGAAACTTGTTAAGCATCGCAGTCACTCGCTTTCCATTGATTGCAATCCATTTCGCAGCCTCCTTGAGTTGCCAGGTGGCTCTCCCTTCACATTTCCCCCTTACAGGCAAAATTCAACCCATTCAGCAGGACAGAATGTAGCATCAAATGCTGAATGGAGACATCTTTCCCATTCTTGGAGGAGGGCATGTATCACAGCCATCTATGGGGTGGTTACCACTTCCACATGGTTGCTTCTCCTGTAGGAAAAAGTAGAGGCAACCCTATTTTCCCCATGCGGTTCCCTCTGAGAGAGATGGAATGCCCCTCAAGGCAGTGACAGAACTAGGCTTTAAGTTATCCGGGTCAAAGACCCAGTTTGGCACACACACCCAACACACATATTTGCGTATACATACACAGACAGGCTGAGACAGGGGCATTATAAGGGGGGCAGGAGGCAGACCGCCCCGGGTACTATTCCAGGGGGGCACAAGATGCTGACCCCTGGTTGGCAGCACCCCCAGGGGCATGTGCTGCTCGCTGTGCACCCCTGGGATGCATGCCATGCCCCCGGAAGGGGCACCATGCCCCTGTGGGATGCATGGCAACCCCCGCAGGCGGCACGCCATGCCCCCTGGGATGCACGCCACACCCCCTGGGATGAGCATCGCTCCAGGTACCAGAGCAGTTTGCTTTGCCTCTGGGCTGAGAGCCTCAATGGTGCCCCACTGGAAGCTTCACCTGGGGTAAAAAAAAGCTGGCTAGCCCCCTTGCCCCAGCTATGGCTTTGCCTCAAGGGGGGGGTGCACTGTGAGCCCCTACCATGTTATTTAGTCTTATTAGTCACTAAAACACAGGGCTTTTTTCCCCCAGCCAGAACTCACCTGAACTCAGTTCTGGCACCTCTCAGGTGGGTGCCATTACCATTAGAAAAGAACAAGGGAGGTCTTCATGGTACATTCCGGCACCTCTTTTTCTAGAAAAATAGCCCTGCTAAAACGTCTCCAAGCCTGTGGTCTTGTGTACAGTGGGGCCTCTACTTACGAGTTACTCGACATCCGACGTTTTCGACTTACGAGCGGAAAAATTGGCAGCGCGCTTACGATTTTTTTGGCATTTGAACGGAAAACCCGTTCGCAGCTAGATGCGGTTTCCTCGACTTACGAATTTTTCCGTTTCCAATGCATTCCTATGGGAAACCACTTTTCCTATGGGAAACTCGACTTACGAAGTTTTCGACCTACGAGTGTGCATTCGGAACAGATTAAATTCGTAAGTCGAGGTCCCACTGTATTTTTAATTGTTCTAGACTGCATTATACTGGTTGTCTTTATTTTATAAACTACCTGGAAAAGTTACGTCCTGAGCACAGCGATGCGCATTCAGAAGAGAATAAATAATTCACAGTACAAAAGGGGGGGGTGATGCTCACCTGCTGATCGGACTAAATTCAAGCCCAGAAGTGGTTTTGGCCTTAATTCAACTAGCTGTGAAATGCTTTCTAAGTTCTAACTTAGAACCAGCATTGGTCAGGTGATAAAATGGTTGCTATACAGAAAAGGGAGATGAACCTTGTTAATGAGAACTACCAAGTAATCCCGGCAGGTCGCCTGTTGCTAAGGGATCTCTCCACTGCATGGGTAGGGGTTGACAAGGAGCCAGCAGGATTATATACTGTACCCCTCCCTGACCCCAAAGTGCTCCCTCTTGGAGCACTGCCCCACTGTAGTACTATGCACACTCTTCTCTTCTTGGTCCTCAACCAACAGCAACTGCCACCCCAGCCTCGAACCATTTGGGACCATGGGGCTCATGACATCCCTAGCCCGGGGGCTGTGGATGTGCCGTGAACCACTGAGCCACAATCCGCCCCTAGCTGCCTTGGCTCTGCCAGTGCGTTTGCTGGATTGTGCTTGATTGGCTCTACCAATTTGCACTGCACTGACCTCCTTGCTGCCTCTCACCTTCTGGTGTTCAGCAATGACTCGCCTGCTGGAAAACTCATGTCGCAGCTCTGCTCCAGCTGGTTTGGCTTCTGGGAAAGGTTTGGCCACTGGTGGATTTGGGGCTTTCAAATTTCAGCAGTGCCCCGTGGAACACAAAAATTTGGTGCTCTCCATCTCTTACCTTCTGTCATTGTTCTGGTGCCCCCTGCAGCACCATCTTGGCTCAGCCCCCAGTGTAAGCGAACTGGTTGTGCTCCCCTAAATATACCTTTGGTGGATATAAAACATCTCCCTGATCCACTTCCAGCAAGCCTACCTTTTTGCTGTTACCATGGTCATAGCATAAGTGGCTCCCTCCAATGCGGAGAGGGAGGTCTGTTCTCTCCTATGGCCCCCTGGGACACCCTTCCAGGGACCATAGGATTATGTCAGGAGTAGGCAACCTAAGGCCTATGGGCCGGATGCAGCCCAATCGTCTTCTCAATCCGGCCTGTGGACGGTCCAGGAATCAGCATGTTTTTACATGAGTAGAATGTGTCATTTTATTTAAAATGCATCTCTGGGTTATTTGTGGGGCATAGGAATTTGTTCATTATTTTTTTCAAATATAGTCTGGCCCACCACATGGTCTGAGGGACAGTGGTGAAAAGCTGGAAAGGGTTGCTGACCCCTGGTTTATGTCCTTAAGGATATCCTTCTTGCTGCTGATTAAACTCATCTGAACTGGACATAGCCCTTTTTTCCTAGTCCCCATGTCCTGATTTCCTTTGGCAGGCTTGTTACTGTTAATTGTTTTCTGCGCTGAGAACTGGATCTGCACAAGTGAGATATCGTGATTATATTTTGTGTGGTTTCGGTTCGTATTGCCAAGACTGTTCCCATGTGCTTTGTGTTTGCTTCATGTGCTCTCAGACTATTGTGAATTTGTGTGTGTGGCTGTGCCTGTTTGTGTGTGTGTCAACAGAGATTGTGTGATCTGGAGTAAATCTGGCATTCCTCTGGATACATGAGAGTAATTTAGTTTTCTGCAATCCTAACAGATGCCTCTCTGATCCATGGCAAGAGCACTACTGCCTACTGGAACCTTAGATTTGGAACAACAAGTGTGTGTGTGTATGAACAACAACCATGAACCAAAATTGTGTGACACTTCTGCCTGCACATATCTTTACAGACTGCTCATGCAGTCTGACACCTTGTCAATCTGGGGTGGCAGTTATACCTTTGCATCTAATTTGAGTCCACTGTAGATCAGTTGAGAGGAGGGGAATTTTATCATTTGGATGACCACTGTCAGAAAGGATACAACATAGGAGGGGGCTGATCCAGCAGGGGTCTGCTTATATTGAGCTTTTTAAAGGAGGAAGCACCCAGTCAATTGGGGGGGGGGGCTCGCCTATCGCCGCTGCGCCGCACCAACCACCATCCCACCTGCAGCATCTGATTGCACAACACAAAGCACCATGCCACCCCCAGCGATGGGTGCCGGATCACACCAAAGATGCTGTAACTCAACAAAGCCCCGGGTTTGCTACCAAATCAAGCAAGCAATCAAGCGTTTTAGTTGTACGCCACCTTTCCAAAGTTAAAACCATGCTCAAGGCAGATTACAACATATTAAAATAAATACTATGAACATAACAAAAGTAGTCATAAACAAGAAAAAAACCATAAAAAGGGTGCGACCAAACTGAACAATTTCCACATAAATTTTTAAGATCCAAACTAAAGAAAGGCTGGGAAAGTTTTGCCCATTGCTGGTTTAGCGGAACAAGTCTGCCAAGATTCTGTGTATTTGTCACAAGAGCAGCCCACCGAGTATGGTGATGTCTCAGCAGAAAGCAGGAGCCTACACTAGCTTTGGAGAAATTGCCGCACACATTGCTCAGTTTATGGGCAGGATGGCAGCATAAGGCTGAGCTCTAGAGGGCTGTACTATGCTAGGCTTACCAATGCACTGCTGTTTTTTCAGCCTTCCTCCCAACCATGTTCTTCCCCCACTAGGGTGGGTGCCCGGCCCCTTCATGAAGAATTTTGTGGGTGCTCAGGCACCCAGGACCCTATGGGTGTATGTGTGGTGGAAGCTCAGTCAAGCAGTTAAGCTCACCACAGAGAAGAGCTATTTAGCAGAGAAGTCTTTACTAGGGCAACACCAACATACACCACTATACAACACACACTTTTTATAGGTCTTGCAAGTAGTCCTCTCTCTGAGCCCAGAGAGGGCTCTTTGCTTCCAAGTCCTTGCTCTGTTGAAGTCCACGGCCTAGTCCTTAGTTCAGTTTCTTTCAAAGTCCTGCAACTTATAGAGTTTTCTGTGTTCTGAAGTCTGGCAATTTGCTAACTTCTTCCTCAGACGATCTCTTCAAAAAGTCTTCACTAAAATCCACTGTTCGAATGGATAGCCTTCAACAATTCTTATAATCTCCTACCATGACCCACACAGTATGCTCTGTAACCTGAGCCCTTCTATACACAAAGTTACTTGCCAAATGTGCCCAGTAACATGGATAAGAGTCATACCTGCCAAGTTCCTGCCGGAAAAATAAGGGACCAGACTGGAAGTAGCAAGCCGGAAGTGGCGCTGCCGCCATTTTGGAACTGGGCGGAGCATGCTCAGAAGCGACTTTTGATGCTGCTCTGCCCAGTTCCAAAATGGCCGCCGCGCTGCAGCCATTTTGGAACTGGGCAGAGCAGCATCAAAAGTCGCTTCTGAGCATGCTCTGCCCAGTTCCAAAATGGCCGCCACGCCAGAAAACGTTTCTGCGCATGTCCAGAGACTCCAGACATGCGCAGAAGGAGCCTCCCCCAGCCGGTAAGTAAACCGGGAAAAAACAAAAAAATCCGTTTTTTTCAGCTGGGAACAGGTGGAAAAACGGGGGTTTCCCGGGGAATACTGGAGAGTTGGCAGCTATGATAAGAGAGTCACAAGATGCTTGCAGGTGCACTGTGTGGAGTGACCCATCTCCACTGACTCATGGAGAATTAACCCATTCACGCATTTCTTAACAGACTATTATTTACATCCCAGTACCTTCTCTTAGCCTGAAAAGTGATCCAGTGATATATTATGTGTTCTGTTAGACTATCTTTACCAATAAACTTCACAGATTCCATGTCCATGTTGCAAGCCTCTCAATTATTGGACTGAGCAGACACCTACATTTCCATCCATCACGACAGACAGCTATCTTTCTTAATTAGCTTAAAGTGTCACTTATTGCATTTACCTCCTCCCTTCAGGAGATGATAAGCATCAAAGCCATTGTCATTATTAGCTCAGAAAAGGTCAGCTTTTTCCTAAAACAAACAAGCAAAAATAAAACCTGGCCAGTGTAAATGTCAGTTTTATTTCTTGCTTTAACCCATAAAGCGCTAGGGAGCCTGGGGGCCCAAAAGGCTGTCCGCTAACCTATATGTTCTCACTGTAACTAAAGTCAGCCAAGGGTGCCCTGCCTACAGATGCCTCCATAAAACAGGAAAACGCTTGAGACAGAGGCAATTTCATTGTCCTTCATAGCTCTCAGCTATGAAACTGTCTTCTTCTGGGAGCCCATCAAAGTCTGTCCAGGCAATTGCCAGAAGCAAGGAAAACCAGCTCGTTGTTTAAGCAGTTATTCAACAGCTTTGGGGAGGGATTTTTATAGTATTTTAAAATATCATTTTAGGGAGTTGTATATTTTAGAACTGCATTTTTTATTTTATAAAAATCGAGCTAAATCGAGGCCCAGCTGCAAGAGAAAATAAAAATGAATGTCCAAAATAAAAGAAATAATAAGTTCTTTGCTTTTGATCGGAGCTAAGACACAGCCTACACTCAAACTGAGTTATGGTTTGGCTAAAAGGAGGTGGGGGTTGCCTTTCTAATAGGTGACAAGAGCCAGCTCCATACGACAGAGATTTGTAGCAAGGAACTTTTTAAATTATTGTTGCAGAAAATGGAAACAAACATTGCCTTCCTAGAACAGCCTTTGCCATACCCCTACCCCCCCTCCCACTGCTTAGAAAAAATTTGGTCACGAGCCCACCATATATTTAAAGCACATGGCTTCCCACAAAGAATTCTGGAAGCTGTAGTTTGCTAAAGGTGCTGGGAATTTCAGCTCTGTGGTAGGTAAGCTACAGTTCCCAAGGATTCTTTTGGGGGAAATCACACTCTTTTATATGTGTTAATGAACTTTACATGCATGGCATGGATGTTACAGGATGGAAGGGGGAGGGTGGCTTGAAATGCATGGCAGTGACTGGTGGCAGGGTAAAATATTACATTCCATACCTAGGGATGCAGCAAATTAAACCAAACTCCTGCTGTATACTTCTTGCACTGTATTGAGAAGCTAACAGTGCAATCCTTTCTTCTTCTTCTTCTTCTTCTTCTTCTTCTTCTTCTTCTTCTTCTTCTTCTTCTTCTTCTTTTCTCTGGCGATCACTAGTAGCAGCGCAAGATTGTCTTCCATGAACACGGTCTTAACAGTGAGTCCATAAGTGACTGTGGAGGCCAATTCTGGATCCACATGTCCTTCCACGGTGGGAACATAGGTTTCTGGGCAGGAGTTGATCACGGTGAGGGTTTGCCGAGCGTGCCTTCCTCTTAGCATGTTTCTCCCTTTTGTCCTGAGTTTGAGCATCTTCAAAGCCCATGACACCTTTGGTAAAGACTGTTCTCCAATTGGAGCACTTGCAGACCAGTGCTTCCCTGTTGTTGGTGTTTATACTACATTTTTAAAATTTGCCTTGAGAGGGTCTTTAAACCTCTTTTCTTGACCACCAGCATTACACTTTCCATTTTTAAGTTTGGAATGTCAACTCAGAAGTAAGTTTTATTGAGTCCAGTGAACTTACTCCCCAGTAACTCTATATAGGATTGAAATCTATGCCTGAATTCCTAACCATGTTTATCAGAAAGTAAGTCCCATGGAACTGACAAGCTTCTGGGCTGCATGCCCTTTCTCTGTTGTGTGTGATAAATATGCACTCTCTGTCTGCCCAGCAATTGTTTCTTCTTCATTCATATATTCCATGGTTAAAACAGCTGCTGGCATCTGATTCCTAGTACAAAAATAAGCCATTCCTCTCTTACTCTAACAACTGGGATTCCAGCATGCTTGTATTCTAAATTGGTCAAAGGAATGTATCTAAAAGAAAACTTCTCCTGAAAAACATTTTTTGTATTTTTTTTCTAGAGATATACATTTCAGAGATAGATTTACAAATGTAGCAACAGATAGCCTTTCTTTCTGCGGTGATTTTTTCCCTTTGCAATAGGTATATTTTTATATTCACCCTCACCGAGCTGTGAGTTGTCTTGTTCTTTCAAGATGCATTAGAAACTAAGGACAAATTCATTGCCTACAGTCGCAGAGATCAGTTGAGATTATGATTACCAGAGCTTTAAATTCAAAATTACTTTTTCTCTTTACAGCAGCCTTAAGGCACAGAAATGCACAGGTATGTGCCAATATACAGTGTGGTCTCGACAACAGATTTTCTATTTATTTTAACGTAAGAACAAGTTGGCTACTCAAATACATTTTTCCCATGTGTAATTAATCTTTAATACCAAACGGCTAAATTAACATTTATATACTATGCATTAATTTTTTAACATACTGGCTGTAAAATAGAGCCAAAAGTAATGCCTTCCATACTGTTCTTCATTCCTGAATGCACATTTTAATATTTTAAATATTTCTCTCTGCCTAGTCTTTGAACTCATTCTAAGATTTCATGACTGAAATTTATGTGTCAGG
This sequence comes from Zootoca vivipara, assembly GCF_963506605.1. Lineage (NCBI taxonomy): Eukaryota > Metazoa > Chordata > Lepidosauria > Squamata > Lacertidae > Zootoca > Zootoca vivipara. The sequence goes on from NC_083286.1 coordinate 17,957,000, forward strand.
AATCATGGCAGCCATGTTTAATGCTGTTGTGTGTGTGTGTGTGTGTGTGTGTGTGTGTGTGTGTGTTCTGCAACTCTCAGGTTTATCAATAATCTTGTTCCCTAAAATTGTGCAATTGTGTGTGTGTGTGCATGTGTGTGTGTGTGTGTATCTGAAAAGGAAACTAACACATGCAAATATGGACCTTCTTATGTCTTTTTTCAATTGAAGAATTAAACCTCTGAAACCAATCCCATAGAACAGGCATGGCCAAACTTGGCCCTCCAGCTGTTATGGGACTACAATTCCCATCATCCTTTACCACTGGTCCTGTTAGCTAGGGGTGATAGGAGTTGTAGTCCAAAAACAGCTGGAGGGCCAAGTTTGGCCATGCCTGCCACAGAGATAGCCTGGTAGTAAAGGATGTCCTACCCCCTATTTCTCTCTTTTTGCTGCCATCACCACTTATGTGTCATCTAGGTGCATGGGGCATGCAATGGCCTTTTGGTGGTGCCTACATGGGACTAATGAAAAACATTCATTCTCCGGTTTGGCAAATCACCTCCCCTTTGCTCTCATGAACAACCGGTAGCTTAGGTCAAGTGGTCAAAGCAACACGGGATGAAAACCAACCCTTGAGTATGTCCAGAATTTCAGGACATCCCAGGAATCCAATCCAGTCATTTATTCAAAAGTTTAGGCAATAGGTGAACATGGAAAGAAACAGAAAGCATTCGGATCAAAACTGAAGGAAAACACTATACCATTGGTCTAAATTAGGGTTGAGCTTTCCAACCCACACCCCATTGGCCAAAGTTGTTGAGGCTTAATTTCCTGTACATTTTTTTTAAAAAAAATAGCCAAAAAATCAACACATAATATGGGTTGCCATATTCCTGGGTTTCCCGGGACATTTTAGCCCCTTTTTGAAAATTCCACCCGGATGCCATTTTCAACAGACGAATCCCGGCTATGTCCAGGAAATTCCGAACATATGGCAGCCCTAGACACAGTCCTACCTGAGTCCGAAGTAACATTACAAAACTTACTACTCTGGCATTGGCAGATTTAGGCATCAGTTGCAGGTTGGGGGAATCAAGAGGGGCATAGGACTGTTTGCAAACAGGCATCTTTAAAGGCCTTTGGCCCAGGTGGAAGCTGATTCACTGGGAAATGCCGCCTATCAATCACAAAGCAGTGACCTAGCCAGGAAAATGGCCAGGGGCTAAGGGATGAAGCAAGCAGAGTGATCATGGCAGCAGGGGAGGGCTGTCAACATGTGAGACAGCAGCCTTTCCTCAGGGTGCGTACTGGGAATTTTGCAAGAAGGACCTAAGTCCTCCATTTACACAGAATGGAGAATGCAAGAAACTAGGTCATCTTAGAGACAGGGGTCCTAATAAATGTTTATCTATCCATAGTCATTATGCCCATAAGTCATTCACTGGGGTATGGGGAAGCTGTAATGTTAGCTTCCTGGAAGCAGGGTCACTGCTGTTTACTGGGAGGGAGGGGGAAAGGGGCAAGGTGGCAGGGATACTGGCATCTAGGGGTCTTCCCCCCAATAAAATATTTAGAGGACCAGGGACCCCAAAGTTGATGGTCATTGCCATGCAAATGTTGTGTGTGCACCGTGTTATGTGATCAATTATGTGGGCAGGACTTACTTGGGCCTCCTCAATATTTTATTCAAGTTTGCACCCCAACACACCCACTGTTGTGGAGATTAGCCTGGGAAAAGGTGGGGAGAGAATGATGTACAATAAGATGACCATCACAGAGGAAGGCCAGGATAAAAAATATCAAATGCATTTCTTTGTTCGTTCTTCCTTTTGCTGCACAGAGCATAGGACATTTCTGAACTGGAATCCAAACCAAAGACAGCAGAAACTGCTTTGTGTCATTTATGGGTTCCTAATCCCTGGTAGTCAAGTCACTATTGATTGAATCATCTCATCATCCCACAAATCGTATTGGAGCAGAAATAGTCCCTGTTCATCATATGGCTCACACCACGGAAACAATCCGTCTGATTTATAAAGGACCTGCTGCTTGAACTATGTGGTTTAGTGGGATATAAATAATGCTTACCTTTGGCTGTAGTCTTGTTATTTGACTTGTTTTCCTTATTATAATGCAGTCCCTACAAGGTGGATAATAATATATGAGGAATTTGGGGTTTGCTTTATTTTTCAGATCTGATTCTTTATTTCCTGGGAAAGGGTTTCATGAATATGAATATGTCATAAACATTGTGACTAATGTGCCAGAATTCTTAGGTATCTCAGGCAAATTCATGACCAGGGAAAGACCAAAGTTTGCCAAAAAGATGACACATGTTTCCTTTTTGGCTTTTTCAAGACGAGCTGCTCCCTTTCTTTTGTCTACTTCATGCTTGAGTCATATGTCCTTGTCTTGTACTGTTTGGAAATGAAATTCTTTCTCTGCTTCCTCACTCAACCTTGGCTGACCCTATTACATTTACTGATGCTGCTTATAATTTATATAGGACTCCCAACTTGTAAAAACATCAGAGAGTCTTGTGGCACTGTAAAGATGTAGCAAATTTATTACAACATAAGCTTTCATGGACTACCGTCCACTTCACTGAATGGATCCAAGAAATCTCATGCCAGAGTATATTTGTCAGTTTTTAAGGTGCCGCAAGACTCTTGGGTGTTTTCACTTCAACAGACGAACATGGCTACCGCTCTGAAAATTGTCACTCATGTGTAGTGATTTCATATTCTTTCTCGTGTTTCTCCTCACAACATTTCGAAGCAGATCAAAATGGTATCCATGTAACAAAAAGAAACTGCAACTGAGCAGTGTTGACTTTTTATGATACATAAGTAACATAAAGGACCCCTGGGTGGTTAAAAGTCCAGTCAAAGGCAACTATGGGGTGTGGCGCTCATCTCGCTTCAGGCCGAGGGAGTCCGTGTTTGTCCGCAGGCAGCTTTCTAGGTCATGTGGCCAGCATGACTAAACCGCTTCTGGTGCAACAGAACATCGTGACAGAAACCAGAGTACATGGAAACACTGTTTACCTTCCTGCCGCAGCGGTACCTATTTATCTACTCGCACTGGTATGCTTTCGAACTGCTACGTTGACACATACAATGAGTTAATCAATGGTAGTACCAGAGGTGTATTTATGGTTTCTGTCACTCCTAGACTGAATAGATTTGTGCCCCTTGCTCTAAATAGAAACAATTTAGCTTTGGCCAAAGTCTGATACTGGAGAAGACTATGCTATGGCTCAGGAACACCCATTCTCAGAGATCTCCACCACTCACACACTTTCAGAACCTGCTTTGCCTTCCCTTATCCAAAAAGACAGACTGGGGTAGGGTTACCAGGTGAATGCAGGGTGTGGTCGGGTAGCTAGAAAGTTAGCAGGTGAAGTCCCCAACCCACAAGACTGAGGCTGCAATCACACACACACACACACACACACACACACACACACACACTACCTGAGAGCAGGTCCTTCCTCAGCTTGCTTGAGGCCCAGGGCATGTTCTTGGCATGGCATGGCAAGGCTGTCAAGCTGAATGCACAATAAGCATCATTGAGTACATTGGGACTTACTTCTGAGTAAATATGCAGAGGATTAGTGATGGGGGTGGATTGAGAAGGAAAGGTAGTAAACAAGAACTAGCTTAGGAGACATTTTGCTGCTGAGAAACAACCACCACAGAAAATACCTTGTCCCTGGTACTCACCAACCAACCAACCAACAGTTTTCACTTCAGACAGCAGAGCTTTGGACACGAATATTAAAACTTGGGTTGGTACATATTGAGGCACTCCATTCTTCATATACCCTCATCCCAAACCATTTAGGACCTTCAAGAATATTCCTTCTTCTAATCTGCAAACAGGCAGTACCTGGGTCAAATTCACTCCCGGACAAATTTGCCCCCTAGAAGCGAAGCATTCCAAATGCGAATGAGATATATGGCTTGTTGGAACCTCGCTTTTAGAATGGCAGAGGACTTGTGCCCGTTTCCCTCCACTACCCATGAGATGGCTTTCTATTAGAGCTGCTTATTATCCGGGCTTATAACCAAAAATTGGGAGTTGAACCTTGCATTTCTTGTCAATAACTTATTACCAGGAAGATCTGAGAACACATGGTGCTAATTGAAAGACAGGCACAAGCAACATGTTCTCAGTGATCAGGTCCAGTAACTATTCAGACACTCAATTTCCCAATATAACTATCTACCCTTTTTATAATATAATAAAAAAGTATATAATTGTTGTGATATCCTCTGAACAGTGTAAAAAACTATTGTGACCACATCTCTCTGGAAAATTTCAAATCCAGTTTGATTGAAATCAGAAAGAGCCTGAACAATCACAGGTGTGCATAATTGTACTGTTCTTTGAGCTTCCAAGACTCACAGGGATAGCCCAGCCATCAATCAAGAGGACAAGTCAATGGTCTGAGATAGGAATCCAAGGCAAGAAACTACAAAGAAGTGCCCAAGGCACCAGGTGTACTTATAGCGCCCTGGAGAGTTCCTAGGTCCTTCCTGAAGCAACTATACACACTTCTGTACACCCCTGTATCCAGTTGCAACCTGGTACATTGTGAGTGGACCTGAAGTGCAGCTAACCCTGCCCACACCTTACTTTGCAGACTTTGGTTTATATAGAGCTAGGGGAGCTGTGGGACGACTTTTTCCTTTTACTGGGGAGGTTCTAGAGAAGGTTTTGTTTCCCTGTGGATGGTGCAAGAGCCACATCTTTCCCTTGGGTCCCTAGGTCATGGGCCATGACTAGATGTCAGGGACTGGACTGAACAGGAGGAATGGGAAATGAGCCCTTGGTCTGATCAGCTCCTCTCAGAAGAGGAGTGGGAAGTTCCTGCCCCCACCATCTCCAGCAGTTTCAGGAGGAGAGGGAGACAGGGATGAGGTACAGCCGAATGAGGAAATTCCTAGATATGAGATTTTGGAGGTGGTGGTGGGGAGAGATAGGGAGCAGATAGCAGAGACCTCCCTGGAGAGTATGGGAGACCTTCCTAGCCCAAGGGCTCGCCGGTCTCTCCGCATTCAAGAACAGAGAATGCGGAAGTCACAGGAGTCGCATCCCTCCGCATTCAAGAACAGAGAATGCGGAGGGATGCGACTCCTGTGACTTCCCATAGGTTTCCAGGATGTTGTGGGAGACGGAAGAGGAGGGACTCAGAGTAGCCAACGTCTCCTATGCTTGGAGACATGGATATTTTGTCTTGCAACCAGATGACTGAACCAAAAGCCATAAAATACGAGCTGTTTGTTCTTCTTGCCTCTGAGGCTACTGGGGGAGGACACTATGCCTGACACCACATCAAAAAAAAAAATGCATCCATGGATTCTTCAAATGTACAGTTGTAATTTCTTGAAATTAAATTCTCATAACCTGAAAGATGCAATTGTCTTACATCATCATAAGAATGTAATGGATACTTTCCCCCTCCCCCCTCTGTATCTGTAAGAAAATTAGAAGAGATCTGCTAGATCAGGTCAAAGGCTCATCTAGTTCACAATCCTGTTCCCCCAGGACAACCAGATCCCTGGTGCAATAGTTCACTCCTCATTTTCGTAATTCCAGGCAGATGGTATTCAGAAGCATAGTGCTTCTAACAGTGGAGACAGAACATGATCACGGTGCCTAGCAGTCACTGATAGCTATTTTCATTTGGTAGTTATTTTGCTTTGTTATTGGATGTTCCATCTAAATCAGAAAGAAAAATGAGGCCTGCTTGTTTTTACCCATAAGATACATTTAGGGAACCATAAAATATGTGCCCAAATTCATTATAAGAGCAAGAAATCCGGAGGATACTACTCATTTATTTAAAAAATCCCAGAATCATTTTTTAAATGCTTTTAAAGAAAACATATCCCCTTTCTTTGACAACTATGCTAGAAAAAGTTTGGAGAAAGATGGATATACTGGATAAATTAAAATGGTAAATTTTGTATTTTCATTCATAAAGGACAATTATAGATGCATAGTGGAGAATGACCGCTTCCCCAACATAAAGGGGAGGCACATTTTGCACAGTCGCGCGCAGCCCCCCTTGGGAACCCTAGGGCAGATCTGGAAGTTTGGAGGCTGGCACTGCCTACCTGAGGCTGGAGGCTGGAGTCACCGCCCACTCCATCAGCCGACCAATCCGGCCGAAGGGGGCGTGCCAGGGGGATTGGCCAGGTAGGATCAGGTAGGCTTACCTGCACACAAAGAAGAGGGGCCATTCCTGGGAAGCAGCCGATGGATTCAGAGCTTTCCCACCCTCCACTCCCTAACCTTTTGCTTGCTTTACAGGTCCATAGAAGAATAAAATAAATGAAAATAAAATAAAAATAAAATAAAAAATAAAAAAATAAAAAATATTTACTTCCACAGGTTTCTTCCACAGGCTTCTTGCTTTTCAGGTTTTTCTCCCACAGGCGTACACGCACGCAGGCGCTGCTACGACCGGTCGCTGTTAAAGGGCTGGAAAGGACTTTCCCTGCATTGGCAGGTTTCGCCTTTCCCGTAGCAATTCGTCACAACTTTGGCGGATGCAGGCCTTGGGCGGAATCCTTTAGTCATTTACACAAAGGGGAGGGGCGTGGGGGCGGTGACCCCCCGCCCTATTGCGGCGGCGATAACAGGGTTCCCATAATCGGGCATCAAGGGGGGGGGCATTTGGCGATGCCACTTGGCTGGTTATTGCCCTCCCCCTCCAGCGGCGGCGATCCGGGGGGCGGGCTATCTGCTTGAACATATGTTCTCCAGAGTTAGCCCAACCCCCACTCATGCTGGACAACCCTGAAGATCACCCCACCCCCGGCTGGGGGCTGGGAGGGATATACGCCCAATGCCTGCGCCAAGGTCTTCCTACATCTGAATTTTAATAAAGTTGTGGCCAATTTTTAATCCCATAAATACGTAGTCCTGTGTCATTATTCCACTCGGGGCTGCCTTGGGGGGCTGGGGGGACTCCGCCTGACTGCGCAATCTGCAGATTGTCAACGAACGATTCAATCACTCCCTAACTAATCTATCTACTAAGACAGAAAAGCATTCACATATTTGTGCCTTTTATTTTCCCAGCACCATTTTCCCTAAAGAATAGTCATGACCAGATATATCTCGGATAGCCTGACTCCACAGAATAATATAAACTGCTCAGATGGAAATGACAAAGAAGAGCCCTTTTCCAATTGTCAAGTAGGACCTTGCAATCTACTTGCAGTGATTCTCTCATCAGTGTGACATGATGAAGTCCATTATGTGGCAGTCCCTAATGACATCATCCATTGTTCTGTAGCTTACAATAACTTAGGGTCAAACCACAGGTCATGTAGCTGACCTACTTTTGAGAAGACCAATGTTTTTAGCACATAAATTTGGCCGCTTGGCTGCCTGGCTGCCTGACCCATGACTGGCTCTTCTATTTCCTAAAAGCAGCTGCAGGTGGGGGCTGATTTGGATGCATGGCATGAAGGGTTAACTTTTTCTTTCTACACTAAAATGATATCATATGCCAATATATGAAAGGCCTCCAGATAACTATTGTGCAGTGCTATTTTTCTTGGAAAAAAAGGTGCCAGTAACTCACAATGGACACCTCCCGGGCTCTCTTATAATGGCAATGGCGCCCACCGGAGAGGTGCCAGAACCAAGTTCTGGTGAGTTCTGGCTGAAAAAAGCCCTGCTATTGTGGGATTTGGTCAGCCACTGTGAGAACAGATTGCTGGACTAGATGGGCGGTTGGTCTGATCTAACAGGATTCCTCTTATATTTTTATTGTCACTACAACTGCTGCCACAGAAGCTTGTTGCCGTCATTGGCAGCAGGACTGAGGTCTAGATCTCCCCTCTCCTCAATCCATGCCAAACAAAACCTGAAATCATTTCCTACGGGAATTAGAAACTGTGTTGATTCAAGCTTCTTATTAACATACTGGATGCAAGGAAAAATAATGCATTAAGACTGGAATATTTCCAGAGCAGAAATTGATGGGGTTCATGCTTCTAAATCTGCAATGCAGGAGTATGTATTCTGCTGAGTATCCTGATTTTGTTCGCGTTTGAGTTATGAACAAAGGACCATTGCTGAAAACTACTTGAAACAGTTTTCATATGGTTATTGGTACACAGGAAAGGAGGCAACCCCCCCCCCATGTTACAGATAGATAGATAGATGGATAGATAGATAGATAGATAGATAGATAGATATACACAGTGTATATTTGAAGGGTTGCTTCCACATGTTCAGGAACCCTGAAAATGTAGAAGTTCCAATCCATGTGTAGTCTTCATGCTCCCAATCCATGCTCATTGTGTATACATGAATGCCTGCAAGTGGGGTGGGGGAAATACTTTTTTAAAAATACGTCAGCTAAAATAAGGATAAATAGGAGAGTTAACTTTTGTGATAACTTTGGTGAGATGTAGTATAGCAACGTTGCAGAAAAGCTGGGAATTGATATTTCAGACCTGTTTTATAGTTCTGCAGTGACAGGAGACAAAAGTTTTCTTTTTTTGTGGCTCTGTTCAGAAGAACTCTTCAATATGCTATAAAAGCAAATGTGGTTCACAGCAATCATTTTAATGAATTTGCCATGGAGGGGAAAAATGCAAAATCGCAAAGATGTCAAAACACTTTTGTGTGGTTGTTTGTTTAATTAAGTGTTGCCTTTTCAGAAGCTTTTCTCGATTAATGATCTGCACGAGGTGGGGGAGAGGAATAAATTTCAGCAAAAGGCTATGCAAATGAATGCCTGGCATTCAATGATTTCATTGCACTCAGTGGTAGAAGGGTAAAAAATGTCACAGCATTTCCTTGTTTCTCACTGTCTTCTTATGGCAGTGAAACTATGTCTGCCAGTGAACTAGAGCTGATTTACAATGAAATTATTGTTTTAATATAAAGATTGAATGCTTGAAGTGCTTGTACCTGACTTTCCACAAGTTACTCTGAGCACTCCATCATAAATAAGGTCTTATGATTATATGCAGTATCCAATTATCTCCGCATTATGTGAACCAAAGAAAATGTCTCCACTGAATGTTTCATGCATTCTGTTCATGAGCACTTGGGTTGAGGAGAACTAAGGAAGACAATAATAGTCATTGTTATTGCTGATGTGTACATTTACCCAAAGGCCAATGGCTTTGCAATGCTTGTTTTCTGAATTTCATGGGGCTCCTGCAATGGGTGATCTAGATCATTCATTGAAGAAAGGTATTTCAAGGATCACATACCTCTAAGGCTTATTCACATGCTACACTGAACACAGGTACAAGCTGTCTCTACGCATGTGCAAGTGTTTGGGTGGAAAAGTGAACACCTGTTGAGTTATACAACTAAACTGTACAAATTGTACACAGTTGAACAGATTGTACACTCATTAAACATTGCATGTGAATAACTATGAGTGTATAGCTCAACTATTTGTGTACACAGATTATACGTGCACACTTGTTCTGACATATTTTTTAAGAGAATAAAATAGATAAAGATAAATGCCATGCAGCCTTATGGTAATCTTATTGACACATTATCCCTTACTGTAATTCAGCAGATCTTGACAAAGCCCAACTGAGCATTTTCCCCTGAAGGTTAATTTTAGAGAGACCAGTAATCTGAGTGGGGAAGTAAAGAAGAACAATATTAGTCTAAGCAATATAACACAAAGCTCTTGCTATAAAATTTAAAAAGAGATTTCCCACCAACTACCATGCAAAAGGCTGTTAAATGTCTTGGGGTGGTCTTCATTATGATAAAAGTTGTTTCTTTTTAAGGATTAGAAATATCATCCTATTTCTATTTCTTAGATTAGTATGTGCCACCTATTTTTAAAAGCACATTTTCCAAGCAGCAAAACAGTATTGAAGTAGACGGCATATTGTGTTCTCTGTCCCTTTTGCTTTTCCATGTGCATTATTAGCACCCAGCCTTTTGAGTTCAGAGGCTGAACAAAGTTTTTCAAAGGTTCAAGCAGTCACTTTATGTTTCAATGATTTGACCTGTTCTCTGATTCTCTTAGAATAGAATGTGGAACAGAAATTAGATACATGTCCTGGGAGCAATTTGGCATCTATATTCATTTCTTACAACTCTTAACACAGATTTCACAGTGCATCAGCAATATCTCCGAAACACTGTGCTCTAAGCACAGCCACTGTGCTTTCCTCTTCTTAAGGGAAGAGACACCGTAGGCATGAAGATCTGTGAATGTGCTGGGTGTGTGTGTGTTCTGTTGCACAGTGGGTAGCAGGAGATAATGGCAGGTGATATGTTGTTGATAGCAGAGAGCCTGTTTTCTGGGAAATTGTGGCTGTCACACTGAAAACTTGAATGGATGGGTTAGATGTCAAGAAAACTCTGGATGCACAATATAAAGGAGAAAGGGGAGCCAGTGTCTTTGAGTAGTTTTGCACAAGATAAATGGTCAGAGGACTATATTTATCAGCTCATGTGGCCTGTTAGCATTGTCTGTGTCTCTCAATATGTCTCTAATATACACTGCACACCCAAAAAAATCTTTCATTGCTTTGGATGCAAACTAGGTGTGTGGGGAAAGAGCATGAGATATGCACATGGCATGTTTTATATGCAGATGGTATTTGTAGGGACGTTGTGAAACTGTGGTATGCATGAGAGCTTTGTATGGTGCAAGAGAAAACAATTTCTTTGTGCATGAGAGATACCGTCATGTCTTCATGTCCTGCAAAGTTTGCATTTTCCAAACAGTTGCACCCTGACCTGATTCTGACCATTCTATATTATTGGAACATTTTAGCAAAACTCTGCTAAAGACTTCACTGGTACAGAATCCACGACTACATTACAGTGTAGATAATTTTGTATTTTTTTTATATGTTTCTACTTTCTGTAATCCGACCCAAGCTTTGGGGATAAATAAATCAAGCGGCTGAGTAGGAAACCTCCACTTTGTATATTCTGGCTATATTGTGTTCCATATTCTGACACAGCAATAAGACATATGAAGAGAACCAATACATTTTTCTCTGGGACATGTAGCCTGGATATCCTGGTGGCATTCATAACCCACCATTAATGCTTTTGTAAGACACAGCCCGCAGGAAAGAATGACGATTTCACAAAAACAAACCCATAGCAAAGAGCATTTAATCAGATAAAATGAGATACATTCCCCGAGGAAATGTAAGAAGGACAAGTGCCTTTAAATCTACCACATGAACTTTTCAAATTATTCTGGTACAACAATGCATAACAGCTAGGATGAACATTTGTGTAAGCTAGCAAGGAAGATGAAAATGGCAACAATTTTGCATGCAGTTGAGAATCCAGAATGTAAGTCGTTGTTCCAGCTGTCGGTGTGTGCCGAAAAAATGGAGAGGAATTATAAAGATGGGATCTGAGCTGCAACCATTTCAAAAGTTATGGACTGCTAACATATATTGAAACCTTGTTATAAACACAGCCACACAGATGGCTCAATAGCTACACTGCAAATCATTCTCCATTAAAACCACAGAAATTCTGCTCCATATATTCCATCATGTATGCTCAGTGCCAGAGGCCACCAGGGGGCTCACTTAGTGCAAATACTTCTTTGGCGATCACTCGTAGCCAAGTAAGATTGTATTCCATAAACATGGTTTTAACAGTGAGTCCGTAAGTGACTGTGGAGGCCAATTCTGGATCTGCATGTCCTTCCACAGTGGCGACATAGGTTTCCGGGTGGGAGTTGATCGTGGTGAGGGTTTGTTGACCACCAGCATTATGCTTACAATTTTAAGTTCGGAATAGAGTAGTTGTTTTAGAAAACGATAACCAGGCACCTGCACAACATGACCAGTTCAATGAAGTTGATGTGGAAGAATCATAGCTTTGGCATTGGGAGATCTTTGCTTCTTCCAAGTACACTGGCATTAGTTCGCCTGTTTTCCCAGGTGTTGTGTCAACTTCTTCAGAGACACCGTTGATGGAATCTTTTGAGGAGTTGGTGTTTATAAGTGGTCCACATTTCACAAGCTTGAACTACAAGTATGGACTACATACTACAACTTGGGTGAACAGGAAGCCTTGAAACTGGGCCAGTTCAGTTTTGGGAGACTGAATAGGAGGGGGAAACAAGCTGTAATTTGGGTGCCAACTGTGGAAGAAGCAAACTTTAGGTGACTGAATGTGTGATAAAAGATTTAGATGGGTCTCTGAGATTGCATGGGGAGATGTGGAAAGGACAGAAGACCCTTAGAGCTGAACTCAAAATCCCTTTAATATGGTCAGGGATAATGAAACTGCCCTGAGACCTCTGGGTATAGGGCGGTATATAAATTCAATATACAGAGAAATCAGAATATGTAGTGGAAAATAATGTAATAAAATGCACCATGGAAGGGGGAGGGTTAATATTAATTCTGTGGTTTTTTAAATATTTGAAACATTGTTATTGTTTCAAGTGTTAAATAAAAATGAAAAGAAAAAAAGGAAATGTTGATTTAAGCTTCTTATTTTACCAATCACACATACACACACTTTTTAAATACATGGAAACACAAAGAACAAAACAAAACATAATGTATAGAGGAAACAACAATGACAAAAACAATAACCCCAGCCACCAGGAGGAAATAACTGGGGAACAACTGAATCCAAAGAGCAAAAGATATACATCTATATAAGTTAATAAGTATTGGAGTAACATAATCGGATTAGACACTGTCTCAATGCTCTCTTGTTCCCTGGCTAGCATGGCTACAAAAACATTTCTATAAAAGCAAGAAATCACTATTGTCATGCCAATAGGTAGTTGAATGCTGAAGGCACTGGAAGGCTATGACAAAACAAATAAAATCAGACCAAACAGATTCAAAAGTGAGTTTCTTTTGTCCTCGGTCTATTCTACGTTTGGGTAGTCCCCCATGAAGCAATTCCCAACACTTTCACAAGTCTAAATCTACTGCTGTAACATCTTTCCAATTGTGGGCAATGATGCATCTGACCACTGACAGGAAATGGCTAATCCATTTAATAGCAAAAATCTGGGCCAATGAGTAAGGCCAGGGTGCACCCATTGCCCCATTATAAAACTGATTTCTTGAAACACTTGCCTCCAGAAGGCCTGCCAGTTTGGCACATGTGGAAGTATGTTCCAACTGAATGGCGCCCCTTCCAACACAATGGGGAGAAATATAGAGCATATCTATGACATATCTATCTGAAGGAGTGTGCATGCACATGAAAGCTCTTACCAATGACAAACTTAGTTGGTCTCTAAGGTGCTGCTGGAAGGAATTTTTTAATTTTGTTTCAACTACGTCAGACCAACACGGCTACCTACCTGTAACTACGGTAGATCCTACGAATAAGACACCATTAATGAATAGCTTCAAGTGACAGCTCCCCAATGCTTGCAGAGTTGTTTCTGAAGGGTAAAGGTAAAGGGTAAAGGGACCCCTGACCATTAGGTCCAGCCGCGGATGACTCTGGGGTTGCGGCGCTCATCTCACTTTACTGGCCGAGGGAGCCGGCATACAGCTTCTGGGTCGTGTGGCCAGCATGCCTAAGCCACTTCTGGCGAACCAGAGCAGCGCATGGAAATGTAGTTTACCTTCCTGCCGGAGGCGGATACCTTTTTATCTACTTGCACTTTGACATGCTTTCGAACTGCTAGGTGAGCAGGAGCTGGGACCAAGCAATGGCAGCTCACCTCGTCGCGGGGATTCAAACCGCCAACCTTCTGATCAGCAAGCCCAAGAGGCTCAGTGGTTTACAACACTGCACCACCCGCGTTGTTTGTGCTAAAAAAAATATTCCAATCTTCTAGCTCTGCTATAATATGGGTCTACTGTAATGTCAAGCTTTCACTCCCACAAAGTTCTGAGATAGTCGCTTGACCCAGATGCTCTCTCCAAAATCCATTTATAAATCTGAGATACTTGGCCCTGGAGGCACCAGCACTATTCAGGAGCTCTCTTTCAAACTGGGTCAGCTGCCGTGTAGCATTTTCTTTAATCCCAGGTTTTGAAAGGAAAGCTGTGCTCATAAAAGCCAAGAAAGGTGAGTTCCTCCTAGCCTTTCTGTGATTGCTGCCTCCGTTACTAAATTATTATCCTTACAGAAATTAAAGGCTTTTTGCCCTTTAGAGAGCCAAATCTCAGCATCTGATAGTCCAAGTCTGCCCCCCAAAGAAGGATTAAATGCAATTGGTACCCCTGGTTATAATGCAGGAACATATATCCTGGCTGTTTTCCCATGCTCAGAATCCTACCAAAGTAAAAGGATTTTGTGCCCAATAGAATGGCTTATCCAAGTTAAAATTCAATTCTCCACATTTCCACATTGATTTGGGATTTGTTTTTTAAAGTCCTCCTAAAAATATTCAGCCTGTATTGAGAATTTCTCATAATATATTAGTACTTATATTTGTATGCAGTTTTGTTTGTTTATTTTTATTTCATAAAATTTATATACCACTTGATTGGTTTTTTTAAAAAAATAATCAAAAACTTTCAAAGCAGTATATGCATTTTGTACATTTTACTTGGCAGGGGAGCTGCGTTGCAAAATTCATATACGGTATGTAAATGTGAATTTTCAGGAATGGCTGTGTTTCGGTTCACATAATGTTTTGAAAGGTGCCAATTAGGCAAGTTCAAATATCAAAACGAATATCTTGCCCATCCCTTGATACAGGTCATTCTTTCGTTATTATTGTTGTAAAATGTATTTGCAAAAATCTGTCTCGTTTCCCCAGCCATGTGAACTTGCATATGGAATCCTTTGAAAATGCTGTTTTACTAGACATTTTCAATCGATATATCCCTTCCAGATCAGTAGTTGGGTTCCTATTGAGGGTATTTGGTGAGCCAACATAAGAGTGCTAAAAGCTTGAGAACTGGAGTGATTGTTTGTGGCATTATAGCAGTGAGCAAAGCTGTAGTGTAACTTTTGAATAAATGTATTTTTAATTTTTTTAATAAATAAATAAACAGCAATCCTACTTAACCAAGACAGACATGGCGAGGGAGGAGAGCCACTATCTAATCATTAGGAGTAAATCAGCTCACAGTGCGAAGAGGAGGTGAAGTGTGCACAGGAAATAATCTCTTTTGTGCTTTCTGCTAAAAAGCACTTGAATTAACAGAACCTTCATTCTCTTTGCCGTTTAATGCACAAAACAGTTCATCTTTCCTGTACCTGAGTAATTTTTTTAAAATGGAGGGTGGGGATATTGGCTTTTATTCATTTTGGAAAGAGGCAAGCACACTTCTAGTGCGCGAAATGAAGATGCCACGACGCAGGAAAATGAAAACCCCTCCAGAGCTTGAAAGAGAAATGGATTCCAGTCGCTTCCAAGCCAGATAATTACACTGTTATTAATCGCTGTCACCCTAGTGGTGGTTGCATGACGCGATGCGTTACTCAGTGCCAGTATACTGTTGCATTTTAATCTAAATGTTCTATCTCCAGATTGCATGGCACACTGGCCCGTTGCGAAAAATTATTGGTGGGCCTTGGGCCATCCTGAGCAATTGGGTGTGCTTGTCTGAGGCCTGGTGCAACAAGGTCTGCTTGCAATGTTTGTCTTCAATCCTCATATAGCCACTTGGGTATTATCATTTGCTTGCAAGCCAGATCAAGCTAAGCGGAAAATCAATGGCTAAACATGAAACCTGCGACTAATAGTGATGCAAGGTGAACATTCCTTGGAAGCAGGAGGGGAATCAATTCAATTAATGTATCTGTTCTTTCACCATTTCCACCACTAAGGCAAGAACACTCCTTTGCACAACATTTAATTAATTCATTAGTTCTTCAGTGGTGCTGCTTTCTTAAGGGCCTTTAAAATAGTTATTCTCATGTCTCTTTTGAACTGTCTTTTCACTCAGCGAATAAATAAAACTTGGGTTTCATTGTTATTGCTTGTTTTTCTTCTTCTTCTTCTGGCTAGAAAAGTTTGAGGTAGTAACAAAAGCAATGGCTGGGTCTATGCTAGTTCATGGGCTTTCCCATAGGGAAAGTGTCTGGAGGCTAGTTCAAAGTTTGTCTCATGTGGCAGAATATCAGACCCTCCAAGTGTCCCAATTTTCAGGGAAGTCCTGGATTTACAGAAGCCATCCCAGTTGATCCTAGAATGTCCTGCTTTTCCTTAGGACATCCCTATTTTCATCAGAGAAATCTTTGAGGGTATGGAGTTATGTGACCGCCCCCCCCCCAGCCAACCTTCAGAAGACATCTGAAGGCAACCCTGCATAAGGAAGTTTTTCAATGTTTAATGTTTTATTATGTTTTTATATATGTTGGAAGCTGCCCAGAGTGGCTGGGGTAACCCAGTCAGAAAGGCAGGGTATAAATAATAAAATAGTTGCTGTCATTGTTATGGAATAAAGGTAAAGGTAAAGGGAACCCGGACCATTAGGTCCAGTCGTGACCGACTCTGGGGTTGCGGCGCTCATCTCGCATTATTGGCCAAGGGAGCTGGCGTACAGTTTCCAGGTCATGTGGCCAGCATGACTAAGCCGCTTCTGGCGAACCAGAGCAGCACACGGAGACGCCGTTTACCTTCCCGCTGTAGTGGTACCTATTTATTTGAAAGCTCTTGGGAACATAGAAAGTTGCCTTCTGCAGGGTCAGGCTTGTCCATCAAAGTTCAGTTTTAAGCAGGTACTTTTCCCAGGCCTTCTTTGAGACGTCTTCTGCATCAAAATCACACAGCACATGGAAAAATGGCACCAGGTTCCTTGGCAACGTGCCCTCTGTTTGTCTCTCTCCTCATTGGACCATAGCAGCAAAAGCAATGGCTCTTTAGGAGGACTCTGAATCAATACCATTTCATTTCCTGTAATGTCCTGGAGCAATTCTACATTGGGGGTCTGTAAGCCATTTCGAGGGCAGTTCCCAGCTTTTTGATTAAAGAGGGGTCCAGGTTGGGTGTTGGTGGGGCCCTAGCAGCTGCCTGAGGGGGCTGTAGACTGATTCTAGACTGACTTGCACAAACAAGAGACTTCTAGCTCAGACTTCTTCCTGGCGAACACACACCTGAATTCAGAGTGGTATATTGCACGACAAAACTGTGCCACATCTGGAACAGAAGGTTTGGAATTGGTTTTGATCAGGAAGATTAGAAGAATGGGATAATAAAAGAGAAGTGCCAATTAACAGTCCAGCGACAATTTTTGTGTGTGTCACTTTTGGTAAAGTGGCACAGCAGAATTACTGAAATGTGATAGCCTGAAAGTAATGAAAATAAGCAGATAGTTAATACCTATCTGCTGAACATGTGCATGTAACATCAGAACCGCAAATCAGGGCTGATGGTTCCAGCAGAATACTGACCAAAATGAGCCTTTCATATGTGTGACCAAAAAAAGAAAAGAAAACCCAACAGACTAGCTCACAAAAATAATATGAGACTCAGCAATTCAAAAACAAAGCCACACCAAAAAGCCCACAAACCAGCTGATATTTAGTAGAAATCTAGTTTAAAGTTCAAAGCACAATTCCAGCCATGTCTGTTCAGAAGTAAATCCTTGACTACAACAGAGGTTACTTGCAAGGAAGTAGGGTTAGGATTGCAGTATGGGAAAGGATCCATAATAATAATAATAATAATAATGGTTAAAACAAAAAGAGAGAGTCAAATAGAAGAAACTGAAGCTGCTGTAATAGCATCTGTTCCTAACAGCGGCATTAATAGCAAGTATGTAGTACAGTACTCAGAACTGCTGAACTAAGGGTTGCAAGTAGCAGTGCTCTGGGAAGAGTGCTGAGTGAGCATTGATCAAAGCCTGTCTTTGATGCCTTTTCTAACCAATGTTTTACATTCACTTTTGACATTTCTCCCTCAAAGACAATTCTCTCAAGAAAAGGGGGGAGGGGCTGACATGCTTTTTAGTTCATCATTTATCCAAAGAGGCTCAGAAATAGCCTCCACCTACAATTCCACCACTGAGTGGTGACAGATATGTAGAACGTTTTCATCTGCAAAGATTTCTTCTTCTTCTTCTTCTTCTTCTTCTTCTTCTTCTTCTTCTTCTTCTTCTTCTTCTTCTTCTTCTTCTTCTTCTTCTTAAACAACACCATCAGTGTGCATGGTCCTCTTCTTCTTCTTCTTCTTTGGCGATCACTCGTAGCTGAGTAAGATTGTCTTCCATAAACACGATTTTAACAATGAGTCCGTGAGTGACTGTGGATGCCAATTCTGGATCCACACATCCTTCCACAGTGGGGACATTGGTTTCCGGGTGGGAGCTGATCATAATGGGGGTTTGCCAAGTGTGCCTTCCTCTTAGCACGTTTCTCCCTTGCGTCCTGAGTTCGAGTGTCTTCAAAGTCCATTACACCTTTGATAAAGGCTGTTCTCCAACTGGAGCACTCGCTGGCCAGTGTTTCCCAGTTGTTGGTGTTTATACTACTTTTTTAAAGATTTGCCTTGAGAGAGTCTTTAAACCTCTTTTGTTTTTCAATGATGTTGAAGAATCATTGCTTCGATACTGGTGATCTTTGCTTCTTCCAGTACACAGATATTAGTTCGCCTGTCTTCCCAAGTGATGTGTAAAATTCCACCGTTGATGGAATCTTTCAAGGAGTTGGAGATGGCGTTTATGAGTGGCCCATGTTTCACAAGCATACAGTAAGGTTGGTAGTACAATAGCTTTGTAAACAAGCATTCTGGTTTCCCTGCGAATGTCCCGGTCCTCAAACACTCTGCACTTCAATCGGGAGAAAGCCACACTCACAGAGCTCAGGCAGTACTGGATTTTGGCATCAGTGTTGGCCCTTAAACTGCCCAGGTAAGAGAAGTGATCAACTTTTTCCAATGTTACACCATTGAGTTGGATTTGTGGCGCTGCAGAGGGGTTATTTTGTACTTATTGGTGCAGCACTTTGGTTTTTTTGGGATGTTGAGTGATAGGCCAAGCTTTTCGTAAGCAAGTTATGATCTATGTGAAGAAGAGGATTTCCTCAAATGCTTCATGTTTACCATGGGCTCTAGTGGCTTTTTAAATTCCAGACCAGGAATATCTTTTTCCCTGATTATGACCATCTACCTGTTTGGTACAGAGGGAATACAGATCACTGAGTGTTAATGAGTCTACTGATGGTTGAGCTAAGCTGATCGCACATAGAACAAATACTAATCTCCCTTTATTAGCTGTACAACTATATGTTTCCAGATGCCTGTGTGAAGCTTTCACAAAGGCCTTCAAAAAAGGAAAAACTAGGAACTGCTGTGTGGTTGCCAATCCACAGGCTTGCCAATGAAACAAGAAAGCTTTCCTTTTATGCTGCACAGTTCTTGGGAGGACTCTCCCCAATGGTTATGCTGATATAAATTTAATCACTCCCCCTGCATCTTTCTTCTTCTGCTTCCAAATCTTGCTCGTACATTCAACATACCTTGTCACTATTAACTGGGATTCCTTTGAAAACATTAAGAGCCCCAGAACCTCACAATGTACATATTTTAAAGCCTTTATTTAGAGATGAGACATGGAAAGTAGCATTTAGCTTCTTCCATATCTTGAGTGCCATCAAATCCTCTGTTTTATTTATCCTACTAGCTAGAAAATGTGTGCGATGATTCCCTCCACATGAACTGCTCATTTATAACACTATTAGGCTATCAGCCATAAACCAGAGTTGGTTTGAAATCTGGAAAGTAAATGACATGACTAGTTGGGGAGCCTGCGACAAGACAAGGATGGTGTCAGTCTTCAGAGACTCGGCTCCCCCCCCCCCCATTGGCAGTAGATAAGCAGAACAAAGAGAAAGGAGTCTTCTTACCAGTTAGAAACTTTAATGATCACAGCGAGAGAACAAAGAATCCATTCCTGGGAATGAAGGTGCTCCCAATTAAGGGTTCCACCCACTTCCTCCCTAGTCACCCACATGACTACCGTGTCTTGCAACCTGAACTCGTAACCACTGTGCTTTCTGTGCTGTCACCTTACCTGCTCTTCTTGACCTTGGGCTGAGTGGGTGAATGCTTTCCAGAGAAAGTGAGTCTTAGCTCTTTCTCTCCCAGTGCTTCTCCTCCTAGCTGTTCCCCACCAAGTACTTCCCAGCTTCTGCCTTCTGAACTACCGGGTATGCCCCTCTGCAAACCACTGTTGCAAATCTATACTGTCCTCCTGATCCTGGGAAGATTCAGGATCTGGACGCATGCAATCCCCCAGATGTTGGAATTCCAACTCTCATCGGTGCCAGTCAGCATTGCAAATGGTCAATGGTGATGGGAATGAATCTACAATGTTATAGGAATGATATAAAAATTCCAGGGAATCCATTTAGGAGGTGGACATACAGACAGACTCAGGTAATTACCTCAAGACACTTTATTTCAGATCTGAAAGGTTCCAGCAGACCCAAAATGAAGACCAGGACACACAGGACAATGAGCAGACTGGAAGCCCCTAGTAATGGCTAAGCAGTGGTCTTTATAGGGTAGGCTAGAGCAAGTTACATTTAGGTGGGAAACCTGCTACTACAGTTTGTCCCCACGGAGCATGCCCATTCCAGAACTTTCTAACCAGCTCAAACACTGACCAATCATCAAACATCACTCCATATATCAGAACCAAGTACTGTACAGAACTTCACCCCATTGAACATCATATCACACCACTCATAGAACATTTGTGCAAACTCCCCCTTACATCCAAGTTCACTCAAACTTTACCTCAATAGAGGCTTGTCTTAACAGTAAAAAAGCCATTTCCCCCCCTACAGCACTGAATGGCTGTGGGTTAATGGCTTTCCAATGTTTTAGACAGAATCCTTTCTCAGCCTTACCTGGATATGTCAGGAATTGAAACTGAGATCTTCAGGCCTTTAACCCAGGCATGGCCAAACTTGGCCCGCCAGGTGTTTTGGGACTACAATTCCAATCATCCCTGACCACTGGTCCTGTTAGCTAGGGATGATGGGAGTTGTAGTCCCGAAACATCTGGAGGGCCAAGTTTGCCCATGCCTGCTTTAACCCCTATGACATGATGCACTAGCTTTCTCACTAGTATAGCACTTCAGTCAGAAATGGTACAAATAACTTGATGAATTGAGCAGATTATAATAGGTGTTCACACTAAGATTAATATTAAAGATGTTTAAGATGCTATGAAATATGCTTTCCATTAATGGAAGATGATTGGGGAAAGACCTGTTAAGTCCGTTGTCACTGAACTTAAGAGAGATTTGATATAAAATTGCATAGAAGTGGTCCTTAACTCTGCAAAGAGATAATGGGATCTGTAACACAATTCAGTTTAGATGCTGAAAATGTCTGGTAGCTGATGTGAACGTAATACAACTGTAGTTGTATTATCCCAAATAATGTTATTACATATAACTGCTGACATGGCAGGTATTAAGCTGGAATTGGATCTGTTTGTGCTTATATTGATTAAAACGAAAGAAAAACAAAAAATGGATGTGTTTAATATGATAGTTGCATCTATGTTTGCGGCTGCCAAAATTTGGAATATAGAGGACTGACCTAGGATGGCCCTTTATCTAAATGAAATGGTCTGATTAACTGAATTAAAATGACCACAGAAGTAAAATGAAAAACATAATGAATTGCTATACAAATGGGTACCATTTGTTTTAGATTAGATCAGCAACTATAACAGCACTCAGAAGAACATTTGCTTTTTGTTTCGTCATATTCTATTTTCATATTCTATTTCCAAATAGGGAAAATATAAAATAATGAATTAAACCTTGTACCTACTACTCATTGAAGATGCATTTTGTGTAAGCCTCCCATCTTTATTAGCTTGTACAAACATTTTGCAGTGAGGCAACAGTGGGCAAGGAATTTGCATAGAAGGTTAAGAGCACACTCATGCTTTAAACTCTGTTAATGGGCATCACCACCCCAGCAGGAACCTCTTTAACTAGGTAAGGTTCTCAATGCCAATTCACAATAAAGATGAGTCATGAATATGGATCCTTCCCCAATCTTCCACTGTTCTGCCCAGCATTCAGCAGAGTGAGTCCATCAGATCCAGAGAAAGTCATACCAAGCATGTACTTGAGCTGGACAGTAATGTGAGGTGGCTGGTCAGATATTCTCCAGCCAAGAGTGCTTATCTTACATCCAAATTGTAAACATGTACAATTGTTTTGGCAACAATGGTATAAAGTGGTGTGGTAGATAGCTATTAATGATAAATTAACATGTCCAGAGGAGGGCAAGCAAAATGGTCAAAGGCCTGAAAACAATGCCTTATGAGGAACGGCTTAGGGAGCTGGGCATGTTTAGCCTGGAGAAGAGAAGGTTAAGGGGTGATATGATAGCCATGTTTAAATATATAAAAGGATGTCATATAGAGGAGGGAGAAAGGTTGTTTTCTGCTGCTCCAGAGAAGCGGACATGGAGCAATGGATTCAAACTACAAGAAAGAAGATTCCACCTAAACATTAGGAAGAACTTCCCGACAGTAAGAGCTGTTCGACAGTGGAATTTGCTGCCAAGGAGTGTGGTGGAGTCTCCTTCTTTGGAGGTCTTCAAGCAGAGGCTTGACAGCCATCTGTCAAGGAAAGCTTTGGTGGTGTTTCCTGCTTGGCAGGGGGCTGGACTGGATGGCCCTTGTGGTCTCTTCCAACTCTATGATTCTATTCTATGATTCTAACATGTGCTATTAGGGTAAGATGGGGAATACGCAGGAGAAAAGATTTTGAGGAGCTATGGAGAGTATTTGTAGAATTTGTACTGTTAAAACGGAAAGGGGTCAAACCATCGCAAGAGGTATTGACATTTTGGGAGGTTGAATAATAATAATAATAATAATAATAATAATAATAATAATAATAAATTTATTGATACCGCACCCATCTGGCTGGGTTTTGCCATCTACTCTGGGTGGCTCCCAAGTGAATATTAAAAACACAATCCAGCATTAAACATTAAAAACCTCCCTAAACAGGGCTGCTAGTTGGATAGTTACAATGGAATGGTCTCGTGCGTGGGGCACACATTTATTTATTTATTTATTTATTCATTCATTCATTCATTCATTCATTGTAATTTTTAAAAAAGCCATTCAGGTTAAAGCTACCCCTCTTCCTGCCATCCTCCCCCTGTAAGGAGGTAGCTGCAGAGCCTTCATTTGAGCAAGAGAGGGACAGGCAAACAAACAGGAAGTTCCTGCACAAATGGCAGCTTCAACTTAGAGGTCTTTTGTGGCTCTCTTATTCTACATCTTGAGGTTTTTAAACTGCAGGATGTGCAACAAATTTATTCACAATCATCACAGTTTTTGTTATAAGCCTTATGAGGGGAAGCTGGTACCGAATGTGTGTGCGTTGGATTGAAAAGAGAGTTTTCCAGGGTTGCCGACATTGTCGGAGCAGAAATAATACGCTAGTGGGAAGCATTCAGACAAAGTCAGCGATTCTGTACAGTTTTATCTAGCCACTGGTTGAAGCATAATGCATTACAATTTCAGAAGCATTTCTGCTGTTATCACAGTTCTTTCAAAACAGACATATTCAATTAATTTCTATATAGTGAAACCTTACAGCAGATTGTGAAGTATTGCCTATATGAATAATTACACATTTGCCTATCTTCCCAAAGGAACTAAATGCTTCCCTAAAGATGTATTGTACTCTATTTAGATATAATGAGCACTCGCATACAATTTTCTTTAAAAAATTACATCATAATCTAGCACAATATCACCTGAAACCACCATTCACTATAAGTAGCCCAAGTTGTTCATGATTATTTCTGGGGGAGAATCTATTTTGCATACTTGAAGTGGGAGGTTGCATGTACTGGAACTTTCTCCTCTCATTAGCAGCAGAAATTGTTTGGACATCCTGGTTTTATTTGCCCCTGATTCCTAGCAAGCAAGGCAAAGTGGCTGGGGCAACCCAGTCAGATGGGCGAGGTACAAATACTAAAATTATTATTATTATTATTATTATTATTATTATTATTACTTCTACCCTGCTTGGAAGACCCCTACCCAAAGTGTTATGGACTGAGCTGAATCATATAACAATAGGATCCAGAATCAGCAGTCTGATTGGTCCACAGGAGCCACCCAATCCAACTCCAGGTGGAAGTGAATCCGCAACCTGATTGGCCTGCAGGAGCAGCCAATCAGGCGGCTGGCAGAAGTGAATCCGCAACCTGATTGGCCTGCAGGAGCAGCCAATCAGGCTGCTGGCAGAAGTCAATCCACAAACTGATTGGCCCACAGGTGTAGCCCTGAAGTAGCTAATCACGCAAGGCCCATTGTGTAAATAATGTATATAAGCAGATGGTTTTGGGAAAAGGTTATTAGTCTCCCAGGATGTGAAATAATTAATCCCTAGAAGTGTACCTTCATCATGTAAGGCAGGGTGTTGTGGCACCCTGGGGTGCCTCGAACAATGGTCAGGGGTGCCCTGATTCCTTACCTCTCATGTCTCTGTCTCCCAAAGGTTTGCACAGCTGTTTGTTGCAGCAGCCCTGGCTACAAACTCCCCAGGCGAATGGTGCCTCTGGGGCTGGCCAGGGGGTGCTGGATGCCAGGAGCTGAGCTGAGCGGAGCTGAGGTGTCCTTGGAGTAAGCAAGCAAGCGGGTGAGGGAGCCCAGCCCACCAGTCTGCCAGCCCTAGCTGTTGGACAGCGGCGGAGCTTCATGCTCCGCCACCGGGGGCGGAGAGCAGGCGCCCTGCCCCCAGTGACGTGGCGCATGTTCTGGGGCGGGACGCACATTTAGGGGGCGGGGCGCACCGTGCGCAATGACGTTTTAGGGTGGGGCGTGCTGTGCGCAGTGGCGGGGCGCACGTTTTGGGGGCGGGGCAGGCAGCGGCGATGGCGCCCCTTGGATTGCGTCGCTCAGGGTGATCTGCCCCTTCCCATCTTCCTACGCCCCTGCTGTTGGGAAGGGACAGACAAGTGGGAGGCTGGGTAGGCGGGCAGGCAGGCGCTGCCCTGGCCTTTCTTGTGCTTGCTGTGTGCAATGCATGCCTAGGAGCTGAGTGCCCGGTGCTGAAGGGGAGCCTTTCCACCATGCAGGTTCGGCAGCAGCCACTGCTGCCACTGCTGCCTCCTGCTGGCCACACGTTCACCTTTGGCCAGTTTCCATTGGGTCATTAAAGCCGGAGGCATCCTCTTCCCAGACCCCTGTGGGGCAGTGTGCGGAGGCACCTCTCTTTGAAGCAGAGGAGGCAGCTCAGAGAGCAGAGGCAGCGGCAGCTGTTGCCCAGAGGACTCCCAAGGAGAGGAGAGGAGGCTGAGGGGACACTCCCCAAGGGAGGGTGTTTGAAAAAGGGGGAGGCTGCCAGCTCTGCAGGCAAGGGGTGATATCACTGGGCTCCTAAGAACCCACAGGGGTGCCCCAGAAAGAATGTTGTTGGTCAAGGGAGCCGTGGACTCAAAAAGGTTGAAAACCTCTGGGAAATTTGTGAAAACTCAGGAATGGGGCTAAATGAGTGTCCCCATAGCCTTGCTCCACTCATGTCCACAATAAACTAGTTACAGGTAGGTAGCCATGTTGGTCTGACATAGTTGAAACAAACAAAAAAAAATCCTTCCAGTAGCACCTTACAGATCAACTAAGTTTGTCATAGGTATGAGCTTTTGTGTGCATGCACACTTCTTCAGATACACTGAAACAGAAGTCACCAGACCCTTATGTATAGTCAGAGGGTGGGGGCGGGGGTATTACTCAGAAGGGTGGTGGGAATGGGTGATTGGCTGATAGGAGTGGTAAACCTGTTGACGACTGTTAACGACTGCAAACCCCTTGCTTTTTCCTGCAAGACCAATTGCAGTCGTTAACAGTCGTCAACAGGTTTACCACTCCTATCAGCCAATCACCCATTCCCACCACCCTCCTGAGTAATACCCCCACCCTCTGACGATACATAAGGGTCCTGTGCCTTCTGTTTCAGTGTATCTGAAGAAGTGTGCATGCACACAAAAGCTCATAGCTATGACAAACTTAGTTGATCTCTAAGGTGCTACTGGAAGGATTTTTTGTTTGTTTTTTTGTTTCATCCACAATAAAGACAGCTAGTGTCAGGGACTGGGCAGAGGAGGAATGGTGGAGACTGCCTCCCCATCCTGACCCTTCCAGGGAGGAATAAGAGGAAGACAGTATAGATGTTGGGAAATCATGGGAGGGCTGGAACAACAGCCAGCTGACACAGTGTCATTAGAAAGCATTCCAGACCCTCCATCTCCCAGAACCCAGTGAGCCTTAAAAGTAGGAGAGCAAAGAACTTGAAGGCAGAGGGCACATAGCAGCACCCATAGAGGAGATGATGAGAATGATGAATGAGAAAGTGGGAGAGAAGGTGGAGGGTGGAGATTCACTCAGAACAATGCCATAATCCAAGAGACTCAGTTCTATAGCTTCTCTCTGTAAAGTTTGAAATAAAAAAGGACTGTAAGAAACTTTTCCTTGTCTTTATATTTTCCTGAACAACCAGCCGAGAGCCGTTGACAGCATCTTGATAGCTAGAGAGGAAGCACTACCCATATAGAGTTAAATGCTCTTTGGTTCTATGAAGTCAAATGAATATGTGGACATTTCCCCATGCACTCAATATATGGCTTTGTATAAGTGAAGCAGAGCTTTTTTCAGTTGGAACTCACCAGAACTCAGTTCTGGCACTTCTCAGGTGGGTGCCACTGGCATTATAAAAGAGCAAAGGAGGAGTTCATGGCAGGTTCTGGCACCTCTTTTTCTAGAAAAATAGCACTGAAATGAAGTATACATGGCGCATGTGTAAATGCAATGCAAGCCTGCTGCTTGTCATGTCAATAACCCTCAGACTTGAGATGTTCCTTATACGGCCCTGAGCAAGGTGTTCATCATTATGCCAAAGCTTCTGTTTGTCATACTTCAGACAAGTACTAGGATAATTTCCCAATGATGAAACCAAGGGAAAATAATGTTTGCAATGCTTTAATATATTTTTAATGACTTCTGAGTCAATAAGCCAATGTCTGAATTCACACTCATTAGAAGGGACATTTAGCAAAGTGTTTCACAAACAGTTTCCACAAGACAAGAAATAAGAAATGGGTTATTGATCATCTAACTGTAACCCAGTGACTGCTGTTTAACAATCTAATTGCCCTTTCAGTTATGCTGAATTATGCTTATAAATGGAACAAAAAAGTCACATTTAAAAAATGGATGGGCATTAATACATACATAACTGCAATTATGGTTAATGGGTTTTTTTAAATAATAATAATAATGTGGTACTTCAACACATAAATTGACTGTGTTGTGAAGAAGTCCTAAGACGATTCTGCAAATATGTGGAATGTTACACATATTACAAATATAGTATTCCAACCCACTGTATATCTAAGTTTGAAAAATAAGCCTTGGTTAATTGAATTTGACATATATTGGCCTTTGTACTGTGTACCGAACATCACAAATGTGCCAGTTTCATGACTCCATTTTGCACAGAACTTTCGTTTCCAAAAGGGATTCAGTCATAGCTGCCAAGTTTTCCCTTTTCGCACGAGGAAGCCTATTCAGCATAAGGGAATTTCCCTTAAAAAAAGGGAGAACTTGGCAGCTATGGATTCAGTTTCTGCCTTTATAGCTGCTTTTCTACGTTATGCAAGCATCGGGAAGATGCAGCTGAAATAGACAATTGGCAACTCTCCAACCTGTGATATTGGAGTAAGTCTTAAGAATTGGACTCTCTTCCCACCCTCAATATATTAAAGATAGCCATTCTTACTGTTGTACCTTCAAAAAAAAATACTGATACTTTGTTAACTGGCAAATATTATTTAAAGGTGCATGTCTATGCCAATTTTTAAATGTTCCTTTCGAAAAGGCACAGTTAATCCTCATGAAGTCACTAAGTAAATACTACTAACTTGTACTATTCCTTTATTTTGTGCTCAGGGGAGTCTGACTTGGTTGTATTATCACCTGCTGAGATAACATCAAGTTTTGCCATTCAAAATTAGAATAAAATTGAGGGGGACAATAAAAGGTAAACGCTGTGTTGCTTAAAAATAATCACACGCTTTCAGCTGATGTGAAATCTATGGCTGCTAGTCTACAAGAGAAGCATTTTCAGCCAGTCTGCTAGTGTAAAGTGACTTTAAAGTCCAATAGGTTCTGCTTGTAAGAATGTTGCCATTCCCCTGAGAAAAGTGGTGGTTGGGGGTGGCTTTGACCTACCCATTAGGAGGGAAGCCATGGGACTAACAGGAAGCATGGTTGGCCATTCATAGGGATGGGAGGGCCAAAGAGTGGTTAAGCAGCTGTCCTCCCTCTGCCCAAGTCTCAGGGCAAGGCAAAGCAGCAGCCTTTCCACAAAAACCCAGGCATCGCTGCCAAGTCTCCCGTTTTCCGGGAAATCCCCGTTTTTCCAGCTGTTCCTAGCTGAAAAAACGGATTTTTTTGTTTTTTCTCAGTTTATTCTGGTGTGGCGGCCATTTTGGAATTGGGCGGAGCATGCTCAGAAGCGACTTTTGATGCTGCTCTGCCCAGTTCCAAAATGGCTGCAGTGCGACTTCTGGTGCGGCGGCCATTTTGGAACTGGGCAAAGCAGCATCAAAAGTCACTTCTGAGCATGCTTCCGGTCTGCTATTTTTGGCCCGGTCCCTTATTTCTCTGACAGCAACTTGGCAGGTATGAACCCAGGGGATGAATAGCTTGGAATTAGCTAGTCATTCTTCATGAGGGGCAAGTGGGATTTTTTGGTTGCATGCCTGACCTGTCTGGGTTGTTCTTTTCTTCTGAACCAATAGCTTCAATGTACAAGAAAGGCGATTCTGACTAAACATTCAGGGGGAAAAACTTTCCGTAAGACCTGTCTGACAGTGGGACAGACTCTTATGAGAGGCTGTGGCCTCTCCTTCCTTGGAGGTTGTTAAGCAGATGTTGGATACCCATCTGTCATGGATGCTTTAGCTGAGATTCCTGCATTGCAGGGGGGTTGGACTAGAACTACCGGTAGATGAATCTTGGGTCCCTTCCAACTGTAAGATTCTATGAAAATTTTACTGTGAGGCTGAGATGGGTGTTGAGAAGACCTGCTAGTTGGTCACAAAATATGACTAGGGAGGAAAGTTCCATGATGATATTAGTGGCTTCACCATGAGGTATGATTATTTCAAAGAAGGGAGATATGCCAAGACTAGGCCACATGGCTGACCAGAATGAGGAGAAGCCATTATAAGAGAACAAGGGAGGTGTTCACGGTGAGTTCCGGCACCTCTTTTTTTCTAGAAAATTAGCACAGAGGATGATTCTGAATGTAGCTCCTTCAAATGTGTGGAGCAAGGATTATGAAGTCACTGATCTCAGGACCAGGGGGGGGGGTCTCCTGGCAAGGAAGGTGACAGGGTGTGCAGCCATACCAGCCATCATATTAAAACATCAAAATGCTGGAGAGGATGCACCTCCACAGGCACATACTTTCACATGTGGTGGGAGTGTCCCAAAATCCAATTACTCTGGACAACAACCATACAAGAAATCTGTAAGATAACCGAGCAAGTCCTAGAAATCACCCCAGAACTGGTTTTACTAAACATATTTCAAGACAACAACGCCCACTCAGACCACAAGGAACTCATAACCCACCTACTGTCAGCAACCAGAAACATCATAACTAGACACTGGAAAGACCTGTCAGGAGCCAACATGGACCAATGGTACCAAGTAGTATGGGAAACAGCCCTACTAGAAAAACTAACCAGTAAGCTGAAACTAGCACGGGGACAAACAGAAGAAGACACATTCACCCAGGTATGGTTCCCCTTCATCACTTACACAGCCCAACAAGACAATGACAAAAACCTACCATCAGCATACAAATCAATATGGCTGACCTAATCAAAACACCCGCCCACCCCACTCACGCAAGAAACCAAAGATCACCACAGCCAATCACAAACGAACTATCACATCCTACGCCAACCCCCAACCTCTCTCACCAATAAAGGAACACAAGCAAACATCAGAAAACATGCACAAACAACGCTGACACTGAACCCCTACATGTATTAAGGAAAATAGAAACATTGGCACCCCACCCCACCCACCTCCCCACCCACCTCTTCCCACTACCCTCTTCCCAATGTCTCAACAAGCAAGATCGATGTATAAAAATGATACATGGAAAAAATATGAGATATTGTACTACCTTTGTAAACCACAAAAATCCTTAATAAAAAATTAATTAAAAAAAGGCAGTATCTGCATTGCAGTTAATGGTTATGCCTTTCGCAGATGAATTGCATTCATAAAGTTGCTGTGACCCAGTTCATCACATATATTGTCTTGCATCTTTATTCTGATATGGGGGCAAATGATAACATGCAAAATGAAAGGTAGCGCTTTCCCTGCCCGTCCGCTCAAATTTCTAAATTGAACACCAAGGCTGTGGCTGCAACTGGGGAAACACTGGGACCAGCAAGTGGGTGTGACCAAAAATTCCAGTGTAGGGAGGGAGCAACATTTTTTTGGCTTTGGGAGGCAAAGGGTTGAGTTTGATTTCTAGATTCTGGAAGCTCGGGTGGCTAACCCTCTTCTAAATCATAAAACAACCATGACTGAAAGGACAGGGAGAGTGGCCAATGTGAGTGGCCACAAAACTCCAGTGAGCAACATGGGTGGAGCTAGTCACCAATTCGGGAATTTCAGCCACTCAACAGAATTACTTGTATTTGAGTTGAGAGGCAATGGTTTACCCAGTGTGTTTTTTTCTGGGGGGACACGGGGGTATGCATACCCCTAAACATTTTGTGAATCTAACAGGAGAAGAAACTATTTTAAAAAGTTTCTGGCTCCTTTTCCTGATGGCAAGCTATGACATTTCTCCAAGAGTTTTTTTATCTCCATTTATATTGTTTTGTTTTTTAAGTGGTAAATCTTTGCAGTGTACCAACAGTATGTTCCTTTGGGACATCTAGTGGGTTCTGCAATTCAGTGCTACTACTGTAATTACATTTACTCACATAGCTAATTATTGTGATTTACAAGATATTACTTTCCCCCCAAGTTTAGCAGTGCTTTGTTCTCTAATTATGTTAAAAAGTACTGCAAAACAGCAATGATTTATAGGTGTAGTGCCAGGAGTGAGAAAATTTCTGTCTTTTGTTTTGCTCGCTAATCTGGAGATGTTAACAATCTGCAATCAGTAAATTCCTACTACAACTGGATATAATGAGTTCTGATTATCAACGTTAACAATGCTTCAAAATTAATTAGCAGGAAAACTCTCTGGTTATCCCCAGATAATCATACGTTAATTCATACTCTGTTCAAAATAATTGCGATTGACTTAAGCAATAGATTGTTTTTTTAAAAAAGTCTGAAAACTTATGTAAACTTGCATTATTCCCCAGCAGTATTTACAAGAAGGATGTATTTCATTTGAAGCTGTTTTTAAAAAAGATTATTATTGTAGCCTCGTCATACTTAAGGGTTCCCCCTCCCCTTATCTGATCTACACAACCTCATTCTGTGGACACTGATAACTGAGGAACCTACAAAACAATTTGCATGGCCTTGGCACCGAAATTTGTGGGTGCTTGGGCACCCAGGGCCCCAGGGAGTTGGCACCTATGAGTCCTGCTGAATCTGTGCTCAATCCTCTTTGCACACAGTGGTCAACCTGATGTCTTTGGGTTCCCCACAAGTAGGCCATGAGCACAATACCCTCTCTTCACTTGTGATTCCCAGCATTTGGTTTCTGGAGGTCTACTACCTACATCAATGGAGACAAAACACAACCATCATGCCTCCACCACTGAGGGGAACCGCCCAGTTGGCTGTTAGAGGTTTGTACTGCCTAAGGCATAAGGGATTGGTGAACTTTTGCTTGCGTTGCTTTTTAAATACAGAATTAGCAGTTTTCTTAATATCCATGTGTAGAACAATTTCTACTGGAAGCCAGTTTTGTAATGAATGCACAAGACTGTTCCCCATATAAAAGGGGTGCGCATTTTGCGCAGTCGCACGCAGCCCACTGGGATCCCCAGGACAGCACTCAGCAGTTCGGAAGCTGGCACCACCTTCCCAGGCTGGATACCTGTGGTCTTCGCCCACACGGCCAGCCGTCCAATCCAGCTAGGAGGGGAGGTGTTGCCAGGGGGATTGGCCAGGTAGGAGGAGGTAACCATACAGTGCACACAGCAGAAGGAGAGACATACCTGGGAAGCAGCCGACGGCTCCAGAGCTTTCCCACCCTCCACTCCCAAAATTAATGCTTGCTTTACAGGTCATTTTCTTCCACAGGTGTACACACACGCAGGCGCTGCTATGACAAGGCCGCTGTTGAAGGGCCGGAAAGGAATTTCCCTGCATTGGCAGGTTTCTCCTTCCCCGTAGCAATTCGTCACAACTTTGGCGGTTGCAGGCCTTGGGCAGAATCCTTTACTCATTTACCAAAATGGGGGGGGCATGGGGGAGGTGACCCCCTGCCCCCATTGCGGCGGCGATACCAGGGTTCCCGTAAAGGGGTCTAGGGGGGAGGCATTGACCATACCCCCAGAGGCTGTCATTGCCCTCCCCCTCCAACGGCGGTGAAAAAGGGGGATGGGCTATCTGCTTGAACATATGTTCTCCAGAGCTAGCCCAACCCCCACATATGCTGGATAACTCTGAAATTACCCAGATCCCTGGCAGGGGACTGGGAAGGATAAATGCCCAATGCCTGAGCCAAGGTCTCCCTATATCTGAATCTTAATAAAGTTGTGGCCAATTTTAATCCCATAGAAAGTTGTCTAGGGGGACCGCGCAATTGTATTGCTAACCATTTTTGAGGAATCTGTCCTGTGTGTTTGTTAAGCGAAGCAGATGAATTCTCTCACAAAAGAGGGCACTGCTCCCTTGCCATCTATCTTCAACTTCCACATCAATCTTTGTCTCAGGACTTTGCTGACACCGCTTCTGGAGCTCAGCTCCAATTCATCTACACTGCTCAGTGCTGCCGCAGCAAGTATCAGCCATGAATGCAACACTGAGAAATAAGCGTTTTCCCGCCTCTCCTTCTTTTGGTCACTTTTAAGATAGTTTCCCATCCCACCAAAGTATTGAGATTGAGATTCTCACTAATAGCATCTAAAAATAAACCTAGTACAGTTGCAGAATGAGCCAGAACCTAGAACTCAAATATACCCAGAACTCAAACACAGCAAAGTTAATATTGCTGCAGACATAGTCACCCTGGTCCTGCACTGGTCTCTACTCACTTCTGCCCTGCAGATAAATTACATGTACAAAGGGCTAGAATTAATCCATATTTTAGCATCCACCTCAGTGTGGGGACCACCACATAAAAGGCTCTGTCATGCCCACAAACTAAACGGATGTTACCTACACTCCTGCAAGGGGAAGGAGGTAATTTCTCTTCCAGCATTTCCCCCCCATTTATTTTAATACAGGAAACACACTTGTGTGTACAGTATATTCATTTGTGCACACAAATCTGAAGACTCCATTGTAATAACAGACCAATGGTGCACATGAAAAATACATCAGCACACATCAGTGCTCAGAAATCAGGCAGTGCAAGATCAGGGCATGTGAAATGGGTCTAAAGCCAGGGTGGCAGCAAAATTAGACATTCATTCCAAAGAAAACAAAATATATCTATATACCAATGACAACAAAGTTCCTGGGAAGAAAGCAGACACACACATCATGCAGTTGGTGGAACCGTCAAAATTGTTTGGGAACTCTACTTCTAAAAAAATGAAATGGCAGAAGCAGTTAGAATGCAGTTTGAACCTTGGATGATTTTAACAGGCTAAGTTGAAACTCCTTTTTCTTTTTAGGTCTGCCATGAGATAAGAAGTCAAACATGCCTGGCAGAGTAGGGTTTGGTTTCTCGCAATATCTTTCAAGTCATCCGCAAAGTCTTCTAAATCTATATTAAGCAACAGCAGGGCACTGCCTGCGAACAAATATATCTGTTATGTACTCAACAATACTTTCTCACAGCTTGTACACTGGATCTCGTTTCACTGACAAAAGAAATGAAATGATTACCTGGCGGGAAAAGAATCATTTTCACCTCAGTTTTGCAGATCATATCAGGAGATCTTTTGCTGGAATGCACTGGGGCTGTGGGAAACAGCTGTGAGCAGAGAAGGAATGGATTGCGCAACTTATCCAGAAGACATGACCTGTAATTCATTGGAACTAGAGAGCTACAGTGGAACCTCGGTTTACGAACACCTCGGTTTATGAATTTTCGGTTTACGAACGCCGCGGACCCATCTGGAACGGATTAATTCACTTTCCATTACTTTCAATGGGAAAGTTCACTTCAGTTTATGAATGCTTCAGTTTATGAACAGACTTCCGGAACCAATTACACCCATGCTTCAGGTTGAGTACTCCGCGGACCCGTCTGGAACGGATTAATCCACTTTCCATTACTTTCAATGGGAAAGTTCGCTTCAGTTTATGAACACTTCAGTTTATGAACAGACTTCCGGAACCAATTCTGTTCATAAACCAAGGTACCACTGTATATTGATCTGCAAAATGAGTACAGATATAATATATAGTAATAAGTAGGACTGGTGAGATATGGGAATTAGCAAATGAAAGACAAAGGCATCATACAGCACAATCTTATACATTCGGACAGTAGCAGTCAGTAGGGCAGCACAGGCAGGAGGACATTGGTCACATTGTCAGGGACTGGCTAGATGAGGAGGAATGGTGGGAGGCTACAGTCCAGGAGGCTCAGATCCTCAGTTCTGGCCAGGAGTGCCAACTTGGCCCCGTGACCATGGGTGCCCGGGCCGTGGGTGCCATGCAGCCTGCATGGCCCTGGCATCAAAATTTGTGGGTGCCCGAGTCAATAGATATTGGTCATAATATAGAAAGGTAAGCATGCGGGGTGGTCTAAACCACTGAACCTCTTGGGCTTGCCGATCAGAAGCTCGGCGGTTCGAATCCCTGCGATGGAGTGAGCTCCCGTTGCTCTGTCCCAGCTCCTGCCTACCTAGCAGTATGAAAGCACACCAGTGCAAGTAGATAAATATGTGCTGCTGTGGCGGGAAGGTAAACAGTGTTTCTGTGCATTCTGGTTTCTGTCACGGTGTCCTGTTGCACCAGAAGCGGTTTAGTCATGCTGGCCACATGACGCCGGCTCCCTCGGCCTGAAAGCGAGATATGCGCCGCAACCCCATAGTCGCCTTTGACTGGACTTGACCGTCCAGGGGTCCTTTACCTTACCTTACCTTTACCATAATATAGAAATGGAAGCATGGGAACCATTGTGGAATATGGATATAAAATTTACAGCATGTTATGGTCTAAGAGAAAATTATATGAAAATGATATATCCATGATATCAAACACCGAATAAATTGGCAAAAATGTATAAATCTAAATCAAATAAGTGTTGGAAATGTAAAGGGAAAATAGGTTCTTTACAAGGTGGTCTTGTAGTAAGGTTAAAGCTTACTGGGTAATGATATATAATGAAATGAAAAAGATGTTTAAAATAATGTTTTTTTTGGGGGGGGGAATCCAGAAGCTTTTCTTTTGGGAATTATAGGGACAGAACTACCTAAACTGTATAAAAACTTATTCATGTATGCTACCGTGTTTCCCCTTTTTTAAGACACCGTCTTACAACTTTTTTGCCTCAAAAAAACACACGGTGGCTTATTTTCAGGGGGTGTCTTTTTTTTTTAAGTGCCGGCACAACTGGGTCCCACTGGCTCAGGACGCTTGGCGTTCTCTTCCGCGCGCATTTTCTGCCTCTTCTATTCGTTTTCCCTCCTCCCCATCCTGAATCAAGGGCTCTCCTTCCTTGGAGGCTTCTAAGCAGAGGCTGGATGGCCACCTGCCTAGGAGACAGACACCTCACTCTGTGAGGTGGATTTAAACCTCGTAGGATGCCGGAGCAGGAGGTATACACGAAGCTGCCCACCTTCATGTCGGTGTAGGTGGGACTGCGCTGGTCGCAGTCAAAGCACTTGCGGTTGGGTGGGAGCACTGGGAGGCTGCTCATCTCCCATGGCTTCGAAGGCGGAGGCGGCCGGGTGTGTGGGTGTGCGCGCGGAGGTATAGAGGCTGCTCCCCAGGCTCTCTCATGTTGGCTGGGGAATGAGGAGGGAGGCCGGGACCCGTCCCGCTCCGAGACGCTCGTGAGGGAAGCGCGAGGGGGACGAGGCTTGGGCCTGCGCCTCTGGCGCGCGCTACCCCAACTGACAGACCGACGGAAAGAAGGGAAGGGAGGGGGAAAGGGAAGGAGGGGGAGAGGAGCGGCATCAGCTCTCGGCAAGGAGGCCGGGGCAGCTGAATGACAAGCCGAAGAGGAACCTGCGTGGCACCTTTTCTCTGTCGGGGGGGGGGGGAAGAGACGTGATCACAAACATACAGGGGGGGAGAGAGAAAGACGCACGGGTAGGGAGAGAGAGAGAGAGACGCGCACGCACACACAGAGAAAGGGGGGGGAGAGAGAGAAAGACGCACGGGGAGGGAGAGAGAGACGCGCGCGCACACAGAGAAAGGGATGGACACGCACACAGAGAGTGCGGCGCTGCTTCGCGCTTTGTCAGCGCTGCAGCCGCCGCCGCTTCTGAGCGCTAACCTGACCTGGCAGGCTTCCTCCTCCTGCCACGGCCGGCATTGCAGGAGCTGGGTCCTGCTGGCTTGTGCCCTCGGTGCTCTGTGCGGCACTGCTGCACGCTTTATCGGCGCTGCAGCAGCCGCCGCCGCTTCCGGGCACCGACCCAACCCGGCAGGCTTCCTCCTCCTGTTGTGGCCACCGTGCTGGGTCCCGCTAGCTGGCTGAGGCGCTCAGTGGTCTTGCTCCGCACGTCGCGGAAGTATGGCTTATTTTCAGGGTATGTCTTACATTTCTCAAACGATTAAAAACCCTGCCATGCCTTACTTTTTGAGTACGTATTAAAAAGGGGGAAACACGGTACTAAAGCAGCAAGAATGTTACTCGTCCCAAAATGGAAAGTCCCAGGAGAGGAAGAATGGATACAAAAACTTATGGAATATGCTGAAATGGCAAAACTTAGCAGAAAAATAAGAAATCAAGATAATCAACTTTTTTATAAAAGAATGGAAATTGTTTCTTGAATATTTACAGATAAATTGTAAACAGATAAGAACATTGGCGGGATCATTGTAATAACCTGTGGAATGCCCTCCCACTAGAGGTCAAAGAGAACAACAATTACCAGACCTTTAGAAGGCATCTCAAGGCAGCCCTGTTTAGGGAAGCTTTTAATGTTTGATGGATTTTCTGTATTTTAGTGTTTTGTTGGAAGCCGCCCAGAATATACTTCATAAGAGTATACTAGATTACATAGATGTCTCACCTGTGACCTTCTTTTTTAGGAAAAACTTTCTTCCAAAGTTAGTTGTATTCTGCTGGATGTCAAAGCAGCACAGCTGAGGATGTCTCAGCTGCTGCATTGGCTATAGACTAACTGTGACATCACAATAACATGGCATCGCCCAGCCAGCACAGCTGAGGATGCTGCATCATAATCTCAGGCCTCAGCTGCTGCTATTGGCTGAAGACTATCTGTGACATCACAAACGAACATTGCAACCTACTGAATATAAATGTAGCCAGCACAGCTGAGGATACTGCATCATAAACTCTGGCCTCAGCTGCTGCCATTGGCTGAAGACTATCTGTGACATCACAAACGAACATGGCAACCTACTGAATATAAATGTGCAAGCACACAGAGGCTACTGGGTGTGGCTGTCCAGCCGGGGGGAGGGTGGGGGCCGAATTCTGTCCCCTTGCCCGCCTGGACCCCCCATGGGAACCAGCCAGGCCCTCCCCAAGATGTGCATGGGGTATGCAAGGAGGAGAGGGGTGGTTGGGGTGGTGAATGTCATCACGCGGGAGGATTATAATGTCACACAGCAGGGGGGGGCAGAGAGAAGGGTGTTGTGACGTCGTGCAGCAGAGGTGGGGAATGGGGGCACCGAGTGGAGGAGGCCCGTGTCCTTGGGGAGGGTGAATGGGCTAGGGCGGGGTGCGGGGATTTTCCACAACGTGCGTGGGTGGGGGAGTTGCTTTCCCATTTAACAGGCTGAGCCACAGCAAAGCGTGGCTGGGAACAGCTAGTAAGAGTAGATCTTTAAAGTAGATGAATAACTGTCCATGCAGTTCTCTCTGAATAAAGAATCCACCTTGCTGCTCATCTCTGAGTTTCTGTGCTGAGCTGCAGCTGAACCAGCCCTGTTACACCAAGTGCCAATTGTCAAGAGGGGAAGGGAAGGCTGGCACCATGTGGGCACACCATCAGAGCCAATGTAATATTCCTGCCACTGCATCCCTACTATGCTGGGCTCCACATGCCTCTCCCTTTCCCCCTTGGTACTTGGTGTTGATGCTTGGCATCGGGAAGCCAGATGAGCCCCAGTCTGCTGGTTGCTTCTGCTTTTGGAAATCCCGCTGAATTCTACATAAGAGTGAACTGCAGGTGTGAGGAACCTCTGGCCCTCCAGATGTTGCTGAACTACAACTCCCATCCTCCCTGGCCGTTGCCCGTGCTTGCTGGGGCTGCTGGGAGTCATAGTTCAGCAGCATCTGGCAGGACAAATGTTCCTCACACCTGGTGACTGCTAACACAGCTACTCTAGGCACCTTTGCATTTAGCAGCAGATTATATTCACCATGAAGTGTTCTCCTGTAAATGGACAGCTGTGACCATCTCCTTTTGGGGAAGAGCAAAGAAAGTAGCTTAGGATCAGCACCCTAATCAAACACGTAATCAGAGTTGTTGATAATGTTAGGATCATCCTACTCTCGTGTAGGACCTTGGCAGAGACACATGCCCGACTGGCATGTTCTTTCCCTCTTGGTTGGTCATTCGGGAGCTTCAAAAGCTTTCTTCAGCTCAAACATCACAGCGACTGATATCAAGAAGCATCAGCACACTTAGGGATCTGCAGAGTATTCGTAGTTTGCGTAACAGAACTCAGTAGCACAACATTTTGGCTGATCTATGTTTATTTACATATAATACACTCGGAGCATTCTGACCATAGCTGTCAAATTTTCCCTTTTCTCACGAGGAAGCCTATTCAGCATAAGGGAATTTCCCTTAAAGAAAGGGAGAACTTGACAGCTATGATTCTGGTTCAGCTCCTTCCTCTTTCTCATCAGACAGCAAAGAGAGAGAGAACAAAGGACAATAGTCCCCCTTCACGGAACACAGTAATACCAAAACATCCTGTCTCCGTCACTTCCCGCACTGTGGAATGAAAACATACAGCATCATGTGACAAACAACAATCTCATGACTGCAAACACAGAGCAGGAATCCTAACAGATACTGTACTGACCAGGTGTTCAGAAGAAAGGCACTCTTAGCAGGAGCTTTAACTTTACATTTACATGGGGTCTGAAACGTGAATTTGGAAAAGCCTTAGCAATTCTGTTAAACCTTTTCTTCTAGAATATGGGAAGTAATTTAGTAAAATAGTGCAGAATAAACCAACACCTCATTTCTTTAAATGACTTTTTCAAATTGGTTTACAGTTATTTTTCCATTTCTCCTGGGGATAAATTGAGTTCTTGGTTAAATAGAATTTTCAGATACTTAGACCTTTTGTTAATCTGGTACCCAATACAATTTTTCAGTCTTACAATAGCAAGGCGTTCTTATTTTCCCATATAGCTTATCACTGGAA
Organism: Zootoca vivipara; assembly: GCF_963506605.1. Lineage (NCBI taxonomy): Eukaryota > Metazoa > Chordata > Lepidosauria > Squamata > Lacertidae > Zootoca > Zootoca vivipara. The sequence goes on from NC_083286.1 coordinate 17,996,599, forward strand.
ACGGCATCTTGCTGATTGGTTGATACCATAATTTCTTTCCTGTAAACAGGTTTCTACAAATGACATTTCAGGAAGTGGCTTTTCGGCACAAAGCATAGTCATGCATGAAAATTAGACTATTTGTGGAAGGTGCCCCAGGCAGCCACATGGATCATGTGTTTTATTCACTTGTTATCAGTGGAGCCAACAAAAAATATATGAAAGCATTTGCTTTTACCTGTCATAGTGAAGCATGAATTATTCACTGATACCTGCCCACATTTTAAAAATATGTTAAACAGAAGAGCAAATGAGACCAACATTAAAAGGAATGGTTCAGTCTGAAGAAGAAATGGAGGGGTATACATAAAAGTAGACACAGTGCATAAAAATAGAATATCTGACAATACTTGGAAATAATTCTTTCAAAGCACACTCTATTTCAACACTCCTTAAACAGAGTCACTGTAAAATCCTTTCAGATGGTACTTAACACCTTTAAATTGCAGAATTGCAAAAGGCAATTCGTTTAAATGGTTTACCGCTACTGTATCTCCATTTTATTTGTGCTTGAGGCCTATCACTAAATCATATTACGGGGTTGTAATATCTCAGAGGACAATAATGGTTTGTGATTTCAGGGTCTTTTTGAGAAATGATGACATAGACAAGGTTCAGCGACTGTGGCTGAGATCACATTCATAGCACAAGGGTAGTAAACTTCTTGCAGGTTGGCACCACACCATGAAAATGCCATGTCCTTCATACACAAAAAAAATCCCATGAAATAAAACCCGTCTAGTGGAGCTGGGAGCACTGTAAAGTGGTTCCGCTCCTTCCTCCTGAGCTGTGTCCAGAAAGTGGTGTTGGGGGAAGAGTCTTCAGACCCTGGGCTCTCACTTGTGGAGTGCCTCAGGGTTCTGTCCTCTCCCCCATGCTTTTTAACATCTATATGAAGCCACTGGGAGAGATCACCAGGGGTTGGACTAGGTGTTCATCAGCATGCGGATGATATCCAGCTGTACCTCTCTTTCAAATCAGAATCAGTGAAGGCGGTGAATGTCCTGTGTGAGTGTCTGGAGGCGGTTGGAGGATGGATGGTGGCTAACAGATTGAAGTACTGTTTTGGGGGGACAGGGGGCGGACCAGTGTGGAGGACTCCTTGGTCCTGAATGGGGTAACTGTGCCCTTGAAGGACCAGGTATGCAGCCTGGGAGTCATTTTGGATTCACAGCTGCCCATGGAGGTGCGGGTCAACTCTGTGTCCAGGGCAGCTGTCTACCAGCTCCATCTGGTACGAAGCCTGAGACCCTACCTGCCTGCAGACTGTCTCGCCAGAGTGGTGTTTGCTTTAGTTATCTCCTGCTTGGACTACTGCAATGCACTCTACGTGGGGCTACCTTTGAAGGTGACCCGGAAACTGCAATTAATCCAGAATGCGGCAGCTAGACTGGTGACACCAGTCCTGAAAGACCTACATTGGCTCCCAGTACGCTTCCAAGCACAATTCAAAGTGTTGGTGTTGACCTTTAAAGCCCTAAATGGCCTTGGTCCTGCATACCTGAAGGAGCGTCTCTACCCCCATCATTCAGCCTGGACACTGAGGTCCAGCTCCAAGGGCCTTCTGGCAGTTCCCTCAGTGTGGGAAGTAAGGTTACAATGAACCAGGCCAAGGGCCTTCTTGGTAGTGACACCCACCCTGTGGAACGCCCTCCCATCAGATGTCAAGGAAATAAACGACTATCTGACTTTTAGAAGACATCTGAAGGCAGCCCTGTTTAGGGAAGTTTTTAATGTTTGATGTTTTATTGTGTTTTTAATATTCTTTTGGGAGCCACCCATAGTGGCTGGGGAGACCCAATCAGATGGGCTGGGTAGAAGTAATAAAGTATTATATTACTATTATTATTATTACTACTACTACTGATTGAACACAGGGAAGCTGCCGTATACTGAAATGGACCACTGGTTCCTCTAGCTCAGTCTTGTCTACACTGAATGTTAGAATCATAAAATCATAGAATCATAGAGTTGGGATCCCAAGGCTCACCTTTTGACTCTGGAGTCCAGATCCAATAAATATCGAGTGAACTTAACTACCAAATTCTCCAGGACTTTGTTACTTTATTGTAAAATTTGTATTGTGTAATTTGTATATATTGTAGAAAGCAGGGAATATAGCAAAAATGCTTTGAAAAGGAACTAGTACGCAGCAGTGTTCAAACTGCAGGCAAGTCGAAGGAAAGCAGCTCCTTTTACCTTTTGTGGAGGACTTCTTAGCTGCTGTTTAAGAAGGGTACAGAAAGCATGATCTTGCTAAAAACTGGGAGAGTCAGTGATTGGGATCTGTGGATTTCCTAAAGAGCTTCCTTTCTTTCTTCCTATAATCCAACTGGTGCTCAGCATGGATTCTGCTTTTCCAGGTTGCAGGATCATAGAATGGGACTCTAATTTCAGAGCACATGGCGAAAACTTCTGAATTGATATCTCCTGGAATGTATTCCCCAAAGACAACTCTCAAAAGAAATCTGTTGAAGAAGAGAGTCTGATTTTTCTCTACTGCCTCTCACACAAAGACTGAACAACTCACATGGTAGCCTCATGCCGATACAGGTACCAGAGGCACTGAGGCAACAGGTGTGTCAGAAAGCAGGACATTTGCACAATGATTTCAGGGCAGTAAAATGAAGGCAATGACTTCTGTTCCCACTTTTTAATTGATTTCAGCATGGACCCATCATGAGCCATTAGTGTATGGCCCAAATGAGCAAACCACCAGGAAGATGCCCTTGGAGGGGGGGTGACAGCATGCCACTACAGGCAAAACTGATTTCTAAAATGCAAATCTCATGGCGTCTCCCACATTACCTCTCGGAATACTGTCATAGGGTGTGTGAGAGATTTGTAGACAATGATTCCTTTGGGATCTGATCAACTCCATGCATATGTATGCACAATAATGCTCACCAGCCGAAGCACATATTGTACGCAAGGCAGCAATTAGGAGTATGTCATGGCCATTTATAATTCATAAATGGCATGTCATTTCCTGATAGCTTTTTTCTGAATCATAGTCTCCTGCTTCATTCCTGGTGACCCCTAATTAAACTTTATACAATCATTTCTGGTTGGTGTACTGCTTCTAATCTTGAATTCCATTATGCTTCCAACTTACAGTGTTGTTTTTTTAAAAGAGGTCTTCGTTCTTCCCATAGACAGGATCATGCAAAAGTGGCTCCAGAGGATAAGAGTTTATGCCCATCAAGAGGGTATATTTGGGTTCATTATGTTAATTGTGTCACCCCAACGCATAGGCAAAACAAAAACAAAAAAAGTCATCACGTTGAAACTGCATCAGTGTTATTTCTCTGATTATGTCCTACTAAAGTGAACAGGGTGAACCCAAGTGAATTATAGGCTTGGTTGTTAATTCATGCCCAAGTAATACCACTCCAGCAAAAAATTCATAATTGTGTCAGAGTAACTTTTCTTGCTTTTGCAAGAAAATCAGAGGAGGACTTCAAATGTTAATAATGCTCAGTGCAAGCAAGTCAAAAGTAATGTGCATTGAGGCAAAAACCCTAACTTCATTTAAACATATGGGGTCTGAACTGGTGATGACAAAAACTTGGGAAGAGATCTTGAGGACATGGTGGATAGATCAAGGACAATATTGGCCCAGTGTGCTAGCATAGCTGCCAAGTTATCCCTTTTTTTAAGGGAAATTCCATTATGCTGAATAGGCTTCCTCACGAGAAAAGGGAAAACTTGGCAGCTATGTGTGCTAGGGATATATAAGAAAAAGAATAAAAAAGAAAAGTGCCAGAACCACAAACTCTTATGGTGTGACCAGATGCGATCAAAGGATATACTGTACAATTGTGCAGAGTGTGAAAAAAGTATATGGAGAAGAAACAAAATAAAAAATTCCTTCCAGTAGCACCTTAGAGACCAACAAAGTTTGTCATTGGTATGAGCTTTCGTGTCCATGCACACTTCTTCAGATACCATGCATGCACACGCAAGCTCATACCAATGGCAAACTTAGTTGGTCTCTAAGGTGCTACTGGAAGGAATTTTTTTTATTTTGTTTCGACTACGGAAGACCAACACGGATACCTACCTGTATATGGAGAAAAGTTTCTCTCCCTTTTTTTCTAAAACTAAAACCAGAACTGATTGGCAGTTTTGTTAATCTACAGAAGTCACTGCCTTACAAATACATCATTTCTGTACAAGAAAGAGGCAAGAAAATGCAATTTGCAATGAAATGTGAGAGGAGGTGTAAAAAAGGAGCAAAAAGATACATCTTCTCATGAACCATTTGACAACATCACTCTTTCCTAGCCTGGATCCAGTTTTAGTACTGGTAAATATGACTTTAGGGACCCAGGTGGCACTGTGGTTAAACCGCTGAGCCTAGGGCTTGCTGATCGGAAGGTCAGCGGTTCGAATCCCTGTGACGGGGTGAGCTCCCGTTGCTTGGTCCCAGCTCCTGCCAACCTAGCAGTTCGAAAGCACATCAAAAATGCAAGTAGATAAATAGGAACCGCTACAGCGGGAAGGTAAACAGCGTTTCCATGTGCTGCTCTGGTTCGCCAGAAGCGGCTTTGCATGCTGGCCACATGACCTGGAAGCTATACGCCGGCTCCCTCGGCCAATAATGCGAGATGAGCGCGCAATCCCAGAGTTGGTCACGACTGGACCTAATGGTCAGGGGTCCCTTTACCTTTAATATGACTTTAGAGGAAGCAATAGACTTGGCTCATATTCCTCCTGCAGCAGGGGAGCCATCTGGGAGGGGGAAAAGAGGCCAAGAGTCCCCCCCCCCAATATTCGAGGAAGGAACTGGGCGCCCTTAATATTCCGTGGCACACTGGCAATCTTCTCCAGGGCCACGGCGGGGCGAACCATATTTGTCCCTTTGTCAGGCCGAGGTGGCCTGGGTTGGTTGGGAGGTTGCACGTGTGTCATGCATGTGACATCACACATGTGAATCGCCGCCGCACCAAAATTCTGGGCTCAACTTGGAGCCTCTATCCTGCACCTCCTCTCTGAATTCACAAAGTTCCTACACATAATCGGGAGCTTTCTGCTCATACAACTGTGCGGCCATGGGGTGAATGGTGTTGGGTGGGGCTAAAAGTGCAGTGTTGCACATTACTGCACATGCTTATGTCCAACACACGAGGTACATATGAATTGGGTAAAGTTCAGAGGCACTATGCCATTGGATACTAATTACTGGGGAGCAGCCAGAAGATCCAGCTATTGACTTCAAGCCCTGCTTGTAAGCATCTGATTGGCTACTGCTGGAAATCGGAAGATGGACTTGATTAGTATTTGGTCCAGTCCAACAAAGACAGTTATCCATTTATGTTTCTGCAAGAGCCAGAATCTTCTGTTGGCCTGCACGGTTCTCAAGTTGTTGAGTTGACAACAATCCAAGAGCAGCCGATGGAGTCCTGTGAAGCCACCCTCCTGACAATGGCCTTGTCACTGCTTACCAGGGCAGTGGGTGGCATGGCTGTGAGGTTGGGGCTGTGCAGGTACATCAGCAGAGCCAAACTGTTGCTGACACTAATGCGCTCACACAGCCTTGGGGAGGCAGTTCCATGGGACCACTGCATCATGCTGGCCGCTCCTGCACACATCGAGAGAAAAGTCTGGATGAACTGTTGAGTTCATTTTACCAACAAATGCATGCATCAATGTAAGAGTAGATTCAAAAGAATATATTCCATACAGACAGCCTGAAACTATTGCTTTCAAGGGAGAGAGCAAGGATAGAATGCCAGCAGATTAGAGCGCTCATTAAAACTTGGGCTGTGGATTAAACCTGTAAACCACAATAATCCCGCTCACAAATCTGATTCTCTGTATCCCTTAGGCACACAACCTGTCAGGTTCAACCTGGGCCTTTCTCTTGCCTGTTTTCATGCTGACATCTCCCTGAACAAAAGGTGTTGCATAAGAATGAAGTAGCATTAGTTCAAGAGATGCTTTTTGTTTGATTGCATATTGCAATAGCATCTCTCTGAGTAGGATGTGTTGTAATTGATGGGCTGCGACAGCCCCTTCAGGGACAATCTAATGTTGTATCCTGGTTTCTGTTTTTCATGAGTATTATTCAGTCTCCATGTTAAGAGTGCAGCAAAGTGCATGAGTAGTGCATAATATTCAACCATAAAGCCATTGAGCTGCAAATGAGGGGATATGAACCACTCTTTGCAACTCTTTGAATCCAATAGCTTTGCAATCTTTTATTATCTTGTCCCTGGCCATGTCCTCCTCGGCACTCCATTATCCTCTCCACCCACATCTATATATGACAATTATGAAAGTCATTATATGGGCCTGCTAATTTACTGTTGCTAAGCAGAAGCAGACAGACAGTAACATTGGAAGGTGGTATGCACTCTTGTAAATCAATATTTCCCCCGCAAATGCGAGTCTCCCTGGAGAAGTAGCAGTGCCCTGTTCCACAAACTATTTGCATCCTGATTCCAAGCACATTACTTGAAAACAAATCATATCCAAATGACCGGAACCTCTTTTCAAACATGAATGGGAGTGGGGTCAAGTCCTCCCATATCTAACTCTCTTAAGAAGCAGAAAGTTGGAGGGAGATACAAGTAAGGAAAGCACTTGTAAAGGATGGGTGAGTGAGTAGGCTTAAAAGCAATCTGGATCATTTGAAGGACAGAAAGTCCATGAAAGATTCAAGTTAAGAAGATGCTGCTGCAGAAAAGACACACTGAATCTTCTGCCTGGAACAGGGGACAAAATTTATGAGGAGACCAGCATATCACTGCAGGGGCAGTCCAAGACATTTTCTGGCCTGAGGTGGAGGATACGATGGCACCTCTTGTTCTGTGTACAGAAGCTGACTGGACCGACAGTTGAACCTGGCACAGGGATTGGCGTGGCACGCACCTGAGGGCAGCAAACTAGCTTTGAGGACACCAGGCAGGTTGTGTGACACATGTAGCTCTTTTTAACTCTTCACTGTTACTACAGTTTTCGATGTACGATGTTTTCTCAAGTAATTGTTATCCTATGCTGTCTAGGGAATCTGACATCCCTTTCCTTATCCTCAAAATGTCTGATTAAAAAAAGAAATAACCCACCACTGATTTGTTGCTCATAAGTACTAAATCAACTTTAAGTGTGTGACCTGAATTTTCAGGTGAGTGCTTGAATCCCACCCACAAAATATAGCAACAGTTTGGAAGCACCCTCAGACAGCACAGTACCAATTTTAGAGCCATACTGGGCAACTGGAAAGTTAAACCATTGCATATGTATATTTGCATTTCTTAGTGCAGAAAGTATTGATCTGATGTGTAGATATCTTTCCTGTTCTACTTAATTCAAGAGGGTTCTGAAAGCTTCTCTATGTGAAAGAAACAAGCAGAAGGCTCATGATGTTTGGGTTATATCTTCAGAGAAGCTGAGTACAGCTGTCTTAATCTGGTTCTCTTACCTCTTTCTGTCAAGATCAGGCATCCCCAAACTTTGGCCCTCCAGATGTTTTGGACTACAATCCCCATCATCCCTGACCACTGGTCCTGTTAGCTAGGGATCATGGGAGTTGTAGGCCAAAACATCTGGAGGGCCGCAGTTTGGGGATGCCTGGTCAAGATCATGCTGACTATAAAAGTAAGGCCAGAAGGAGCCTGGGTTTCACTTTCTCTTTCTAACTCTTTTCCTTCTGGTGTGATGTTCTGTACATAGTATGCTTAGTGTTAAGGTTTAGACTTTAAATAAGTTATTGTAAGTTTAAGTTGAGTCTGTGGCAAATGGATTTCTTATGGACAGGGCCAATCCTGAATGTATTGAATTTGTGACCATTATGCTCATTTGCCTTCAGTAGCAGTAAAGCTCTGCTGGATGAAATACAATTGCCTCTGGTCTATTTTTTTGGGGGGGGGATCCTGCAACATGTTTAAGTTGGTACTCTGCTAACGATACATTGGAATCTACTCTGGATCAATATTGAGAAGATTTCCATGACAGCATATGCATTTATTAGAATGTAGAGCAGGGGTCAGCAAACTTTTTCAGCAGGGGGCCGGTCTGCTGTCCCTCAGACCTTGGCGGGGAGGGTGGGGGGCAGACCATAATTTGAAAAATAAATAAATGAACAAATTCCTATGCCCCACAAATAACCCAGAGATGCATTTTAAATAAAAGGGCACATTCTACTCATGTAAAAACACGCTGATTCCCAGACCGTCCGTGGGCCAGATTGAGAAGATGATTGGGCAGACTCCCAGACTCCCAGGCCTTAGTTTGCCTACCCCTGATGTAGAGTAAGCTGCTGCTTCACAATTTCTGAATATAAGAACATGTAGCATTTTCATATAGGAAAGCATATGCTGACCTTCAGAGCCACCTCCCAAGAGCCTTTTCTATTAGCAAGAGCTCGGGGGGGGGGGGGCATTAAGAATAAATACATATTGCACCATGCCCCAGTGGAGCAATAATCCAAGCATAGCTTCAAAGATTTTAGTGCTTTGCACATGATTAAGACACATTTACATATCCAAATCATTTCAGCCATTTGGTGCTTTCCCTCTCCCCACTGCAACAAATCACGAGCATTTGCAAATTACTTAAAAGACTGGATCCAAATGAAACTAAATATTGAGTGTGGGGTAGGATGTAACCGAAATACTGTAGGCAAAACAGCTGCCCATTAAATCATAGTAGAAATTAGAATTTTATTCCGTAATAATGCTCTCAGCAGTTAACATTGCTGAAACCCCATTAAAAAGAGCCCCTATCATCCCACCACTTGGACCTGTATAAATGCTAAACCGATTGTAGGCTCTGACCCCCAAATCCTAACAAGGGCACAAGGGGGAAATTCATCTCCTTTTTCCATCACCACACTCTGGTGTGGTAAAAAGAAAAGTTCTGGTAAAAAGAAAAGTTCACATCAACTGTCTTAAACCAGTTCTGCATTTTAGATTTAGACAGTGAAGAGGCAGGTTCATAAGATACTGGCGTAAAACTCTGCCGGTTAATAAGAACCAATCAAGAATTTGCATGTTGTTGTTGTTGTTGTTGTTGTTGTTGTTGTTGTTGTTGTTGTTGTTGTTGTTGCATTAATACATTTTACATCTGGTTTTTTTTTTTAAAAAAACCAATGTGGGAATGATCTGGACTGAATCCAAGGCGTGTGAAGAGTTGAATAAAGCTTTTCCCCTACCATGTGGTCCCAATAAAATTGTTTCTCTCTCCCAATCCTTTCTAAGTAACTTTCCAGGCTATTTTCAAGAACATGCTTTGTTTTTTTTTTCTGTGTGCGATTTACACTGGCTCTAAACTAGCACATGTTGTGGTATAATACCCAGCCATCTAATGGATTTGGAGAATCCTTGCTGCAGGGGGACTAGGCTCGATTTAAGGCATCCTACGCCAAAGAAGAGCCTTTCACATGCTTTGGATGACAACTTTCATCGCTCCTATGTCTGTGCTGGAGCTGATGGGAGTTGCTGCCCAAAATGTTTTAAGAGTGCCCTAAAACAAAAATACATGGATTTTGATTTATTATTTGTGTGGCAAGTGCATTGTGGTCTTTTCCTCCTCCCGGGACAAGCAGGGAAGGGTAATCAAAACTCAGGACACCGAAGTGAGTTAAACATGGTTGGCATGGCACTAAATCAGAACCTGTTCATCCCTACAACATCCGATCTGAAGACCAATGCACCATGCAGCATACCTGCTGAGTAACACCATGGGAGTTGACCAGTGTAGAAGGACCTAGGGTGGGACATGCAAAGCAACTGGAATCTGGCTGGTAACCTGAGATAAGTGGTGCCATGTCCACCACCTCAGGACAGGAAATTTGCACCTTTGCAAGACCCCTTATGAGGTTCCACCTTGTGTTTTGATCTCACCCAGGGTTATTTCTGCCCATGTTGTGACAAATACGTTATACACATATGCTACCCATAGCTGCCAAGTCTCCCGTATTCCCCGGGAAATCCCTGTTTTTCCAGCTGTTCCTAGCTGGAAAAAAAACGGATTTTCCCCCCGGTTTATTCTGATGCGGCGGCCACTTTGGAACTGGGTGGAGCATGCTCAGAAGCGACTTTTGATGCTGCTCTGCCCAGTTCCAAAATGGCTGCAGTGCGACTTCTGGCGCGGCGGCCATTTTGGAACTGGGCAAAGCAGCATCAAAAGTCACTTCTGAGCATGCTCCGCCCAGTTCCAAAATGGCTGCAGTGTGACTTCCGGTCTGCTACTTCCAGCCGGTCCCTTATTTCTTCGACAGCAACTTGGCAGGTATGGTGCTACCCGCTGAGAGAAAGGCCAAAAAACAAACAAACCCTTTCAGCCAGTTGTGGTTAACAGCAGCAGCAGCAGCAACAACAACAACCCATAAAAATCCCTTCTGGCCTTGAAAACCATCAACCACTCAAAGCCTCAGTAGAAGACTCTAAAACAGAAGGGAGACCAGAGACCACAAGATGAGGGAGAGGCCAATGGCAGAGCTGTCTAGCCCATTTAAGGCTGTCCTGTCCCCTCCTGAGATTTCACCAGGCTTTACGAGATACAAAAACACCACAAGATCTTTCTCATTTCTGACCATGGTGGTATCTTCACCGCACTGCAATCCAAGTCCTGTCTAGTCAATCGGCCAGGGCATTGTTTATATCATTTATTTATTTTCATACCTCTTAACACCAAAATGGACTTTTAAGAGGTTTGCAAAGCACAGAGCTAGTTACACAAGCATTAGACTATAACCATCCAGAATTGAAATACCCAATAAAACAATCCCGTTAAAACATCAAGATATAAACACCCATCTGTTTATAACCTGGCCAGATCCCATACGAACACATTTGTCACTATGTATTTCGGCTTAAAAAAATTAATATTCGGGGAAAGCCTTGAATGTTAAAATAACCCCTTTCCAAATTCAATTATGCACATTAAAATAGACAGGCACATCCCTTATCATTTTAATCTTGTCAGCATCATGACAATGAAATTAGCATTTTCAATTTCTCCCCACCATTCATGAACCCTAAACACATTTGTGAAGTGTTGTGTAGTTAAAATGCTCCCCCTGACCAGCAGTTTGCAAATCCCGTTTTCCTGTATTCCCTTCAGATTAGCATTCTGTCAAGGTTCACTGCCTTTGCCGTTCAACGACCATCGGCAGGAAGAAAGTGGCATTATCTATTAAACAGACATATTCTGAGGTGAATTGCATCATGCCGAGTAGAGTTATAAAACACACAATATATTTTATGTCAGCATCTTTTAATATTGTGGCATTATGAAAGGCCATCAATCACAGATACTGAACTGTGCAGGGGGGAAACCCTGAAGGAATGTAATAGCTGACTGTAATAAAGCTAACTGGGAACCAAATTGCTCCTCTCTTCATTATTCCAGGAGTTGGATTTATTTTAAAGTACAAGTGACTCTCAACTTACACTGAGGTTACATTCTGGGGACAGCAAAAATCACATATAGTCAAACACATTGGGTTCAATGGTGGGTGAGATTGCCAAAGTCTCTCTCTCTTCCCATCTCCCCATATTTGTTGTTGTTTAGTCGTTTAGTCGTGTCCGACTCTTCATGACCCCATGGACCATAGCACGCCAGGCACTCCTGTCTTGCACTGCCTCCCGTAGTTTGGTCAAACTCATGTTCGTAGCTTTGAGAACACTGTCCAACCATCTTGTCCTCTGTCATCCCCTTCTCCTAGTGCCCTCAATCTTTCCCAACATCAGGGTCTTTTCCAAGGATTCTTCTCTTCTCATGAGGTGGCCAAAGTATTGGAGCCTCAGCTTCACGATCTGTCCTTCCAGGGAGCACTCAGGGCTGATTTCCTTAAGAATGGATAGGTTTGATCTTCTAGCAGTCCATGGGACTCTCAAGAGTCTCCTCCAGCACCATAATTCAAAAGCATCAATTCTTCGGCGATCAGCCTTCTTTATGGTCCAGCTCTCACTTCCATACATCACTACTGGGAAAACCATAGCTTTAACTATACGGACCTTTGTCGGCAAGGTGATGTCTCTGCTTTTTAAGATGCTGTCTAGGTTTGTCATTGCTTTTCTCCCAAGAAGCAGGCGTCTTTTAATTTCGTGACTGCTGTCACCATCTGCAGTGATCAAGGAGCCCAAGAAAGTAAAATCTCTCACTGCCTCCATTTCTTCCCCTTCTATTTGCCAGGAGGTGATGGGACCAGTGGCCATGATCTTGGTTTTCTTGGTTTTCACTCCCAATTTATTTTATTTTATTTATTTTATTTTTATTGCCAGGTGGTTAAAGCATAGTAAGCTGCCCAGAGAACTTTGTGTTATGGGGCAGCGTGGAAATGAAAGAAAAGAAATAAATGAAAAATAAAGTTTAAATACTTTACTGTGCCAGGTTGACATTGGCAGGGCAGAAGTGAGGTCATTTTGCAAGGAGGATCGTTTTGGGAACAAAGGGAGAGAAAGAAGAGTGAGAGATTTTGAGGTCCTAAGCTTTTCAAGTTTCATATCCAGTTTGACACCCCCCTCCCAGTTTGTACCCAAATCACCCCAACAAGCCTACCCCCTTTTTTTACACTACCCATGACAAAACTTTGGTATTAATTGGGACAGGGCATCAGAGTAGAAGAAGAAGAGTTTGGATTTGATATCCCACTTTATCACTACCCGAAGGAGTCTCAAAGCGGCTAACATTCTCCTTTCCCTTCCTCCACCACAACAAACACTCTGTGAGGTGAGTGAGGCTGAGAGACTTCAGAGAAGTGTGACTAGCCCAAGGTCACCCAGCAGCTGCATGTGGAGGAGCGGGGAAGCGAACCCGGTTCACCAGATTACTCTTAACCACTATACCACACTGGCTCTGTAACAATGGGAAAGGGGGAATCTGACAACAAGAAAAAGGAATATTCAGTATGGCCACTAGGACACACTCTAGATTTCAGCCTTAGATTTCTTGGGGGTCAATAATTCCCATTAGTCTCTTGTACAAAGAACATGAAGAGACAAGCAATGTATCTGGTCATCTTGATTTTCCCAGCCCAGTGGATCAGATATTTATTTGCAGTGAACTATTGATGCCCATCAGTTATCAGCCCATAGAAAATTCAATTCAAGGAACCAAGTGACCATTTGTATGGTTGGGATTAAATAGGATATACAGTGGAACCTTGGTTTATGAACACCTCGGTTTATGAATTTTCAGTTTATGAACTCCGTGGACCTGTCTGGAACGGATTAATCCACTTTCCATTACTTTCAATGGGAAAGTTCGCTTCCGTTTATGAACGCTTCAGTTTAAGTACTCTGCGGACCGTCTGGAACAGATTAATCCACTTTCTATTACTTTCAATTGGAAAGTTCGCTTCAGTTTATGAACACTTCAGTTTATGAACAGACTTCCGGAACCAATTGTGTTCGTAAACCGAGGTACCACTGTAGGTTCCATTGCATACAGGTGTCAAGAATGGCATTGCTTTCCACAACTTATTTATGACACCTGTAGTCTCTTGTGCTTTCTACTCATTTCTGCTTTCTCTTTGCCTTCAAATATGCCAGCTAAGAGGTTATCTGCAGTCGTTTCCATTTGCTATTCAGCTTCGCTGTGTGTTTCCTTCTGCGGAAGCAGTGGGCAATGATATTTGCTCATTTGACCTAACAAAACACTAAGCCACTTGGCAAACACAAAGGGGATTTTGTGTAACTAACAGCTTGTTGTAATTTCTGGTGTACAATAATCCTCTAGCAGAAGGTATTAGTACTACCACCCCCTTAAACTGAGGGTCAGTTTAATTAAGTCAGAGTCAAAAAAGAATGGTGTTTTAAAAATTGTTCTCACAAGATACAAGAGCATAGGAAGAGAGCATGAATTTTAAAAAGTTCCTGTGCCATTGTGTACAGCTATTACATTAGCAGATTTCACCAAATAATGTTGTTGTTGTTGTTGTTGTTGTTGTTGTTGTTGTTGTTGTTGTTGTTGTTGTTTATTCTTACATTTTCCTCCAAAGAGCTCAAGATGGCATATGTGGCTCTCCTTTTCCTAATTTCATCCTCACAGCCACCCTGCAAAGTAGACCAGCCTTAGAGGCAGTGAGCGGCCCAAGTTAGCCTTGTTTGTTTGTTTGTTTGTTTTATATACCACCCTTCATCAAATAATCTCAGGGCAGTTCACAATATATGAGCTTCATGGCTGACCAGGGATTCAAACTTGGATCTCTCATATCCTAGGCTGGCACTCTGACCACTGGCTCTTAGAACAATAAACCATGATTAATGGATCTTGTTGCTTGGATTTTTTAAGGCCGGCAATTCACTATGATTTGGACAAATATTTGCCCATATTTTCTCAATTAAAGCCTGCCTTGCTCATCATTGTTGATGACATTTGTCAGGAAAGAGATGGGGCTAATTTATCAGGAAAGAGATGCAGTTGGTGGAACCCTGTTCATTTCCCTTGATCTCTCAGAAGCTTTAGATCAGGCTTCTTCAACCTTGACCCTCCATATGTTTTTGGCCTACAACTCCCATGATCCCTAGCTAGTAGGACCAGTGGTGAGGGATGATGGGAATTGTAGTCTCAAAACATCTGGAGAGCTGAAGTCGAGGAAGCCTGCTTTAGATACCATTGAGCACAGTATTCTTCTGAGGTGTCTCGGGAAGGTGGGGTTCTGCTCCTCATTCCAGGACCGTTTCAGAAAGCAGTCATGGAAGCCTACCATTCCTCACCATGGGAGCCGTCCAGTGGTGTCCCGCATGGTCCCATCTTGTCCCTCGTGATATTTAGCCTCCATATGAAGCTTATCAGAGCTGTCATCAGGAGATTTAGAATGAAGTGTCATCAATATGCAGATGACACTCAGCTCTGCCTCTCTGTTCCATCGGAATCAGGAGAGGCAGTTGAGATATTAGACCAATGCTTGGAGGCAGTGATGGGCTGGATCTGGGCCAATTCAGGAAGGTGAATCCTGAAAAGATAATGTTGTTATGTGTCCCAGGTTCTCATGTCCTGGGTAGGCAGCCTGGTCTGGATAGGGTTGCACTCCACTGGAAGGAGCAGGTTTGTGTTTTGGGGATGAGCCTGGATTCAAAACTGTCACTGAGGTTCAGGTGGCCTCAGTGGCTAGGAGTTCCCGTTGTGAAATTATTTTAAATATTATGAACACACCCATTCACAGAAACACCCACACCTCTAGACAACACAGCCAGCTGTTCTGTAAAAGATGGATCTCTATTTATTCAACAAAATGGGGAGATCTAGTTTAGCTACTATGGGACATACTGTAAACCTTCTGATGGCATGTACTGCTCTCAGTTCAGCTCCACATCTGGTCCATGAAAGGGGGGTTGGGAATCATTCTGAACCATTGCTTTGAAGAGAAATCAGGAATGTCCCTGTAGCATTTACAATAGTTCAGCCTGGCAGCTCTGATTGCTTGGACCTTACTCTACCTTCTCTTTGATTCAAGAGACACAGAATCTGTTCTACTCTGCCACAGCCTGACTTGCAAAAATCTTCTTTGTGGGTGAGCTGGTAATTTAATCCCTATGTCATTTCTAGTCTTTGGTGCTTCTGTTGATACTGTCAACCTGGACGCCAATTAGTGTCAGTTTCTGTTGCCTTTTTGCAGTGCGGTTGCTTGCCCTTTGGGAATTGCATTGAAATATAAGATGCTGGATGCTTATCAGGTAAACACACACAGAGAGAGAAACACACACACACTGATCCATAGTGCCAAACTGATGTTTTACTAGCAAAGATTAGTAGCATCTTTTTACTGATCAGGTAAGCAAGTCAGGTATCAATGGGCTGAAATTGAATACAGTTGTTTGCTGAGGTTGCCTTCACACCATGCATTTAAAACACTATGATATCACTTTAAGCAGTCGTAGCTTTCCCCAAATAATTACGTGGTTTGTTAAGGGTGCTGAGATTTAGTAGACTCTTGTTCGTGCTCACAGAGCTACAATTCCCAGAGACTGGTTTAACAATCAAACCCTCTTCGCAAGGAACTCTGTGAATTGTAGCTCTGTGGGGGGGAATAGGTATCTCTGACAACTCTCAGCAGCGCAAGTCCAAAGGCCTTGCACATTTTTGCTCTGCCCTGACACATCTTGATACATAATCTATTCATAGTCACAGTGAGCACTGAACAGACTACAGGGAAAACACAACTCGGAAACTGTGTTTCACATAGCCCCAGAATAGATGCTTGACCTTTTCTGCAGGGTGACTCAATGATGCCCTCCACTAATCAATGTGATTTTAATGTTTTTAATACTGAAATTTATATTATTTTATGGCTTATCATGTTTTTTAAGTCGCACACCACCTTGGTATTTTCCTATGGAAAGTAGTACTGTATATAAATTTGTATGATAAACAAATTCTACAATAAAGATAAGGTTTGGGTAACATAATGGCAGTGTACTGTGTGTGACTTCCGTCAAATTTCTACATGCCTTGCGAAAACAAATGCCCTCATTTAAACTGAAGCATATTCCCAAAACATTTCATTTGAAATAGAAGTCATGGGGATTTGTGACTGGTTTTGCCCTGTGCGTCTGTAATTTTGTGACATTTTATGTATGAGGTAGAATATACTGCCATCTTTTTAAAAAAATCTAATTCTTTTTTGATGATCTGAGCCAAAATGATTGATTGAAAAACTGGCCATGTAATTTTCCCCAGGAGGACCTCAGTAAGCTGTCCTTGGAAGTGCCTCTCGACTATTAGCATACTACATTAGTCTACTCTGTAGAAGCACCTCTAGAGGAATCTAGTGGGTCCTTATTGAGAGAGGTGGCACTCCCTGCATTTTGGTGACTGCAACACTCAATACCTTAGTTGGCTAATTCATGGCATGCTGCTACTTCACAACTCCCATTAATTTTGGAAGAGCTGGGAGTGCAGGGGCCAGTGAGTTGTGAATATAGGAGAAATGATTTGGCAAGAGACATGTTTTATAGAGTCTACTAAAAACCACTGGATGATTTCAAAGAATTATCAGCATACTAGTTCAAGATGTTTATGCCTCGTTTGGGTCCAATCTCTTTCCCTTTGAAGCCAGTGTGAGTTCGGACAGTGACTTCAAAGGGAATCCGGCACAATCCTTAATCATTGTACTATAATTCAAATATCCTGCAAATTGGTGTATCATCCCAGACATGATGTCTGTGTTGCTGCCATTAGTGTAGTGTTTGAAGGCAATAGGGGAGGGGATAATGATATTTAATGATGATTTAATGATATTTAACTGGCCTGTCAAAACCATTTTTTTAAAAAGCAGACATATTAAAGAAAAAGAAAAAGTCAAATATGAGGCTAAAGGAAAGGTAACAGTATTATTTGCTAAACCAAATAACCTCACTGAATCGCTATATGAAAGCCCATGTACATGAAAGAACAGTACCTACTAAGAACTTAAGTCCTAATCCTTAGGTTTGTCATTCGCTCGGTCTTCAAAGCATATGTAAAATATCCTATTCAAATAATGTAAATTTCAAGTAAATAGATTTTAACTTCCTTCCTAAGCCTCTTTCAGCCTAACTCTTGTCATCTAAAGCTGGCCACAAGAAGAATAAAATGCAGAAATACAATGTATAACAGAATATCCAATAATACATACATACTTGCTGATCAGAAAGTCGGCGGTTCGAATCCCTGTGACGGGGTGAGCTCCCGTTGCTTGGTCCCAGCTCCTGCCAACCTAGCAGTTCGAAAGCATGTCAAAATGCAAGTAGATAAATAGGAACCGCTACAGCGGGAAGGTAAACGGCGTTTCCATGTGCTGCTCTGGTTCGCCAGAAGTGGCTTTGTCATGCTGGCCACATGACCTGGAAGCTATACGCCGGCTCCCTCGGCCAATAATGCGAGATGAGCGCGCAACCCGAGTCGGTCACGACTGGACCTAATGGTCAGGGGTCCCTTTACCTTTACCTTACATACATACATACATACATACATACATACATACGAAAAGTGTCCTTCCATGCCACTTAAAAACAAAAACAGCCACCTTACCCAACACAATAATGAGCAACAAAAAATATCCACTAAAAGCGGAACTACTAGTGCTGTTCAAATGCATAGAAGGATAAATGACTCTAGCCTATGGTAATAAGATAAGATATCTTTATTGTCATTGTCCCCTTGCGGGAACAACGAAATTACTATGGTGTCTATTCTCATTTGTTAACTGCTGTTACGATACTCATGGGGAAGAAATGTTGTGGCAAACAGAGCAATCCTAAGCATAGGAAGCCAGCAGAACTTCCACCAGTTTAAGCCTGCCAGATACAAAGCAAGCCTGTAAAATAGAGTTTGACTTACACCCCCCTTCTGGTGCAAGTTCCCCTGGGTTGCTAAGTCATGTGTCTGAGCTGAGAAGTTAGGATCCAGACTTAGTTAGGATCCAGCCTAATTCTAAGCCCCTGCTTGCCCCCACCCAGTCTGGTCCCTGCCACTACTTTGGAGTGCCCATTTTCTAGGCCTTGTGCTAGTATACGATCCTCTGGTCTTGGCCCAGCTATATGAGTCCTGGCTGAGCCAAAATGAGGGTGTTCTGGCAGTGTATCTTTGACTGAGTCAGAATATGAGATATATTCCGGCTGGACTGGGAATTGGTTGCCTGAGCCAGAGATTTGCTGGATCATAACACAATCATCATGATGGGTCTTGGGTTTAGATTGCTCCCTTAGATAGATATCCAAAAGCCTTGTTTGTACATGATGAAATAAGTTAGAACAAAGCTGGATGGATACATACCAGAAGCTAAGAACAAGTCCAGCTATTAGCATCCACACATGGTTGCGTAGATAGAGTTTGCTTCTCTGATCTCCTTGGAGTCATGTCATAAGAATTGTTTCTCTGTGGGTGTATATATATTAAATAGAAGTGCATGTGTATGTGTGTATAATATGCATTCTATATTGCATTATATAATATGGACATATCCTTTGTGTCTAAAACTCTGGGCCGTGGATAGCATTACAGCTCCCTTTCTGCCCATATTATTATTATTATTATTATTATTATTATTATTATTATTATTATTATTATTTGGCAATGTCTCACAATATTTCAACCATCTTTTCCTGTTTTGAAATCATTGTGCTGAATCCGAATGAAAGTGTTTGCAAGCATTTGCTGTTGATCAACGACGAAAGCCCACCTCCATGTCTTTCTGTCATCTCCTTGATGCAATTTACCTGACCTTTGGTTGACCTCTTTTGTACAAAATATCGCTCCTGGTTCTTGGAGTTCTTATGTATACTGAAGGACATTCATAATACGACACTCATGGAGCTTTTTTTAAATGTTCGAGTTAAGCAACGCTGCCCTGAACGATGCATGTAGGAGGCTGGCATTTCATTCCTTCCCCGAGTGTCTCAAATTAGACTGTAAATTCTTCCATACAAGCAACTACAGCTCATGTCTGTATTTCTTCTGTCGATATACCATCTATGACAGATGCTTGCTGTTCTTTTGAGCAATTACGCTGTGCACAATTTCCTCAAATGTAGCGCAAGCAGTATGTTCAGCACAGCTGTGCATACCAGCTTTGGCAGAATGCACCCTTCCAAAGCTCAGAAAGTCGACAGCTTACAAAAGTGGCAACCGTTCATATGTTTGCCTCTTATTAGAGCTTTGCGTGGAAAGAAAAACATCTCAGAAGCCACCGTGTCTGCTGGTGCCCCAAAACGTTACACACCGTGGTGCCCTGGTACCTCGTTCCTGGCCCTTTCCTCCCAATGTGCTTTAGGGCAAAGAGCGAGCTGCTATATGTCATGGATTGTTCGCACCCAAGGAAGTGCGGCAACACCCTGACTCTTGCCACAAGGCACCAAGGGGAGCAAGCCAGAACAGGGAGCTCTTGTTTCAGCCAGCAGAAACATCGTGGCACAGTTTTGATAAGAGAAGCAGCAGCAACAGCAGCTCTCTTGCTGCTCAAAGACAGATGGAGGATGGAGTGCTACAGACCAATCCCCGCTGGGGTGCAATCTGAACCCCAGCCACTGCCTGGTGGGGCAAAATGGAGCTACAGGGCTACTCTTGAATCACACTAGCCAGGGCAGAAGGCAGGGCTCAGGCCCAATGCTGCTTCATTGGCTCCCAGTACGTTTCCGAGCACAATTCAAAGTGTT